>NW_004524682.1:4596906-4615012 GCF_000260255.1 Octodon degus | reverse complement strand
AGTTTTATTTTATTTTTTGTGGCCGGCTCAGCCCGCCCTGGGGACGGGACTGGCGCAGCATGTGGTGCTGGGGATCAAACCTTGGACCCTGCACTTTGCCTAAGTTTGCCTAAGCAGGTGATTTAGACCGCTGAACTATCTCACTGGTCCGAGAAATATAAATCTATTTTGAGTTGTGAAGCTCCAGTTAATTAAAAAATCAGGAATTCCAAATTTAATATGCAACACATAAAAATTATGTTAGGATTTTGTCTTTTTAAAATGTGTTTAGTACGGGGTCTACAGGGCCTCACTACACAGATCAGAACCATAGTGACCCTCCTGTTTTCAGCCTCCCAAGTGCTAGGATTACAGGCACGTGCCACCATGCCCAGTCTCAGTCATAGTCTCAGCGTGCCCTAGGGGTGGGGCTGGCATGGCAGGCTAGGGATAGAGGATCGAACCCCAGTGACTGTCCAAGCAGGCACTTTAGTCTGCTGAGCTATCTGGCTGGCCCTAAGATTTTTGTCTTAAGTTAGAAAAAAATGAAACTTTCTTGAAAGAATGCAGATAGTAGAGAAGAGTGGATTTAGGGACCTAGTTTCCAGACTGGCACACACAGCATTGAAATATATGGGGCTATGGGAATGACAGGATGAGCTTGCAGCTTCTTCATTGTACGATAACTTACATTTCTATTAGGGATAAAATATTAATAATTGAACTGGCAAACAGTGATATGGCCCTTTAATTAAGATTATGTTGTGAAGTAGCATGATTTAAATGATTTGTGGCCTCAGACATATGTTGAAATCTTTACCTCCACGTTGTTCATATTAGAAAGGGGTTTTGTACAGGGATTATGTCATGAGGGAAGAGCCTTTATGAATGGGATTGGTGTCCTGCTAAGCAGCCTGAAAGGGGTGTTTCTTCTCTTCCTCCATGTGTTAGGACAGCAGGGAGGTCACAGCCATGAGCCTGAACTTGGGCTTTCATCAGAGACTAAACCTGCCTGTGCCCTGATCTTGGACTCCATAGTCTCTTGGACACCAAAACAGACATTTCTATTGCTTATTAGCTGCCCAGTGTATATATTTCATTATCACACCTCAAGCACAGACAGGTTAAATGTACAAAGGTATGCTATCACATGACTTACCTAAGTAAGTTAGTAAATAAATGCTTTGGTGGCCAAGCTGTCAGATTTCTTACCTTGGTAGAGTGGTTGATTGATGTGAGTCCTGAATGTTCATTTAACAATTTATTCATTAAGAAAATTTGAGAGGGCCGAGGGTGTAGCTCAGTGGCATAAGTGCCTGCCTGGTAAGTGCAAGGTTCCAAGTTGAATCCCTGGTAATACGCACACACCCACACCCACACCCACACCCACACACACATTTAGTCTTATTGACAAATCATTAGAAAATCAATATTGCATACTCCTATATTCCTTTAAGCAGTTTATATATAAAGGTGTGAACACAGCAATTTAAGTTCTACCTAAAAGGGAAAGAAGAGAGAGGAATAGGAGGCAGGCATATCATAACTTCCTGCAAAACATAACTGTGATTTATACGTGCTTGCATAGCTTTGTCCTTTGCCATACCTTAGCTCTCAGGGTTATCCTTCAAAACAGGGAAGAAACGCATTTTTATTACCGGATGATTTAACCAGTGGCAAAGATTATGACTTATAACCTTGGTTTTAAGATTGTCTATGGGCATAATTTGAGGCAGAAATTTAATAGGGTCCCTTTCTGCTCCTAAAAGAAAAGGCCCATAAGAGAAGAGTTCTTTTATCTAGTTGTGGTTTTAAGAACAATTCCTGGAATGGCATTACAGGGTAACTTACTTGACCCAAATTATTGCCTGACTTCAACATTCTGTCTTCAAAAACACACTGCATCATTGTCCCTTTCTTTCTATTTTTCTTCTGCTTTTCTTAGAATTGGAATCACTGAAAGTTAATGCATATAATCATGCATTCATTGAACATGGTTATCCTTTAAAATTTTCTTGTCTGCTTATTATATTGTTTTGAAAATCTTTGATAAAATATTAAGAAAGAAATCAATGAAGGTTAGATTACTCAATCATGCCACACTAACTTTGAATTAAAATATGTGTGTAAATTTTTTAGGCATAGACTATTCCTATCCAATTTCACAAAGTGTTAGTGTCAAAAAAAGAGGTAGCTGATTTTCTTTCTCCTATATTCCCCTTTATCCTTATGGTATTTCCCAGTATTTTGTGCTGGAGGCTGCTTAAGACAAACATTATACTTAACCAACTACATGCTGAAAAGTGACTTTAAAGATTAGGATAGGGCTGAGGGTATGGCTCAGAGGCCTTAGTGCCTACACGGTGATTGCAAGGTCCTAAGTTTTTTTAAAATTAATTTTATTGAGAAAGAAATAGCAATGAGACAGTTTCAAGACAGGTTACTAGGACAGTTTCAATAATTAATACATGGCATATTGTTGTCTTCGTAGTAGTTATTGATCTACAAAAATTTTGATAAAATGATTGTATTCATGTGACTAATTTTCCATGTGTCTCCATTTCATGCTCCTTGGTAATGACCTACTGGTACATCCTGATCCTAGCTTGGACTTGCTTTGAACAGTGGGATTATATCAGAGTTCACACAAGTAGAAGCCTGAAGTGCATTTCATCTTCCTTTCGTAGGCCTTTGGTACTGTCATGAAAAAATATCCCAACTTGCTAGTGTGGGAGACCTGTAAGAGGACTCTGACGAAGGAAAGCTGGATTTTCCCAGGGATTCCATCCAGAGACAGATCACCACCACCACACAGCTAGCTGTCAAGAGGAGGCGCGGGAGTCCTTCTGAGATCAGGTAAGTGTGGCCGAGCGCATCCCAAATGCTCAGCCATGCGGCTTACGGTGGGTCATAGCAGCACCTAATAAATACTGGATTGCTTGTCCCAGACGTCCCAGATTAGAAATGGGGAAACTGAGGCTGGGCATTTCAACTTTTCTTCACATTTCTAAGATACTGACTGAACCTTTAGATTTTAGAGTTAAATTTAGTTCTGATTATAATTAACAACTTTCCCAAGCCTTATCAGCTCATTCTGGATTGTTATGCAATAAGTAATAGTTCCTATAACTATCTGGTTAGTGTTACATTTAAATTAAAAACATTGTCAAAGTTAAGCTGCGCTTTGCACTGCAGAAATTATCAGCATGTGACATTATTCTCTCATGCAAAGGAAAAGATCAGCTTGGTGTGTTGAATTTGTACTTGCTTTTGATACTTAAAGGGCTTAGTCTTGTGCAACACATTACAAGCTCCCTCTAGGGATGCTAGGTTTCCAACTGATTTCAAGTTGCAATTGAAATTGTTGTCTTTTCCATATAACTACGTTGTTCATTTATTAACTCTCAAAAGAGATTGGAAGCAAATCCTAAAATGTGACAGTACAGTCAGGGCTACTCTAAAATAGGCTGAGGCCACAACCTTTTGGGCTGAGAGGCTCCTTTTAATGGTGACTCAAGCTTTGGATCCAAAACTGGAGCTCTTGCTGGACTTTAGCTCTCCATGGGATGGCGCTGCAGCGGAGAAGTGCGCGCATTCTACGTGGTGCTGCCGTGTCCCGGTCGGCTGCTTAAGTGATATTTCTTTTACCAAGCGGAAATCATCTTGTCTTAAAAATGCCTAAATATCTTGTATAGAAGAAAAATGCAACATTTTTTGACTTTTTTTTGTCACAAAGTAGGCACTACATGATATTCCTTAAATGCTTAAATGAGTATTTTTCCCTTTCTGATACTAACTTTCCTTTAAGGATTAAGTTTTCCAAGCTTATTGTATTGAAACTGATATACTCTGACTTTTATTATATATGTTACATATAATATATATTTATTATATATATTTTATTCATCATATAAGATTTGTATGTACATGGTATATTTTGATTCCTTTCTTCCCAATCACTTCTCCTCCCTTCAACTCCCCTTCCCCTGCCTATTCACAGTTTTATTTCCCTTTTACATTTTTTAAATCATTTTTCCTTTTCCTTTCCTTCCTGCCCCCCATCCTCCAACATAGTTCCTTTTTCCTTTTGAATCATTTCTTTACATTTTGCAATATCTATCCTACATTTCAGGCCTTATTTCCTCCAACACTTTCTCACACCAAGGCAGACAATGTTTACACATGTGAGTCCACTTTATTTCATTCAAGAGTATGTTCTCAAGATGTTTAGGTTTACCTAGAAATGTCTCATGTTCATCCATCTGCATGACCAGATTATACTCCATTATCTTTATCTATATCTATGCTTATCATATTTTTTTTAACCATTCCTTAGTTGATGCGCATTTGGGTTGTTTCCCAGATCTGGCTGTTGCAAGCTATGTTGCTATAAACATGTGTATGCATATATTGCTGTGGTGTGATGTTTTTAACTCTTTGGGGAAGATATGCAAAAGGGAAATAGCTATGTCAAATGGGACCTCTAATCCTAGTCTTTTGTGTAATCTCCACACTAATTTCCACAGTGTTTGCACCAGTCTACATATCTACCAACAGTGAAAAATGATTCCTTTTTCCACAAACCCCTGCCAGCATTTGTCACTGATTAATTTCTTGATGACAGACATCCTTTCTGGAGTAAGATGGAATCTCAGCATTGTTTTGATTTATATTTCTAAAATGACAAGTGATGAACATTTCCTCATATATGTAGATGCCATTTGTATTTCTTCTTCTGAGAAATACGTATTCACCTGAGATGCCCATTTCTGGATTGGAGCTTTAAATTTGTGGAGTAAAACTTTTTTGAGTTCTTTATATGTCTGGTATATGTCTTTTGTCTGGAGAACAACTAGCTAAAATTATTTCTATTCAGTGTATTGTCTTTTCAATCTCTCTGTAATTTATTTTGCTGTAAAAATCATTTTGAGTAGGATGAGATTATTATTGATTTTTTCTATTATTTCTCATGGTATCAGGGTTTTGTTTATGAAATCTTTGCCCACACCTATGTCTTCAAGAGTTCTACCTATTGTGTATTCCAGAAGGTTTATTGTTTTTGTTTTAATATTTAGATTTTTAATCAATTTTAATTTTAGTTTAGTGCACCGTGATAGACATAGTCTTTTGGCATGTATTTTTTTGGCCAGTAACATACTATTTTCTTCACAGGAGCTTTGTAATATAATTTAAATGAGGAACTTAATCTCTTTGCCTTGCCTTTGTTGCCAAGAACTGGTTTTGTAATTCTTGGTCTCTTCTCCTTCCAAGTAAATTTTAAGAATGTTTTTCCTAGTTCTTTGAGGTATTCTGATGGTACTTTGGGATTTCATTAAATCTGTATTGTAATTTTGGAACTATGGCCATTTTCACTATGTTGGTTCTTCCTATCCATGCTCAGGGGATATAATTCCATGTTCTCATACCCTCTTTGATCACTCTATTTTTTAGAATATTGTAATTTTTAATGTATGGATCTTTTACTTCCTTTGTTAGATTGATTCTTAGATATTTCATTTTTTGGATGTATTGTGACAGGTGTGCTTTTCTTAATTTTTCTCTCAGTTGGTCTGCTATTTGTGTAAAGGAATGCTATTGATTGTTTAATGTTAACTTTTTATCCAGCTATGCTACTATATTTGATTATCATATCTACAGTTCTTTGGAGGAATTATTGGGTTCTTCTATGGAGAATATCAGGTCATCTGTAAATAATGATAATTTAGCTTTTTCCTTTCCTATCCCTATTCCTTTTATTTCTTTCACTTGTCTAACTGGTCTGGGTAATGTTTCCAGAAGTATATTGAATAGCAATGGTGATAGTGCACATCCTTGACTTTCTCGATTCTTAGTGAAATGGTTAAGTTTTTGATCAGTTAGTAAGATGCTGGCTGTTGTTTTGTCTTAGATGACTTTTAGCAGATTGAGGTATAGACCATGTAGTCTAATATTCTATAGGGTTTTTATCATGAATGGATATTAGACTTTGTCAAATGTTTTTTCTCCACATTTTGAGATGATCATGTAATATTTGTCTTTGGTTATGTTAACATGGTATACTACATTTATTTATTGGCGTATGTTGAACCATCCCTGCATCCCTGGGATGAATCCTACTTAATCATGGTATATAATCTTTCCCATGATGTGCTGCATTCTGTTTGCCAATATCTTACTGAGGAGTTCTGCATGTATGTTCATTAGGGAGATTGGCCTCTAGTTTTATTTTTATGGTAAGGTTCTTATCTGGTATTGCTATCAGGTAATACTTGTTTTAGGAATGATTTTGGAAGTATTACTGTGCTTTCAATTTTATTAAAGTGTTAAAGTATTTTTTTTTTTTTTTTGTATTTTAAGGAAGGGTCTACAGCATGTTCAGGGTCTCACTACTAGCTCAGACTTGTACTGATCCGCCTGTTTACAGCCTCCCAAGAGCTGTGATTACAGGCATGAGCCACCACACCTAGTCTCATTTGCCCTCTCAGTGCACCCGGTGTGTGTGGGGGGAGTATTTGTGATATTAGATGTTTTCTAAATTTATTGTAGAAGTCAACAGTTAATCTGTCAGGTATGGACGATGGAAATGGTTATGATTCCATACAATAACAGTGTTGACACACCAGGAAAAAACATCTTGACCATAACATGTGTGACACCTGGCTAAAGCAGTACAGTTAGCAATAATAGCAGCTTCAAGCACAGCTTAGCTACTGACCAACTGTTGTAAATATTAGCCTGATGCCTTTAACCATAGGGGTAAATTCTACAGCTACATAGCAAAGTCCAATATATACCAGGAATTTGTATGCAATAACTTTTCCTTAGTGGAGCGATTTTATCCTGTTGTCGAGGTCGGGGGAGAAGGGGAGATTTAAGAGGCATAGAGACAAGGTCGAGGAGTGAATGAGGCTAGTGCAGCAAGGCTGGAGAGCAAAAGATGATCAGCCAAGGGCTCAGGAACCAGAGGATACAGAATAAAAAAGTGAAAGAAAAAGCAAAGGATTATTGAAGTGAATCAGAAAAAGAAGAGGCAGCATTCACTCAGATGAAGATCTCATAAAATCAAGAGAGACTGTCAAGGAAAGAGAAAGCTGACAAGTAGAAAAAAAAATAACAAAAGGAAAGGTAAGAAACCTAAATGGTGGAAAAAGAAAGGAGAAAAAAAGAAAAAAATAGATGAAAGAAAAAATAAAACAAAATACAACAACCCTAAGCAGACATATTAAGGAAAACTGATCAGTCAAACAAACAAACAAAAAAATAAATAAATAAAAGTAGTAAAACTCCTCTGGTATCCGCACACGTTTCTGTACAAGTGTCAAGATCAGCCCGCAGAAATGTGCTGTGTACTCTAGCCAAGTTGCAGGAGGAATTCCGCTGCGTACAGGTTTCTCTTAGCCTCTGGACCTGGGGACTGGGGCTGCTCTTCTGTTGCTGGAGTTCTCCAGAGCCCTTCAGCATAGAATGCCCTCCTTGCCGGCCCCTTCCCTTCTGTGGCTGTGTCACGGCGCAAGGCTGATTCACCTGACTTACCAATTGCTGGCTTTGTATTTGCACCACAAGACTTCCACAGCACTTGTCCTGCCTGGCCCACCTGTGTGCCCATGCTGAGGGCTGCTCTCCCTGGTCCCCTCCATGTAATTAATTTTTTATTTTTAAAAGATTTTTAAAAAAACTAATGGTAAAACAAATCACATTTGCAAAAATGGTATAAAGACAATGCCAAGCAATGGTAGAGCACTAATGATATCCACGGCGAAGAAGGTGTGTGTGCACTCCTTCCTCCTAGCCTACCCAGATCACATCTTCTTTCGCACACCACTGAAGAAGCAGCTTCTACCTTAAAACCTCCATGGTTTTGCTCGTTTGTTAACTTAAGATGGGATCTTCCCAGGTACACAGTCCATGCAGGGCTGGAAACTTGTTGCCTTCCCCCGGCCTCAGCTGCCCAAATTACAGGATTATAGGCCTGCGCTGCCATGCTCATATAATCCCGTATAACTCTATCACATATGAGAGTACCCATCTTTAAAAAACATTCTTGCAAGTTTATGCTCCTTTCTTTTCTTTTTTTTTTTTACCTTTTCAGGAGAGTATAAGTTAGAATTAAAACAGAAAAAATTACGAGTGATACAGAATTTCACTTAACAAGGTAGCATGTATTTCACAGCATTTGTTATGCATAGTGTTGTCTTCCAATAGTTATTCATATTGTCATATATATGCATGTAACATTGGAAGAACAAAAAAAGAGAAAGAAATGTGGAAGAAATTAAGAAGACACAAAAGAGAAACAATTGAAAAAAGGAGATGAAACAAAGCATTTTCTGCTCCTTTTCACAGACCAGTAGAAGAGTACAGCACAGTTGTCCAAACCATCCTGCTTACATACACAGATAAATCTCTTTCCCCCACTCCCTCTCCTGTCCTTCTCAACTCAGTAACTCTTTCCTTTGGAATAAGCTCATTCCCTTTTACCAGTGTTGATTGTACCCTTCAGATTCCATTTTTCTCTTTCAGATTCTCACACTAGGAAACAATACAACGTTTGCCCAAACAGGTCAGATTTGTATGAGAGTATGAGCGTATGATTCTCTAGTTTGTCTATTTGTAGGACAGTATGTTCTCTAGTTGCATCCATTTCCCAACAGAAGACTCAAATGTATCCTGTTTTATAGCTGAATAATACTGTGTTCTGTAAAAATACTACATCTTCTTTATCCATTCTTTAGATGATGGGCATCTGGGTTGTTTCCAGGATTTACCCATGACAAATTGTGCTGCTGTAAACATGGGTGCACATATATCACTGTGGTATGAAGTTTTCAGTTCTTCTGGAAAAATACCCAGAAGGGGAATAGCTGGCTTGAATGGAACCTCCAATTCTAGCTTTTGAAGGAATCTCCACACTGATTTCCATAGTGATTGTACCAGTCTGCACTCCCACCAACAGTGCAAAACGGTTCCTTGTTCTCCACAGCCTTTCCATCATTTGTTATTGGCTGACATTTCTTTCTTTCCTTTTCCTTTCCTTTCCTTTTTTTCTGTATTTAGTACAGGGTCTATAGGGTCTCACAGATAGGACTTGCAGTGATCCTCCTGTTTTCAGCCACCCAAGCACTGGAATTACAGGTGAGCACCACCATGCCCAGTGTCATTGGCTGACTCAGTATGCCCTGGGGGTGGGACCAGCATGACACACTGGGGATCAAACCCGGTCCCTGCTCCTGCCTAAGAAGTGCTTTAGTCCACTGAGCTCTCTGACCCACATTTTCTTTTCTTTTCCTCTCCTTACTTTTCTTTGTGGTTCTAGGGACTGAACCCATGACCCTGTGCATGTTCCCAGGCTGAGGAAAGCCCTCTGCTAAGGAGATAAATTACCAGATTCAAATTTGTATTAAAATGTTAAGAAAACCTTAAATCTATGACTAATTATTATTAAGACTATCTTATTTCATAGTCTCCATTTTCTTTCTTAGGTTTTCCTTTTTTTTTTTCTTTTTTACTATTTCTGGATGTAATAATCTAGAAAAGCAAATGTATGTATTAGTTATCCATTGTGAAATAATAAATTTCCCAAAACTCTGCAGCTTCAAACATCAGACATAGAGTCTCACACAGTAACTGGGCCATCTACTCAGAGTGTTCCACAAACAGCAAAAATAGTGTCAACTGGCTGTGGTCTAGTTTAAGGACCAACTGAAAAAAGAAGGATCCACTTTAAAGGTTGGCTATGTAATTGTTGATAGAGTTCAATTCATCACAGACTCTTGCACAGAGCATTGCAGTTCCTTGTGACTTTGGGCCACAAGTTGGTCTCTGTCCCTTCCCACATTGTCCCTATTATGACAGCTTGCTGTATCAAAGCCCACAAAGGGAGAAGTAATTTGTAAGCAAGAAGAAAATCATTCTTGTATAAGTTAGTGAGTAACTTATACTTTTTTCCCAGTACTTTTATTATATTCTGTTAATTAGATGTAAGCTGAAGGTAGGAAAATTGTACAGCATTAGGGATCACTAGAGGCCATCTTAGAATTCTGCCTATCATTCTAAAGTAGTTCAATTGTCTTGGTATCTTCCAAGCATTCTGTAGAAGGCTTTTGCTTATCGATTGCATTTAACTATGTAGAGAATGACCTGATATCCATGTGAGAGCATTTTAAGATACAAAAACAAATCACATAAATGTTGAAAAAGTGTTCAGTAGTGTATTGAGATGTTACTTTTAGATTTCACGTAACTATGAGTCATTCTATTTTATGAAGAGAAAAAGTGAATAATATCTTTTCTTCCTGCTCCAATATGAATCAAATAACATCCAAAAATAATAGTAGTGGAAAATAGAGATGTCAAGTGCTAGCATGTTATGTGCTTGGAGCTGATACACAGTATCAGAGAAATACATTTCTTCAGTCTTTTGATTGTGAATAGCTTTATAATGTCTAGAGCAGAAGACGGACTGGTAAAGTTTCTGTATATGCTACCGGTATAATTAACAACATAATGAGCAGGTCACTACAACACATACAATCACAGAACAGACATGAAGCAATGAAAGAGGGGTCTAGAGTAGATCAGGTGAGAAACACAGCTCTTTTACCTTTCGTTTTCTTTTAAAATGTGTTTGGTTCAGGGTCTTGCTGTTTAGCTAGGACTCATAGTGATCCTCCTGTTTTCAGCCTCCCCAGCACTGGGATTACAGGTGTGCCCCCATGCCTGGACTCAGTCGCTGGCTCAGCGCACTGGGAGTGGGGCCAGCACAGCATGTGGTGCCAGGATGGAACACCAGTCCCTGCACTTGCTTAAGTAGGCGCTTAGTCTGCTGAGCTTGCTAGCCGGCAGGTAGGACCCTTTCTGACAGGTAGCAGGCTGAGGCAGATATTATGAGTCCACTTCTGCTTGCCATCCAGAGTCAGAGGAGGTATACTTCTTAGCTATTTTGTACCCAGATGGAATCATATGACTTTCTGGCCCACCGATAGTGAACAGAAATTTGTATACCACTTTCTAGACCAAATATAGAAGAATGGATTGGAGATCTTCAGGTATGCTCTACTTACTGCTATGCCTGTGAGTTTTTAAGTCCCTAGCAACCTGAATCTTTGACTGACTAAGGAAAACCCCTGCCACTGACCAGGGACACACAACTGGTAGGTCTAAAGTTGTGTCTTTTTTCCTCTGTCAAGAGTTTACGTCTTAGTTTCCTACTGAGAAATTACAGATTGAAATAAATTAGGTAGCTTAACACAGTAAATTTGTTGTCTTAAGTTTGTGGAGATTAAAAGATATAAAATGAAGGTGCAATGAAGGCTGCATCCGTACTTGGCTGCTGGAGGAGGGAACCTAGCTCCTTGCCTTTTGCATCTTCTAAAGGGCACCTCCAGTTCTGGGCTTGAGACGCTTCTAAAGCTGGCAGCACAGCAGCTTCAAGGGCATCTTCCTTTCCGCCCCTCTCTGCTGTCTGCGTCCATTTGCATAGCTTCTTCTCCCATGTCGATCTTCTTTCTCTCGTATAGCAAGGGCCCCTTTGATTATATTGTGCACATAGATAGTCCAATGTAATTTTCTCATCTAAATATTCTTAACCTAATCTGCAAGATACCTTTCCCTAAGTGAATGAACGTATTCACGGGGCCTTCAGATTAGGACACTGGCGTCGAAGACCATGATTTAGCCTTCCATATCCTTGGATCTAGGGACTTACGTGTTAGCACAACATCCTCCACTATATCGTGAGTGATTCAGGAAACAGTTAATACTAGAACCTCACTGTGCATGAACTAGGTATGAGCAGCTTCAATTAATTATTAAGTCCAGGCAGCCTCATTTTCTCTGTCTAAATGAGGTTGTAAATTGCAAACCTGCTTATGAAAGATAGGTGTGCAATGCAAAAAAGCCAGAATTATCTACTAGTTTTAGATCTCTAGCTTATAGAATGACCACAGAAAGAAAACACCAAACAAAACCAGAATATGTCTTATTCTGATTTTGTGATTTTTATATTACTCAAAACTTATTGTGTAGCTGCAATTGAATGAATTATAACAACATAGAATGTTGTGCTTCAACTAGGATATTATATAAGTTATGTAGAACAAGTTAAAATATCTCTCTAAGGCCTGTTTAATGACAGTGGTGACCACATTTTATTCACCTTTTCTGGGGAAATTTCTATGTAAAATTTGGGTAACTTAGGTTAAATATCTCTAATCCAAAAATCTGGGATATTAGAGTGCTGACATGATGTCACACATAAAAAATTCCAATCTTGATCATATTTGGTAAAGCATGATTAAATGCAAGCATACTAAAAATATTGTATAAAATTATGTGCAGGCTATGTATGAAATGTGTATTAAATATAAATTAGATTTATTTTTGGATGTGCCCTCATTCCTAATATATCTCAATATTAAAAAAATCTAAAATACTTTTGTTCATAAGCATGTCAGATAAGGGCTACTCAAACTGAATCTCCTGCTTGGCATCCCCTTATGTAAGTACCTTCAGTTGTTAGTATTTCGTATTCTGTTAGGTGGAACCTTCTGAGATATGGAAGCTTTCATCTTATAAAACAAAGACTTCTTTGTGTGTAAGTATGCTTAAAGCACAACCAGATCAAGATCAATGGCTATAGGCCCAGCAAGATATCTCATCAGACTAAGTACCTGCTTAGGCCAGTGCAGGGACCAGGGTTTGCTATCTGGCACCACGTGCTACACTGGCCCTGGCCCGCTGAACCTGTGACTGAGTCCAGGCATGGTGGAGCACGTCTGTAATCCCAGTGCTGGGGAGGTTGAAAACAGGAGGATCACTATGAGTCTGAGCTATATAGTGGGATCCTGTACTAATACATTAAAAAATCAATGGTTATGATATAAGTAGTAAGAGTATAAAGTTTTGTGGGACTGAGCATTCTCTCATAGGAGGAAGTTAATAGATGTGAAGTTGGCTCCATTTCTATCATTTTAACTCCTAATCATATATTTAACTATGATTTGTAATTATCTATATAGCTTTCCAACATTTCTTCAGTATCCTTACTCTAGTTCATTTACAATGATACACATTTTGGGGAAAGGCTGACACTTGTGTTTGAGCAACAGAGCATCTCTGTCTCTTTGTTTTATAAGTATAATAATAATGTCTACATTTAAGGATTGTAGTTAGACTTAGGTACAGTTTATACAGCATATCTGATGTCCAGCACTAATGATACAAACTTTGGATGTTGACTGTCATAAACCAAGATGCAAAGATAAAAGTCAGGTGATACTTACCTTCAAACAATTAAAGAGGTAACAAATAACCACAATACAAATTGAAGTTATGAATAAACTATAGTTCAGAAAAAAGAGAGTGATTTAATCTTTGGGAGGTGCTATGGCTGTATTTAGATATCCCTGCAAAGCCCCATGCAGTCATAGATGGGGAGTTTTAGAGGATTAGAGTGTGTGGATGTGGATTACGAATTTGGTATTGGGATTAAGGGATACATAATGGATCCCCCACATGGGTGTGGTGGCATCAATCATTAGGCTGTGCTGCAGCCAGCCAACTTGGACTGAAACCTTTATAAACTATGAGCCAATATTTTCTTCTTTAACTTGTTAGAGTTGATTATTTTATCTCAGCAACAAGAAAAGTAACAAAAACAGGAAAGTAACAAAGGGCTTACATGATAGGTTATATCTGAGATAGATTTAATAGGAGAAAATTAATCATACAAGAGAACAAACAGTTTAACTAGGAGACTATGCATGGCTACAAGAAATATCAGTGACCTGGGAAATCAAAATGAAGCAGAAAAAGCCAAGTAATTTGGTTGAGTTAGAGCACAAGGCTTTCCAAAATTCTCCTTCCCTCACTATCACACTTTTTAAAGATTCCAGTTGTAGCATGGTCTGGTCTATTAATCCTTTTCTAATATTCATGCTACTCCTTCAGGTCATAATGGGATTTTATTCTGATACACCAATTGTAAACTAAAAAAGCATTAAATTTATCATTCATTTATTTCCATTTGTAAACTGAAACCATCTAAGTTGAAATGATTGTGTCTAACTATACCAGTCAGCCTTCTTGTTTCTGGGACACTACACCTGACCACAAAACTTAAAAGAAGAGACAATTTGGTTCATGGTCTCAGGAAACTCAATCCATGTTGGGATGGTACTAAGGCAGTAGCATCATAGTGGAAGTGCATGCGAGAACAAGGATGCTGAGTTCATGGTGGCTGGGAAGTAGAGTAGGGAAACAACGCAAGAGTGAAATAGGGTGTGACCAGACCTAGTCCCAAGGTCAATCCTTGATGCCCTGCTCAGACACACCCAGACATGTGCCCCCACTAATTTCTCAGAGGATTCCAAAAGCACAAAATCCATATCTGCTTCACACCCTTATGGAAAAAAAAAAAAAAAAAAAAAAAAAAAAAAAAAAAAAAAAAAAACAATGATGACAAGTTGTAGATTTTCCATGATACAACCCAAGAAAATCACTGCCTCTTTCTGTTATACTCCTATCATACTCTGCACCATTTTTGTAATTTTTTTGATTGTCTTTACTGCCCACTATATTGTAAATTTCATAAATTCATTGACCATGACTTATGGAGCAGTAAGCACACCTATACATTTTAAAAGTGTATTCTTTTTAAAAGAAATAACACACCATGTGGTGAAAATTCTCTTTCCAAATAATGTCTAGATAATATAAAATTGTTTTTAGTCTAATACCTACATTTCAAAGATATAAGAGAGTAATTTAGGTATTGAGTCTTTCCCTGCTATGTTTATTTACATAGTATTGAGGCATCTCTTAGTATTTTAGTAGCCACAAAAGTCTGTTATGATTGATCTTTTTTTTTAAGTTAAGAGCAGAATATTTATTGGGGAAAAGAAAGCTTCTGTCCAAGAGAGGAAGAGAAGGGGTCCCAAGTGGGTTGTTCCCCTTATTATTGTTCTCTTGTCCTTTATATGCATCTCCTGTTTCTCTGCTTTTTTGTCTTTAGTCGGCATTGTTATGTCTTTATGTCATTGATCTACTAGTGGTATTTTTTTTTTTTGCATTCATCTGTTTATTGCAGCATTATTTGTAATAGTTAAGGTATAAAATCAACATTACAGCTCATAAAATTAATTGATAGCATAAATTAAATATACATAGCAATGCTAGTGATATTCCTTTGAAGGATTAAATGCTTGAGTATCGTCAGGGAAGAAAAAAAAAGTCCTCTCCTGACTTAGGTTTAATGGTTGGGGAAACCAGATTAATCGACAAAAAATAGATTAGCTAAAGGAAAAAAACCCAAAAATTTACTTATACGGATAAGAACACATGAGCGGCTAACTTGCTTAAAATAGTGGCTTGTATAGCTGACCTCTAATGGGAATGAAGTAAGGAAAAGGACTTCAATGGTAAGAACATATTGGGTTTCTTTAAGAAACACAAATGAATTCTCAGGGGGACAAGTGAAAAATAATAAAGTTTGAGATAACATTTATTTATGCAGGTGCAAATAGTTTTCTATTTTCTTCTTGGCCATGAAAACTCCCCCAGAGAGTGGATTTATGATGATTGAATTCTTTTGGAAGTTTCTGTCATTAGTTATAAAAGAAACATTGTTTATCTTTGCAAATATGGTTTATCATGGGTTGTCCCTTCACAGTGATGTAGTTTGGATCCCATCATTTTCTCCATCTGAAACTATGCTAGAAATCTCACAAATAAGCGACTGATTCGTGTGATTGCCTCAGAGGTCATTGATCCCATCTTACAGTCCTGGAAACAGATCCAGTTGTGTCTCATTTTAGAAGGCGGTGCAGGTTGGGGTAAAACACACACAGAGTTAGACCTTATCTGGGAGTAATCAGTTGTTTAAAAAGGGACACTTCTGTGGAGAGCTGCGAAGGACCACGCCTACAAGATGGCACTGGTTTCCGCCTTCCACCCCCCGTGGGTGAGCACTCTCTGTGCACAACAACTCCTTATATGGCCAGGGCTGCAGTCATGATTCGCTTCCTCATATGCTGGACCCATGGGTGATCCCCACGTGGCACACTGGGATTGGGCTCGGGAGTATATATTAGCCAAGGGCTGGGGGATTGGAAAAGAAGAAGCTTGCTGAAGGGGCCTGAATAAACCGCTGAAGGAAGAGCTGTGTGTTGCGTCTTCCTTGCTGGCGAGGTCGTGCGCAACACATTTCTGTGGAAACAAAATAAAAACAAAGATTAGTAGCTGGAGCAGACTGCAACTCAGTGGCTTTGTTTTGTTTTTGAGTCCAGAGAGAATTGAGAATTAAATGTGCAAGTATGCAAGGATGGAGGTGGTAGTGGCAGCCACAGTTAACTCCCAGAGCAGAGGATGAAATGCAGAGGACTGGGCCAGCATTCTGAGGGCCCACACTGCGTGTTGAATTCTTGGAGGTTACGTTAAGTTGTCCAGCTTCTACTTGCAGGGCTCAAGGAGTAGGGCAGTTATAGTTCTCTGTGGTGACAGATTAGAAAAGTGGCACAAATCGGAAATATTAATTACTGGAAATAGGTACAAGACAACAGGATCCAGTTTATAAACAAGTGAAGTATCTCAGACACTAACAGGATTAGAATTTGGTAACTTATAAGTGTAGGCTATAGTTTCCATTGACACAAAATATTTCTCTACTATCATCCTAACTTTTATAAAAGATATTTAAAATACAATTACTCCCATTTACAAAATGTGTCATCACATGATCTTATTGTTTGTATGAATGTTAGACTTTATTTGAACTATAAATGTGGAGTAATTTCAATCTTCCTGTAGTCCTTCAAATGTCCTGTGATTCTTAGGTCTTCCAGAAAGTAACCTTCATTATTAATTTCTAATGTTGATATTATAATTTGGATCTAAACTATTTTCCAAAGAATATTAAATCTTGATCCCAAGCTTAGAGTGTTACTGGGGGATAGCAGCAGTTGCAATGGTGAGGCCTAATGGAAGGATGTTAGGTTTTTAGGGGGAGTGTCTTTGAATATTGGGACCCTGATTCCTTCCTCTGTCTTCTGCTTCCTGCATTATAAGGTGGGTAATTCTGCTTTACCGTACTGTTCCATCATGACTGCTGCCTTCTGAAGGGGCAAAGGCAACAGGGCCCAATGAATCCCAGATTAAAGCCGCTGAAATTGTGAATCAAAATCTGGGGAGACAGCTCAGTGGTCTCAGCGTGTGCCTGGCAAGCACAAGGACCCAGGTTCGATTCCTGGCACAACATGTAGTGCTGACCAGAACACCTGTCCAGCCACTAAAGCTAAATGAGGTGGTGCATGCCTATAATCCCAGCACTGGGGAGGCTGAGACAGGAGGATCACTACTGGTCCAATCTGCATAGCAAGACCCTGTACCAAATAAATAAACAAACAAAAGATTAAATAATAACAATAATAATTATAATAAATCTTTCCTTTTTTTGTATTTTATAGGGTGTTCAGGGTCTCACTACTAGATCGGACTTGTAGTGATCCCCCTCTCCCAAGAGCTGGGATTACAGGTGCACACCACCACGCCCAGTCTTTATCACTGTCTCAGCATGCTCTGGAGGTGGGGCTGGCACTGCAGGCCTGGGGATTGAACCCCTGGCCCCTGCACCTGCTTGCAAGTGCTTTAATCCACTGAACTATATGGCAGGCCCAACCTTTCCTTTTTATGAGTTTATTATGTCAGATATGTTGCTGCAGTGATGGAAAGTTGACTATCACAACTGAAAAACTATAACTCAGGTACTAGAACACTTCATCAATAAGACACTGGCTCCATAAAGTCAGCCTTAACTTTCTAAGACTTTCTGTTTGTACCTGATTCTATGCACATCATTCTCAAATATGACATTCAAAGTCGAAGACTTGGTAATAAAGTCAGTGTTTTCAGTTATGTCCTGGTTCATGTACTGAAGGTGCCTCCTGATGTTCACAGGTTGAATACTCGACCCTGTATGTGGTATTGTCAAGAGGTGGGACTTCCGGCAGGTATTGAGTATTAGAGGTATTGTCCACATAAAATGCATTGAAGCTGGAGTGGGTTACGGGGTGGGTTTGCTTTCTCTCTCTCTCTCTCTCTCTCTCTCTCTCTCTCTCTCTCTCTCTCTCTCTCT
>NW_004524682.1:4566171-4596806 GCF_000260255.1 Octodon degus | reverse complement strand
TCTCTCTCTCTCTCTCTCTCTCTCTCTCTCTGCTCCTCTCTTCTGTCCTGTGATGAAATAACAAAAATGCCCTTACCAAAGGCTGGCTGCTGCACCTTGGACTTCCCACCATCCCAAAGTGTGAGAAAGGACTTCTGTCCTTCATAAACTACCAGAGCTAAGTATTCTATTACGGCAGCACTACGTGGATAAAGACAGTCTAAACGGAGAACGCATTCTTAATGAACTATCTTGCCATTAAATGGCAATTCTTAGAGCACATAGGACAAAATGTTTAATTTTTGTTTACGAAATCATACCATACTAAGTTTGCAATTTTCAGATATTTAAGAGAAAGCAGATTATACTTATGCTCTGAAAAAACATTTTAAAGCACCAGCAGTATTACCAGGAGGAGTCACAAAATAAATCAGAATCATTCTTTATCGGTTCACTTAGTCTCATATATTTAGTTCTTGTTCTGCCTGAATTTTTGTTAGTGGTTTTATGAACGTATCAGCATCACCTTTAATTGTGAAAATCTTTTCCCAGCTCAACGGTTCAACGCTGCATGACTTGTCGCATGACTTCAGAGTAACTGTGGGTGGGAGGGTTTATGTTCAGTGTGAGTTTAAATTTTCATTGTAAATCTGATTTCTGCTATTTAATTTTATTCATGGACTCTTTGGGCTAGCCACAATATATTTGTACCAGCTCAGTGGTACAATGTTAAAGTTACTCAGGCAATGTCATCGGAAGTATTGGTCATAATCCCTATGTGGATATAGGAAGTATGTGTCATAATCCTTTCTGTGCCTCTCTGAAATGGTCTCTTCTGTTGAAGAGAAGATACTCTGATCTATACCTGATTGCAAGAGCTTTCAGGAAATCCTTAACTGTAGCCTTGATAAGTATTTTGCTCTTCACAATAAGTTATTGTTTTATTCAGATGATTCGGCCATGTTTTGGCACACAGAGTTGAAAATGTTGAATCTTCCCTGCCCTTTTGTGGGGTTCCAATTTGCATCTCATTTCTTTTCTTTTTTTTTTCTGAATGCCTCAGCCCACCATGGGGACGGGGTTGGAGTGGCATGTGGTGCCAGGGATCAAACCGTGGTCCCTGCGTGCTTGCCTAAGCATGCCCAAGCGGGCACTTTAGACTGTTGAGCTATCTCACTGGCCCACAATTTGTATTTCTCGAGGAAGCTGGAAGTAAGCCATCTCAAAATAAGTAAATAAATATAATCTTATTTTTGAAAGATCCATACCCATTTTTTGAATTGTAGCTTATATCCACAAGTATAATTTAGGAAATGTTCAGTCTCTTCTCACTGCACGAGCCTTCCTGCCCCTTGCAATTCAGCGTGTTCAATAAACCTACTATCTTTTTTTTTTCTTTAGCACGATGTGAAAACAAGTCCTTTAGGATTTTCTAGGGGCTTCCTTGGAAATCTCAAAGGCTGTATGAAGTCAAGATTTCATTTAGAATTTGATTTTAGGAAGTCTAAAATGTAGAAAGCTTTGAGCACCTGATTAAATAGGCTTAAATATAACTATGAAAAAATACCTATTCATTTAATCAACATGACTATAGCGATTTCAAAAGGAAATATAAGAAGCACTTGTTTGTAAACAGGAAAAAGTACTGGGCTCTTCAACATTCAGAAGACTCAGTTCTCTTAGATGACTGAGATTATGATAAAGAGCACAATGCACAGGAAATTATTAAGACAAGCCTAGAATTGATGTTTCCTAGGTGAATTACAGAGAAAAAAAGTTAAATCTCATGAAAAGCAGGACAATCATCTAAGAAAACTTTTTTTTTAGCAAAAAAAAAAAAATCCAAAAAACCTATCAATTCATTGTTACTACTAAAACTCAATTATGGCTATCTTGACTACATGAGATCTTTATTTTTGTCTGCCTTCTTCTCTGAATTTTTCAATCTCTTCTCTCACATGGGCCCCTTATAATTTTCAAAATCCATTTAGAGTTTTGTCCTTTATGTACCACTTTCTCTTTCTGGACAATCTTTAAATACTCCCTAAGCAACACTTAGGACATGCTATTCTTTGTTAACAAAAATACGTGTTACATTCCTTAACGTCTTGCCCAGAAAGTCACCGTCCCTTAGCTGTATTTCATGTAGATAGACAGAGATAAGAGTTCTTAACCCTTGCTAAACTTTCTAGAGAAAAGGGTGAAATAATTGAAAATGAAACAGTATTCCATAGTAGAATAGCATTTTAGTGGACATACAATTCCATAATTGCTGGAGACATACGCTTCTTTATAGTGTAATTCCTTAATGTGACAAAAAGAATTTTCTGCCAATAGACTCAAGTATCTTTACTTTCTCTGTAAAAAGAAGTCAAAAGTAAGTAAACTCATGTTTACTGATGTTTTATTACTTTATCTCATTTAGAAATAATATAGGTATTCAGTTACTATCTCATTTAACTCAGTATAACTTAAATGATTATAGAAACTAACTCTAAACGTATATATTATCAAACACAATGAAATAGTCTTTCAAAATGCCTTGATTGATTAAGCCAAGCCTGCAAATTTTATAATCTTAAATATCTTATAAATATAAACTTACTGGATGAATAAACTTAAGTAAATCAAATTGTCTCACTGCATTATATGCATTGCCAACAACTTAGTGTAAATTCCTATTATACCAATAATACAAAATTTTTCTTATATGTGTATTTCCCTAAACCACATGAACTTGAAAAAACTCTGGATTGGTTTTCATATTTTGATAACTTTATTTACTTAATTTGGAAGCAGTTTGTTTTGCTGCCATACATATATAGATGGAGAGAAGAAAAAAAAAATTCCCTTTGGCGTTTTGCAGGTTTTATAGGCAAATACTGAGGGCTAGTTGGGAAGAGGATTCAGAGTCTGACTCACGAGTGTTGATTCCTGGGAAATTAATGTCCAAACTTTTTCTCCTTTTGCCTTTTAAACTATGAGAAGGTGCTTCTCATACTGGTCCTGGCTTCTTCTAGCATCTGCAAATGGCATGAAAGGATCAAAGAAAACTTTGTGGTTGGTAAGATAAGACGAATAGGATTGGAGCTGCTCTCTGAGTCCCATTTTGTTTTTGCAAAGACCTGATTTTTTTTTGAGGCAAGAATTATTGATTTTAAATTCTTTTTTACCTTATGTTTTGTGTAAGCTATTTTTAGAGAATTGGGGTGCAGCCTCAGTGATAACGCTAACCTGCCAATACCATTTTAATATTTATTTGTTTCTTTACAGCTAGACGATTTCCAACTAAGATGAAAATCATAAGATTCATATTGTCTTAGTTACTTCTCTCATTGCTGAGACAAAATACCCAACACCCACAAGTTAAGTGAGGAGAGGCTTATTTACTCGCAATTTGTAGAGGTTTTCTGCTATCTCCATGACAGGGTGATATGTGGCAGAAGGGCAACCATTCATGGTGCGTAAAGATAGCAAAAGCAACAAGACAGAGTGAGTGAGACAAGCCTCTTTCTGTGTCTTTTATTGTATGCATGCTATCCGCCCCAGGGCTGGAGTAGTACTCACAGCCTAGCACTGGACCATGAATCAATCATCAACTAGCTTGAGCTACTTAGGAAATACCTGCCTCCGTGATGGTGTGAGGCTTTCAGGGATCATCTAGACACAAATCATAACACACCCATTCTGAGACTTCTCGATTGAGAGCTGTATGCCTTTGAAACGAGTACAAGAATCATGTGGCAACAATTTGGGGCTGCACCCTCCTTATGATGCGTAATTTTCGCCCAATTAACCTTGCAAAAGAAGCCTCCAAAAATAGCTCTTATCATCTCTGAATATCAGCATCCAAATGGACCAACTTCTAATTATTTACATAGTTGCCTAGAAGAGGGAGTGACCATTTGATGTCTTGGAGACGAGGAGGCTCCCCTCGCCTCGGTGTGAGGCCATCTGCCTTGTCGCATGACTGCAGAGTAACTGTGGGTGGGAGGGTTTATGCTCAGTGTGAGTTTAAATTTTCATTGTGAATCTGATTTCTGGTATTTAATTTTATTCACAGACTCTTTGGGCTAGCCACAGTACATTTATCCTTTCATTTTCGTCTTTTCATACTCTGATACACATTTGTTTAGAGTAAAGTTGTCTAAAATGCTTTTAAATATGAAAACTTTCCAAATCAAATGATCTGCCATCCAGCCATTGATGACTTAGGCTCTCCAAAGGTACATCTGTTCCAAAATGTGACTCACATGTGATGTTTTAAGTTTTCATGCCATTTGACCCAGAAGAATCCATGAGTTAGTCATCAAGACAACTGGCATCTCCAAAGGTGAAGGAGACACAGCGTCCATATTTATGTGGTTCAAATTCACACCAAAATATGGCCAAAGAATGGAAAGAGCAGTATACAAACCCCCTGAAATCTGGCAATGATTAATAGTTTTATTTTTTTTGTGGAACCAGAGATTGAACTCAGACCCTTGTGCTTGCCAAGAAGGCACTTAGCCTACTGAGCCATCTCCTCAGCCCCAGCCATCTCCCCAGCCACAATTAATAGTTTTCTATCTACCAATGGGTACTCATACTACTTAGACTTCTGTTTGGTTAATTACAAACACTTTACACTACCCAGTGTTTGCCTACCCATAAGTACAGACCCCATATTCTGTGCCCCATTACAGGCAGAAAAATGGACATAAAACTTCCTCACTAAATTCAAGCCAAACTTTCAGAAGACAAATAAGACTAATAAGATTCCATGGTCATTCCTAGGAGAGAAAAGATCTTTTATGATACTCAAGAGTCACAATACGCAAAGAATTATCCTTTCAGATTGGTAATCTTGACAAAACACAAAGGGTCTCTTACTGTCTATACTCAAGTGGACACCAAGCACAGACCAGGCTGTGTGCTAAGATTGCAGGTCAGAGGTTGTCAGATCTCACTCTGGTCTGCACAGTGGCTGGCAAGGTGGTGAAGTAGCTCCACCCACCGCATCCTTGTTGCCAAACAGGTGACAAAGAAAAATGTTTTTTCTGCCCAATTATGTTCTAGGTGTGATTAAATTGGCATTAGACACATAAGAGAAAGTTTGTATTTTTATGGGAGCACACAAAAATAGTGGCTCACTGAATGGCTAATGTTAGGGGCTTAGCTAACTTAAAATGTGAAAGAGAGGGAAGAACAGGGTTGGGAGTGAAGAATGCAAGAATTTCTTTAAAAAAAAACTGCCAAGATTCTCAGGGGAGCAAATGAGAGATTAAGAAGGTTTGGGATTATGCTTGCTTGCTCTGATGTTTGTGGTCTTTTTTCCTTTTCTCCATGATCATAAAATCATTCTAGAGATGATAGCTGAATTCTTCCGGGAGTTTTTGCTTTTAGGCAGATGTCTTAGTTACGTTTCTCTTGTTGCTAAGACAAAATATTCAACACTCCAAGTTAAAGGAAAGATTTATTAAGCTCACAGTTTGGGGAGGTTTCAGTATGTAATCCGAGTTTGCACCCAGGCAGGGTAGCAGGCTGAAAGGCAAATATTCAAGGCAGTAGAAAGCAGCAAAAGCAACAACAGAAAAAGGGGAGCCCATACTTTGTTACCTCCCTTATACTACAAGCTGGCTTGCCTCTCCCACCATCTCTGTGCTCTCCTCTGCCACAAGCTCAGACTGTTTACAAACTGAGGACCCCGGCCCCTGCTGAGTCACTTAAACTTCTAAACTTCTCAAGTTGACACAATGTATCAACCACTAGAGCAGATTAAAAAAAAATCATGCTTGGAATGCCTGTTATTCTGGTCTCCTAAATACCTAGTGCTTGTCATGTCATATCAATTACTACTATACTGTCTCTCAAGTAAATGTTTGTTTAAATAGAGGGGTAATAAATGAAAACAAGAGACAAGAAAAAAATGTCATAGGACTGTCCTGTTACAATGCTGTATATGGTTAGATTTCTGAATTTCTGTGTAAAAATATGTAATTGTTTATTCCTATTTTTTAAAAAAAATTTTCTTTTTTTTTCCTTTACATTCTGTAGGGATTTAATATTGAACATATCAATACTTGATGGAAAAATACCTGTTCCATGTTATGTCTAAGATGTGTGATATTCAGACAGATAGTGAGGTAAAGCTCAACTGCCTATGTTGTAGGGTAATATCATTAAGCTTCTTTTCTGGAGGGTTAACAACCTAAGTTTGCAGACCAAAAATTAGAGAAAAAGAAGGGCTACAAGGACAGCCAACATTTTGGCCCTAGCCTTTCAAGGTCAGTGAGGACTCAGGACATAAGAAAACTTGTATTGTAACATCCTGTGACTTTGTGATATCCCAAATTTTCTGATCTGTGAGATTATGGGGTCACAGAGGAAAGTGATTGATGATGTAGAGTGTGCCTAAGGAGAGTCACATGGAGCGAAAACATTCTCTCAGGCTTTCACAGAGAGCACATTGGTCAGGCAGTGGCCTTGTCTTATCCACATGGCTGATACTGACAGAGGATCTACAAACTGCGGTACAGAGTTTCAGGGTAAATCCTGAGGGGGTTTGACTGACCTTGTCAGATACAAAAGTAACATTTCTTATTATATAGGTCTTGCTTTATCTTGGTCTTTGCCATCCAGCAGAAAAGTATAATAATGAGGTATGAAAAGTAAAGCCATGTTAATATGCTGAGCTGTAAAGGGCTCAAGTCAACAACTTCTGACATTGCCAGTTCTACAGATAGCCCACTGCTGTTATGGACTACTGGAGTATATAGAACTATTTTGCTGAATTCATGCACCTACAATGTTTAAATGGCAATGGAATACCCATCTCTGACAAAGCTAAACAAAAAAGGGAGATACAAAGGAAGGACAATTTGTATCTATATATACAAAATAGGATAGATATATAGCTACTTTCTCTTAATTCAATGAGAAAAATGATTTGTACTCATACCATTTGGACAGGATATCATGTCTGCTTCTTGTGCTATGAATAACCACTCCGAAGACAACAATATGCCATGTATTATTTATTGAAACTGCCCTATTAATCGGTTTTGAAACTTTCTCATTACTATTTGTTTCTCAATAACATTAACAAAAACAATTCAGAAAATTGCTTCTCAACAGCCACCTGTGAAATACCTGCCCCATGATTGCATGAGGATTTGGGGGAACATCTAGACACAAACCATGGATTTAGGGTTGTGTGCTTTTGAAATGTGTATACCAATCTTGTGGCAATGATTTTGGGGTGCGCTGTCCTCATGATGCATAGTGGACCCCTCCACTACTCTGTCACTGAGGAGAGCACTCACTTAGCTTTTGATTTGCCCTGTGCATGATGTAAGACATAACTTCTGGAACTATCATCAGTAATGTCTAGAGTATTACTAAATGTAGCACATATATGCATTTATAAACCATGGCTGTTTACTCTTCAGTTTTTGTAGTTTTAAACCACTATTGTTCTAGGAAATACATCGAAGTAATCAGAACCTCTAGTTTGCATTTTAGTCTCTCACAAATCTATGCATTTTGGATTCTCTGAAATTATTTTCCTCAGGCAAATTAAGGGCAGCATTAGCCTTTTTATAGGATTGCTGTGTTATAATGAGCTTAAAAGGGCAAAAGAGCAGACTTTTGGTGTACAGTAAGTGTTCAAGAAATTTCAAATGACACTAAGAGAACCCATCTCATGATAGTAGTGAAATAGCCCATTTAGATCCACCACTTCCCCATCCAAATCTTTTCTTTTAGCATAATTTAATCACAGCAGAAATGCAATAGAATATTCTATTTCCCTTCAGTGAACTTTATCTGATATATCTTTACACTACATTAGTACCATGTTTCCCTTTTAAGGTCACCATGCCATGTTGTCACTAACAATCGGTCAAGTGGAATCACACGGTCATTTGCAAGTGCTAGATATTTACTTGGCAATGTGGAAGCTTATACTTTTAGATCATAAATTAATGGCTAAGTTAATCTTCCTTTTTTAATTAAGAAGAGTCAACCAAGCATAAATGTTGATTAAACAGATGATGGTACTGAATGCAGCATAGAGATAATGTATGTTACATGAATTACTGAGCCTGCATCCTCACTCCACGAGGAGTAAAGAAAGAATCAAGGTGATTGCCTAAAACACATAGGCAAGCAAGTCTACCAAATTTTTTTTTTAATCTTAAATAACCACCTCTGTGATTTTTTGCATAAATGATCCCTTCAATTATTTCAATGCTATGCTTCTTCCAAAGTTTCAAAATGATTATTTTCCCTTTTACTGTTACAAGCACGTGAATATTGAGACGTCGTGTAGATAACTCTTTTGAAGAGATACTGTGAATAATTTCAAAATAGAGAAAACAAATTTCTTATTATTTCTATTATTTCAGAAATTTTCCTATTGACTCTTGACCATTAGTTCTTAGTCTTAGGGAAAACCTTTTTAACCACATCCTACATTATTTTTATAAGGTGTAAATTCATCCATTCTTTCTCCAAGTAGGTTATTTTTATAGAAATATTGCTGTTGAATTCTTTATCAGGTTAAAGATTTTGTAACACCTGGAGTCTGTGATACAAAGGTGCTCTCTAGTTGAATTCGACATTTGGGGGTCTCTAGAGATATTTGTTCTTTCTCTGTCTTCCTCCAGTTCTTATAATCAAAGAGAAGAGGATATAATGTTTACTGCCTAAATATAAACATAAACTGACAGTTTTAATGAGTTGCAGACTTAAGGAAAAGGAATGAAAAGGGAGCTTCTGTCTTTTCTCAAAGAACAAAGGCCAAATGTTCCACTCACTTGGCATTGCGCTTCATGGTAACTACTTTTCTCCCCTTGCTTTCCCTGTTTATGTTCAAACATCTAAGTGCATTTATCAGCTTGCATTTAGAGTCTGTCTGTGAGCACAGGGATTTGCATTCACTTTCAAAGATCACAGCATTTTGTTATAGGAAACATTCACATGCTACGCAAAATAGCAATCTGTACTTAAAATATATGAGTGCCAGTACAAGTCGAAGCTCTAAAATAAGGAGGGGGGCCGGCCAGATAGCTCAGCAGACTAAAGCGCCTGCTTAAGAAGGTGTAGGAACCTGGGTTTGATCCCCA
The DNA here is from genome assembly GCF_000260255.1 of Octodon degus. Lineage (NCBI taxonomy): Eukaryota > Metazoa > Chordata > Mammalia > Rodentia > Octodontidae > Octodon > Octodon degus. Next base: position 4,587,720 of record NW_004524682.1, on the reverse strand, counting down.
GCATGCTGTGCCGGCTCTGCTCACGGGGTGCACCAAGTAGGTGAGTGAGACTGGGCATGGTGGTGAGCACTTGTAATCCCAGCGCTTGGGAGGCTGAAAACAGGAGGATCACTACAAGTCTGAGCTGTGTAGTGAGACCCTGTAGACCCCATACTAAATACATAAATAAATAGGGTCTGGTTGTATTCCTCTTGCTCTATATTCCCCCACTCGAAAAACTTACCAAAATTTTTTTTTAGCAAAAGCAGAACAATTACAAAGTACAGTGAAACTTCACTAATTGATCCCCCATTGATTAAAAAATGTAAAACAACCATAAGGTATTGAGGTTTTGAGTCATCAGTTACATGATACATGCTGGAATGAGTTTAGAAATATAACTTGAGATTAAATGAGCACTATTAATAAAGGACTTTCCCCAAAACGTCTAAGAAATTGTAATAGTATACACTATCTTAACAAAATTTGAGTTTTTACCTTTTCATTACTTGAGAGAGGATTTCTCCTTTGAAGTCAGTCCAGGTCAGGTCCTATAGTATTAATGAAACATTTCTAAAATTAAGCATTTAGGGCCTGGAGATAGCTTAGCTGCACAGGCAGCAGCCTGGCAAGTGCAGGGCCTGAGTTTGATCCCTGGTACCTTATGCCATGCCAGCCCTGGAACCTGTGGCGTAGTGTGTGGGCCCTGCAACCTGGCGTGGTGGCGCACACTTGTAATCCCAGTTCTGGGGAGGCTGAGACAGGGGGATCACTAGGAGTCTAAGCTGCATAGTGAGACCCTGTATTGAATTAATTAATTAATTAATTAAAAAATTGAGCATTTAATTTATAGCCAAGGATGTTATTTTTGTAGTTACTTATGTGATTTATTTCTCTCTTCCTTTAAATTTCCTCTCAAATATTTCTCAGATTGGCACTGTATCCCCACTCTCCTCAATGCACAGGCTGCCCGTAGTTGGGCTTTCACCAGCCTTGGTATTTTTACTCTTTAAATCTTACCACCCCAATTGACATATTATGTATTTATTGGTTTATCTCTGGCCATCTGCTAGAATAACATTATGAAACAAGAGAATTTACTGGTTTTGTTTATTCTTTTTTTCCTAGCATCTGATATGCCCTGATATCTGGGCATATCAAAGACACAATAAATGTTTATGAAATGAAGGAACAAGTGGGATTTGCTTGTTTCTGATGCAAAACAAATTCATTAAGGAAAAGAAAAAAAATTTACAAACAATTCATTTATTTTTAATACAATCAAAAAAAAAAAAGATTCTTTTCACTTGGTTGTCCCAAAACTATTTGTTGTTGTTTCTTTTTTTTTGGCTGGGATAAAAATGTAGGTGTTCAGCCAAGAGGCTGCATGCTGACTAATGAGACAGAGTTACACATCTAGCCCTGCAATATTCATACATTCTATATGCATTCATTTTTCTCTTGTGACATTTTAATATATTTTGGTGAAGATATTCCCGAGATAATGAAGATATGTCGAGTAAGCATTGAAAATGATGAGCCTTTTTTTCCATTATCAAAGACAAATACAGGTGGGTAATATATGCAGAGCATTGAAAGTAGGAAAAGAAAATGAGAAAATACCAATGAGAAGAAATTAAAGCTCTCCTATAATTGAAAGAAAGGCCAAACTGAAAACATAAATCTCTAGAATTAGCAAAGATCTATACCAATGTGAGGTGTTCATGATGTGATGCATCTTGGAAAAAAATCTCGTTTTTATTGCCAAGTAGAGTTCATAGTTTAGTGAAAATTTCATCTTCAGTGTAATCAAATGTGCCAAACTCTAACCCTCTATATTTGGAAATCGAGAATGAACTATTTCTACTTGCGAGAGCTTAAGCATAGTATCAAGGAAGACACAACTAAGGTGGAATTTTGATAAATTTGCACTGTCTTATGCTGTATACTGAATTATACTTTATAAAATTTTACTTTATAAAAACTACATTAAATAGCAAAAAGGCCATTTAAGTCCAAATGACTGAGGATGCGGTCTTCTACCTCACAACAAGACAGCTCTGATGGTCAGCCCAAGAGTACATGATAGTGAATAATTTTCAACAGACTCAGAGCAACAAAGAAAAAAATTATTTGGATAGGTCACTTCACAACAGGACTCAATTTGAAGCAATCTGGAAAGACAGCAGTGGGATGGATAATGGACTTTAAAGAACAACTATTGTGAATCAATTAAAAATGGTCATGGAACAATAAATTGGATTAGAATATCTATATATCCATATCTAGATAATTTATTCATTTATTTGGTACAAGGTCTTGCTACAAAGCTCAGACTCATAGAGATCCTCCTGTCTCAGACTCCCCAGTTCTGGGATTACAGGCGTGTGCCACCATGCCCAGTTTCGGTGGCCTGCACAGCTTGCCTGGGATTCCAAGGTTGGTACAACATGGGGCATTTTGGATCAAAGTCGGTCTTTATGCTTTCCAGGCAGGTGCTTAGACTGCCAAGCTATCTTCCAGGCCATGATTCATCTGTTTTGTCTAATGTATTCATACTGTATATGCTACCCATCTATTTATATCTTAGCAGGTATCTTGACTATCAGATTTACTACTGTGATGCCATTGAAATTGTGTTCAAATATTATTTATGTAACAGCTTAATAATAAGTCTTAATAAGGCTTGTTTAATCTCATCATCTAAGCAATGTTCTAATCAAGTTCTTATCACAAGAAGTTTGAGTATAATAGAGTAAGACTTTGAGACAACATACTCATATCTTTAACTTTTGTTATTTACTGTTGTTAATCTTGTATTAGGTCTAATATATAAATTAAATTTTATCCTATCTATAAATACATAAGAGAAATATATATATATATATATATATATATTTGAATACTATATTTGATACTTCAAATACCTATAGAGGGCCTTGGATCATATGCCTCACAGATAAGATGGGATCACTGTATTCACAGAAGTAGACAAATAAAGTGGAAGCCGAAGTGTGGATGTGCTGCATAGTCATGGTATTTGCTGAGCTAAGGTTTAGCTGTGTAGCATAATCTCAGACAACAGCTGCTACTTGATCTTTTGTTGAAAATTTGTCTTCTTGGTCATGTAAGTAAGGAGACTAAATACTGTAAAGTTTCTACAGTAGACTGTACAAACTCCACAGGTAATATTATCAAACACAAGAGGAATGTATTTTTAAGTCTAACCAGATTTTTATAAGTCGTGATGTCACCCCTTGTGAGAACTTTACATATCTTGCATGCAATTCTTTCAGATATTTTGTAGATCTATCAAGGTTTTGCTTGGTTTGGCTATTTAGAGAAAGTGACACAGATACAAACTCACAGAGAAAGACGTCTCTTGGTTTAAGTTTTGTTCAAAACTTCATTTTCCCCTTTCCATAGTCTGAATTCACCCCAAGTGGTTAACTTCCATAAACAAACTCAAAGAAAATAATGATCTGAAATAAAATACACATTCAAAAAATTTATTCTTTTATCAAATAGCAGAACTTTTGCCAAGATATATGAAATGTTTTCTAATATAGTAGTTAATCAATGTAATATATTTCTTCTTTGAGCTCAAATTAATTTAATTATACTGTTTATTGAAATGAAATATACAGAATTCAGATAGATGAAAACATGTAATTAAATCTGAGTGAAATTTCAACATAATTCACTCTATTAGTGGCATATGAAAAGAAAAGAAGTGAAGCAATATAAAAGGTTGTTTTCCTTAAATTCCATCTGTTATTTTATCTGACTTAAGCTCAGCGCTGTAGAGGTTATAATGCTGTACAGTAATTAGTATCATTAAGGGAAATGTGATACTTCTATGTATTGGACTTTCTTAGACATATATCTATATCAGTCCATTTACATTGCTATAATTAAATGCCTGAAGTAGCCTATTTTATAAGGAAAAGGGGTTTAATTTGACTCATGGATCTGGATGGAAACACTCAGAGAATGCATCTGTGGTGGTTTTCTTCCTGACAGGTTTTAGAGGCAGAAAAGAGCATCATATGAGGAGAGGCAAGGAGCATGTACCTGTTTGTCTAAATGTCTATGTGGTCTCTCCCTCACTTTCAAAAAAAAACCCAAACAATATAAAACAATAAAAGCTCAGTGGACTAAAGCGCCTGCTTAGGCAGAGCACAGTGGCTGGGATTCGATCCCCAGGCCTGCTGTGCCGGCCCCACCCATAGGGCATGCTGAGATGGTAATTGAGACTGAGCGTGGTGGCGTACACCTGTAATCCTAGTGCTTGAGAGGCTGAAAACAGGAGAATCACTATGAGTCTGACTTGTGTAGTGAGACCCTGAACACCCTGTAGACCCTGTACTAAATACAGAAAAAATAAAATGAATAAAAACCTTCTAGGGCTCAAGCATTGGGGCTCTTGCTAATATAAAACTGAAGCCTTGTTTTGTATATTTTCTAGGTAATTGCTGTTTTCTCTATAAAATATATAGATACTTTAATGGGACTTGCCATTAAGTTATTGTATAATATTTATAAATTCTATAGATTTCTCTACCTGATGGAAATTAGTTTTCTTTTTCATTATAAAATAATTATGTTCCCTTCCTCAAGGGAAAGCTAATGCATTTCTATTAATTTTATATACTATATAACTATAAAGAAATTTTTGTACATTAATTTTCCATTCCTTGACCATCATTTTTAGCACAGCTAAAATACTCCTTGGAATGTTTGTTAAGTAATCTTTAATTGTATTCCATGCAATTTAGAGATACTTTACATGGAAGTATCCAGATATAGGAAGTCCCTGTGTTTTAATTTAACAGTTAAAATAATAAACTCAAGATTCATTTTTCTTATGCATTCCTTTTGTAATTCTTTTTAAAAATTTGTACTTTAAAGAAATCAAAAAGGAAAAGTAAAGACCATTAATACATAGACCAAAGCTGCCCAAATGAGCTCTACAGACATGAAAGTGAGACCAGATGGTCCTTGCTTTATGTCAAGACCTTTGTAGATATCAATTCATTTGACCGGCAGTCCTAAGAGATAGGCACTCTTTTTATATCAACTCACAGTTGTGAAAAATTAGAAGAAATGAAGCAATCAATCTGCCTGTGTCTTCTGTGGGGATAATGATGACGTGTTACAGACTAAGGTAGTCTTACCTAGAGTCCCTACGCTTTGTCATGGTGAAGCACTATGTTCTGTTACAGAAATGAATGACTGTAAGTGATTTGTGGGCAAATTCAGGTTGTGGGAGCCAAATTTAAGGGAAGGAGGAAAAATAGATATGTGTAGCTCCTTAAAAGTAAAAATTCTATAAAAATGGAAAAAAAAACTAATTAACAGTAATAAATGAGATCTGTTTTATAATCTATATTCATGCTCTTGGTTTAGATACTACTTGTTATGAGTTAAACTGTGATCCTTTTCTTACAATCTATATTTAGACTTTTTTTTTTTTTTTCAGAACCAGGGATTGAACTCAGGCCCTTGTGCTTGCCAGGGAAGCGCTTTTTCCACTAAGCCATCTCTCTGGCCTCTACAATCTCTATTTTGAACTTGTAGTCTTTGTTATCCCAGAAGATACTCTTACCTGGATATGGGATCTTTACAACAGCAATCAAATTAAAATGAGATTATCAGAAGAGCTCTAACCCAAATTGGTAGGTAGAGGTACAAAAAGAGAAAATTTAGATACTGACAGTGTAGCACGAAGGCAGGGTAGAGAGATACAGGGAGAAGCAGGCCCTTTTTAAGTCGAAGAGAGAGGCCTGTGTATTGTCCAGCCTCCACCATGGTGGTGAAATATCTGAGATAATCAACTTGAATGGGGAAAGATTTGCTTAGGATCACAGTTTTAGAAGTTCCCTGGTTTACGTGGCTCTATTGCTTTTGTGTCTGGGGAAAAGGCCAAATTGCATGGTGGGAAGCATACAGTACAGTCACCTGCCCATTGTGAGGTTGCTAGAAGGCAAAGGGGCGACCAAGTGCTGAGGACCGAGGTCCCCTAAGAAGCACACTCACAGCGGTTCGACTTCGTTCCTCTAGGCTCAGCCTCTTACATTTTCCATCGCCCTGTAGTAGTGCCACACACCGATGATTAAGCAAGCCTTCAGCATACAGCCTGTGAGGAACATTTAAAATCTAAACCATAACAACCTGGATGGGTGGAATAGATCTCTCTCTTGCAGGCCTAAGCCACCTAGTTGTGATACTTTGCTGTGGAAGCCTAGCAAACTAGTGAATGCTTGCAAAGTCAGCAAAACATTATTACGAGCATAGACTTACTTTTCATCAAGGTACGGAAACATGGGTCTGTCAGACCCACATTTATTCTTTAGAGTATTTCCTTTTTTTTTTTTTTTTTGTGGTCAGCTCAGCCCACCCTATGGCAGGGCTGGTGCAGCATGTGGTGCCAGGGATCGAACTGCAGTCCCTAAACCTGAGTAAGATTGCCTAAGCAGGTGCATTAGAACGCTGAACTATCTAGCTGGTCCTATAGTATTTCTATTGATGAATTATTAATTTTAAGAGTCTCCAGCTATAAAGAAAGACAAAGTCAAGGCCTTTATAGGTAGGTGGATGCAACTAGAGGCTGTACACATAAGTGAAATAAATTAGACTCACATGTGTAAATCATTGTATTTTCTCCCTAGGGTGAAAAACTGAAAGAATAGATAAAATCTGAAAGGTGTAATAGATATAGTAAAATGGAAATAAACTGAACCTAAGGATTGACAATGAAGATGAAAGAATGGAGAAAATGTAGGAAAAAAGGAAGGGAAAAATATGGATGTATATATGCCGGATGGCTGAGATGATTGTAATAATTATTTCCATCAGTTTTTTGAAAATAACAGTTAATATTTAGCATTTTCAACTTGACTCACTCTGTATGCTGATATCTGCAATCTAAGCAACTACCTTGAGGACAACAATGTGTAGTGCAAAAACTACCACTTATCTTAGTCTTCCAAATGTGTACCATTTCTAATGTCTTATCAATTATTATTATAATCTCTTTAAAATAAATTTTTAAAAAATAGTTGAAAAAACAAGAAAAAAATTTATGTTTTTTTAAAGCAAGCGTTAATATCCAATTATTTGTCCAATACTTGCATAACTATATGAATTAGTTATAAGTGCTATATGAATGACAATGAAAATATCAGTGACACTTTACAAAAAAATCGACTTCAATTAGTATACCTGTCTGCACATATGACAGCAGCATGTTCCGTACACAGGCATCATGTACACTGAGAGCACAAGTCCTTGGTTTTCTTGACCTTTTTTTGTATGACATACTTGACATTTAGTGGTCTTTATGTTTTGTCAGAAGGCCCTATCACATTATGTTTAGTTAACAGGAACCTAAAATATCAATCAAATAAATCATTAAGTTCTTACTATGAATCAACTTTTTCACATCAGCTTTTTACTTGCTCACAAAACCTAGAAGATGATCTTCAGGGTAAGAAGTTATGTAAACTACAGTGCAAGCATAAGCGATAGTTACCACAGAAATAAGCTTTGCTTCAAATGTCACAGCCACAGGAGTCTTCATGTGTGACAACCGCATGTTCCATCTAACTGTTGACCCTTCACACTCAGCAGCAAGCTGAGTCAGTTCATTGGGGCATTACAAGTTGACCACCAGTTGTCACTCCACCACATCTGAACAACCAATCTTCAGTAGTACATTGAGACTGGAAAGTTCCAAGAACTCAAGCAACTTTTCCAAATCTTTCTTATTGTCTCTCCTCACAGATTGAATCTGATTTCATTCTTTTGGATGTAGTGCTTTTTTCCTTTTAACTTTTTCACTCACATGACTACACCAGGAATTCCAAGGTAGAAGTCTCCACAAGCTAGCAAATTCTAACAAGTTTAAATTTCAGTTCCAAGTTCATATGAGAAAGAATGCAATAAGTCAGACTTTTATTTTTCCTGCTGGGAATGGTGCCACATTTGTGTAATCCCGAACTCTGGGAGGTTGACACAGAATGAGAACAATTGCAATCCCAGTGAGGTGGGAAGTATTTCAATATGAAGCTCCTGTGTTTATTCCCCAGTACCATTGAAAACCACTCTATCTTTACTACGACCAGTTCTGGTCCACAAGGCGGGCCCACATAGATAAACCATGGCTACAGAAGCAGAAATATATGAAATATCATTATGCATATGAGCCTTGCTCACTTTTGTAGGCTTGTGTTCCATCTTTCTTAAAATTATGAAAAGAAAAAGGCCCTAAAATTATATTTTATGATTACATTAACATAATGATTATATATTAAAATACCTTGACATGATTAATAAATTCTAATGTGTCATTAAAATTTTGTGGGCTATAGACCATAAGCCCACTGTGCCTAATGTAGATTTATTGTCAAATTGACTTTTTAATTTTTTTATAATTTTCAAAAATTGATACAGGGTCTTGGTACACAGCTCAGACTCATAGCAATCCTCTTATCTCAGCCTCCCCAGCACTGGGATTACAAGAATGCACCACCACATGCGATTTCGTGCCAGCATAGTGTATCCAGTCTTCTGGAGCCTGCTCTGCATGCAGTACTGGGGATTGAAGTCAGGTCTTTGAGCTTGCCAGGCAGGCACTTACACCACTGAGCTATGTCCCAAGCCTGAAATTGAATTTTTAGAGAAAGAGAGAATCTATGTAAACAATTTCACATTTCTATTTAAGGTTTTCAAAACCCTTTCCCTTTACTTTTTTCAATGAAACACTTGTAATCTGAGTTGTTGATGGTGTTATAAGTAATATCAATGCTGGAAAAATTATTTTTCTTGTCTGTTACTCCATCTAAATGCCATTCATATTTTAACTAAAAGCTGTTGGTTTCTATCATGTGATTACCATAAGCCCTCACAGTTATCTTGGAAAAACTTATACTGTGTAAGTTCCTGGACACTACTGAGTAACTTCTTATTTATTTATCTATTTATTCATTTATTTATTTAGTTACAACAAAATGGTCCGTTATTTGTACTTTTGCAAAGTTAGTGGTCACACGTGACACTGGCTTGCTTAACGACTAATAGCTGACCTTAATCGGCAGGATGTTTTTCTCAGGAGTTGAGGTAGCATGTTTGCTTTAGGAACTGAGGCACCGTCCCACCTACACACATTTGATTGATTTCCTAGCTTCTTTGCTCTCAATATATCTATCTTTTTGTTTTGTTCTGTGATTGACGATATATAGTGTGCCTAAAGAAAGTCACCTAGTGAGAAAAATTCTCTCAGGCTTTCACAGAGAGCAAATTGGTCAAGCAATGGCTGTGATTCATCCAGGTGACTGACACTCACAAAAGATCTACAAGGTGCTGTACATGGTTCCAGGGCAAATCCTGAGGGGATTTGACTGACCTTGTCAGTTAGCAAAAGATACATTTTTAGTTATACAGGTCTTGTTTTAACTTGGTCTTAACCATCCAGCAGAAAAGTGTCACCACATGGTATAAAAAGTAATGCCATATTAATATGCTGATCTATAAAAGGCTCAAGTCAACAACTCACAATTGCCAGTTGTACTGATAACTCACGACTTTTATAGACTATTGACTATCTTGGGTTGTTTTGCTGAATTCAAGTACCTGCAATCTTTGGACAGGCTTCAAGTATGAAAAGGTTCTTTACAGACTTTTCCAAATACAGCTTCCCTAACTGCAATGGAATACTGAGGCCTCACTTTCTGAGTAATTTCTCAAATCCTTTTTTCATATACAACATTACACCTGTGAGAATTCCTCACTAACATATATGTCATTAACCCGCCTTTTATAAGTACAATAAATTAGTAATTGTACTGCATTCACTGGAAAAAGATATCTTGCCTTTAAGCTGAAATTCAACTGTAGGCGAAATTAAACAAAATAGCAGTATACTTTTCATCCAAGGACATGGAAGGGCCTTTTAGGACTTCTTCAACTTCCTTAACAATTATGTGCTACTTTTGTGCCTTTGATCTGTTCTGGTAAAAATGGTTTAAATGAAATTTAAAAGTCACAATGACAAGTCTGCCACTATTTTCTGAATTTCAAAACTAATAGTTTAGACAAGTGACTCTACTGAGTATGAACGTTGTGCCTGAGTGACTATTTTAGGGACCTTTGAAAAGGGATTGGCATCAGTAGTTGAATTACAAGTGAAGCACACCTTTTGGGGGAAATTACAGCTTTATAGACATGTGCCCTACATAGGTAGCAATAGTTATGTAAGAAATTGGGTGGCTTTGAAAAAGCAAATCAAGCTAAGTTTCTGCCAAATGCCACTGTAGCTACACATTGGAGTCTTTATCCATGGTCTATGTTAATATTCCTTTGTTTCTCAGTACCACTTTGAACTGAACACATAATGTGCTTTTTATTTACCCCAAGAACTGTGATCTTTAGGAGCAAGGGATCATCTTCTACATATCAATAAAATAAATGTGTAATAGTGGGACATTATCACTGGCATAGAAGTTGGAAACTGTGGTCCTATTTCATCCAGGAAGTATGGGTGTGGTGCATGATTTTGTGTGTTAATTTGATGGGGTCACAGAGTGCCCACCTGTTTAGTCACACATTATACTGGGTTTGTCTGTGAGGGTGTTTGGGATGAGATTAATGATAAATTGATTAACCGAGTAAAGCAGATCGCTCTTCAAAAGGTGGACTAAGAATCATCCAACCTTCATCCAATCAATGAAAGACTGAATAGAATAAGCAAAAAGACCAGTCCTCCCAGAAGGAAGGGGAAACTCCTCTTTGGCTGCTTTGAGCTGAGGTATTGGTCCTTTTCCATTTGAATCATTTTTTTTAAAAAAAAGTTTCAGTTATTTAATTAGGTGCTTAGTAAGAAATTTAGAACACTAATTTCTGAAGATAAATTCCATTTGTCAGAGAAAAAGTGGCTCATAGGTAGCCCCAGAGCTCAGGAACAGCTTTGATTTTTGCTAAAATGTGTGAGTCTACCACTTTCTGATCCACCTTGTGCTGCTCTGAAATCTGGTATCTCTCTCAGTGTTGGCGTTCTCGCTCTCCTGGTTTCTGGGTTTCCACAACTTCTTCTTGAAGTAAGCATCAGTGAGGTGTTTGGGGATTTTCACTTTGCTGATATCAATTTTTGTAGAGGTGGTAATGATAAATTTCTGGTGTATTCTTCATAGAGAAATGTGATTAAGGCTAAGAGGCCCAGTCACCAGTAGTAAGCTACTGGCCAACTGCCTCAGGAAGACTACTCTCTTGCCTCTGTGATACTCGGTGAGGATGACCCACATGGTACCAGGAGTGACGCTAGCTCAAAGTTTCCTCACAGGCTGACTGAAGGGTTTCTTTCTGTGGCTAAAGAGCTTTTGGGGCACATCTTCAGTAGGGTAGTATCTAGGCATTTTTCAAAGCTTAACCACCTGGCTACCTCCATTCATGTCCCTACTGTCGACTGGTTTTGTGATTGTAGCAAGAACTTTTTCCCTCTTTTTATTCTCAACCTTTGATTTAGCAGCTGTGTACTTTCTCTTGTATAAAGCCTTTCTGGAATACATAGCAGATCAGGAGTATCTACCAATTCCTCTAACCAGGATGGATTTCAGTTGCAGTGAGGCTTTCCCTTGTTGGACTTTTTGCCTTTAACCTACACTTTTTACCAGTACCACCTGCAGCAGCCTTTTTGGCTTTAGGTTTCTTCTCTTTAGTGTCTGGCTTCTCAGTTTTTTCACCGGCCATCTTGCAAGATGGGAAAGAGAACTCTCCATCTGAATCTTGAAGTGCAGCATAGGCCACTTACAGGTCTTGGAATCTTTTGGCTTCCAACCTGGAAGTACTTGTTGACCCTTTTGACTGCATATCTGAGATATGGTCTCCATAATCAGTATTTCAGTTATGCACACACACATGCTCATGCACGTGAGTGCACACACACACACACACACACACACACACACACACACGCACTGCATTGGTTCTGTTTCTCTGGACAATCCTGATAAATACTATGAGTACATATTAACTAAAACTCAGTCTAAAGTTTTGCTTTATAACCAATCAAATATTTACCTTTCATAACCTGGCTAATATGAAACTAGCATATTGTAGACATTCAAAAGCATACTTTGTAAGAATAGAAATGAAATAAGAAAGGTATAGCTTCCATAATCGAGCTCTATTTCAAAGCAAAATATTTTATTACAATCTTTGTCATCATATTTTGAAACTCAACTGACTTAGAACATTCAAACTAGTGAGGAGTAGCATACTTTTGAATAGTGAAAGCACTATTATGACATGTTGAATATTAAATTGCCAAAAGGGCATCTGGATTGGGCAATGTTCTGAGGAACTTCACTGAATGATGACGCTCTGTCCCCTGGAAGTGGATGCGGCACAGCCAACTGGTGCCATTTACAAACTGGTGGATGGGATGTGGTTGGCCAAGGTGAAGTTGATTGATGAACTGAATGAAAAGGAGGCACATAATGCAGTAGCACCTAATGTATCCTGACACTCCACGTACAAGGACAGTGCCTAGATCTTCTTGGAAGGAATTCTTTATGAACTGTCTGAAGAATGGAGCCTGGGTTTTTCTCCCCACTACAGGGATATTTTTAACACTGATTTCATGTAGGACAAGAAGACAAGGAAGTCTAAATGATTCTATTTTAATTGTTATGAAAATCAAAAGGTATAATTTTGGATATTGACATTTTTAGTGGAATCAAGATTAAGGAAAGAATTTCTGACTATGCTGTATAAGCAAATAGTGCCCACCTAGGGGTTCAAAGGTCATGGATCGTCAACATCATCACTAGAGAGCTGTTGGAGCAGGACTGTGCGGCTCAGATGCTGGGATCATCTTGCTATGAAACCAAACTGGGGTAGAACTGACTCCACCTTGTTCAGCTGAAGGGCTTGGTAACAAAGTGCTCTGATAACCATACAAGCAAGAATGCTAAAGAAGACTGTTATAAGAGTTAAAGACAATGCAAGACAGGTAGAGAAGCCTGTGCCAACCAGAAGCTAGATTAAGAAAGGGAAGAATGCCTCAGGCTTCAATAAACAAACCAAGGTGAGGTCAGGGTCTAGAAGGAGGTGGAAATCCTAACCAAGTTGCCCTGCAGCTATGACAGCTGCTGCAGGCAACAGAGTCCTGCAGGGCACACAAGTACCACAGGGGCTTCTGAATAAGGAAAATCCAGTTCTAAGTGAAGCTCTTTAATAGACACACAAGCAAAAAGAGTCTTACAGCTTTGGGACAGAATATGAAGCTCAGGCACACTTTAGCTGGTCTGAAGGCATAGCCATGTGCATTCTCCAATTCTGGTGACCTCAGTCCACAAGAGACTGTACTCAACCACAGACCTTCACATTTTGAAACAAATTATGATACTAAAAATGCAATGGGATTGAGCTTCTTATTAATTTTGTTATTCTTATACATAAAATACTTGAAGTGGAGTTTCTTTAGTGTATATACATCTGTTTATTTTCTACAGCTCTTTACATTTTTATGATAGTTGAGATTACCTTGCAGGATTTGTACACTTCCATTTGTTAACTTAAAATCTTGATACTGAATATTTTAAGAGTAGGATCCTTTAGTGGTTCATCATGTAGTCACTTTCTTTCAATAGTATCCTACTTCAATATTATCCTTTTCTATGTAACTGGATGTGTAGAAATTCAGAGCCTCTGGCTAGATAATCTCTATAGATTTTTATAGTTCTACACTTCTTAGGCCATGAGGGAAGAATTTTATTTAGCAAAGTGAGAACTTACTTCTGTTATATTGTCTAAGCATTAAAAATGTAGGCTACTATTCCTATATTATTTTATGTGTCAATAGTAATGGAATCCTCCCTCATCCCTCCTTTCATGGTAGCTAATGGTAAGGTCAAGGGCAGACAATATAGAAGGCAGTAATCAGTGTCAGTTGAAATACATTACAAATCATTGTGGATTAAAGAGTAAACCTCTGATGGCACAGTCTTGCTATTCTCTCTATATGTATATATTTATATTAGATCTAAGATAGCATAATTTTATTCTTATAAGAATTTTTATATGCCAGGGGTCTTGGGATATGTAAAGTGGCGTAGAAAATTGGAAATGCAAAACATTTCCTGGATCCTGTTAGTATTTAATGTTTCATTGATGAGCATTTCATTCCCATTTGTAATTTCAGATTCTGCATATAGACAGAACTGCATATGTGAACTTGTGAAGGTTGCTCTTAGGATGGAAACCTTAAATTAACCTTTGTGAAGACTGCCTATCAATTTTAAACATGAAAAAAAAATCCGCCAAAGTTCTAATATCTTGAATGATTTTGAACAGTACGACTCAAATAAATATAGGAAGTCTACTTTGCTTAAAATGTTTCTTAAAAAATAACCAAACCCAGATCTCTACTAATATTCTGTAACATATACTAAAACAGAAAGTCCTGTAAACACTTATTTATCAAGGAAGATTTCTATGGTAGGTATTTATTGTGGATGTTTAAGCTCTTTGATTTTAATTGTAACTTTTCAGAAACTAAAAATAAAAAAATATTCTTAGTCCATATTAGTACATAGCCATTTTCCCTTCTTCATATTTACTTCCAGCTTTTGCCTATTGTTATGCATATTTTACATGGTTGGTCATTTACTTATCCATTTATTTATGCATTTATTAATTCAAGAAATATTTCTTAAATTCTATTAAGTAGAAGGTGCTAAAGTACATTGGAGGTTATAAAAGTAAATAGAACACATTGCTTGACCAGAGGAGGTCATGATATGGTGTAAAAGATGCACATGTAAGTTAAATGGGCAATGTTAAGAATGCTCTCACATTAAAAGAGGCCATGGGAAAGCAGATATAGCAATGATGGTAGAAAGGCCATGGCAGCCAGGGATTCTAGCAGGTCCACAATCTAGGGGACAAAACAGATGCTTTGCATTCTAGCTCAGGGTGCTCTGCTTATCAGCGATAGGCAAGGCTGTTGAGAAAAGGAGTGCAGGAGACACTTGCACTCTAGACAAGCTCTGGGTTCCTTACACCCTCCAGGTGCCAATGATTTTAAAGGAAAGTGGCGAAATAAGAAAGACAGTTTTAAGAGAGCACATAGTGGAAAGCTGAAAGGAGAGTTAAACTGGGAAGGAAGTGAAAGGGGAGGGTGGGAGAAGGAGGTAGTCGCAATAGTTTAAGGACCCGCCCTAATGCAGCTGGTGCAGGAGATGGAAAGGATTTCAGGACTTCAACAGGTATTTAGGAAATAATTTTAGAGTAAAGGAAAAGACTTCCAGATTCCTAGCTAGAGAATATAAGAAGACAAACAAAACACCTGTGATCTGTTTATTACATTTTGGTGTCTATGATGATAAGAAGAGGGGAAGAAAGTTACGGAGGAAGTCTTAGAATAGAAGAAGTTGGCATAAAAGGTTGAGATTGTTTTGTCTGTTGTTGAAGTCAATCAGAAAACAGGTTGACAGGAGCACAGAGTTCAACAAGGAAGAGATGATTGGTGACCAGAATGTGGCAATTTGTTGAATTTGTCAGAGGACAACAGACTGCTCCAGTGGATGAACAGAGACAGAAACTGTATTGTCTTCTGTTTATCATAACAATATGCAGCTTTTCATATCTTCAATATCCATACAATATGCTCTACAGTTAGTGCAGCAAACATTTAGAAGTATTTTTCCCTTAAGTAGCAGTGCACTCAGATGCTTGTGTATGTGCTTATTGTGATGCTGTTGTTTGTCTTATTTCTATAAGGTAAATTCTCAGGAACTTGAATCACGGGGTTAAAAATATTATCTTCTACAATATATCATTCCTTGTATATGATATCAGGAAATGGATTTAGTCTTAAATCTGGTGAGTGAAATAAAATGACAGAATTTTGAATTTAAATTCATATCTGTGAATATCATTGGATAACTATAATTCACTTGGTCTGAGTCAAAACACCTTTCTTTAATATTATCCACTTGAAATGGAGGTGATTCTACAGTGAGATTCTCACCAAAAGTCATTACTTGGCTTCACAATGCTCTTTCTTGAGTGGTACACTTACTTTTCTTATTATTTAGAATTCTAGTATAAGCAAGTAAAGTACCTATTTTACCAAAACTTGAGAAAATTAAATTTTATTCTTAGTTTTGTCAGTTGACAGTGAAATTGACTGTAATACTTGCATCTTCTTCATGGCATTGGTGATGCCTTCCTTAGTCATTTTACAGTTATGCTGTATTGGAAGAAGAAGAGGCTATCTTGAAAATGTTCTGTATTTACGTGAAGTGAATTTAGTGTCTAAAACATGTGACACTTTACAACCACAGCTTCTAAGCCGTAAGTCAAATGGCTTGTCTATTATCCAAGATAATTGTTTTATAAGAATGTATAATTTCAGTTGACTCTATTACACAAAATTCAGTAATTTATGCAGACATAATGAAGTTGCCTTGATAATTCAGCTTTGACGTTGCTGTCTCTTTTCCCCCAGTGTTTCTGTTTCTCAGCTTATCAAAGAGAAAGAAGTCACATGACATACGTTTGGTTCATGTGTTTCAATACGGCTCCACAGGGAAGGCCTAGGGCTGCAGAAGCTGCTGCTTCTTAGGGACCTTCACTTGGTGCCACTGCCTTCAAAGCCTGAATCTTGTTATGGGTGGTGAGACTCATCTCTGGGATAAGGAGAGAGAGGAGCCTGAACCGTAGTTCTTGACTAAAACAAAAGAGCAAAGCAAACACAGAGACACATGTTTCTGGTGTTATATTTTCATAATACGTGACAGTTACACAATTTTCTTATCGTAATTTTAAGGCGTTCCTCTAACCTCCAGGGGCTTTTGTCTAGCTCACATTCTCAAAGTATTTCCTTGCCAGAGACGATTGCATTTTGGTTTCATAATTTGAACCCTTATCCAAAAGACATCTCAAAGGACTCATCTGCAAAAATAGGTTTCAGAGCCAAACATTATGAAAAGCAACCCAGTCTTTCCTTTTTTCTCATGCCCCTGTATGCAAATAAAGAGCTACAGTTCATCAGCTCTTAATATAATACAATGTAAAGGGTAAATTATGCTTGTTTGTCTAATTGTGCTTAACCAGCTTACTAGGCTGGAGTCAAACTACATCCCTTTATTTGTGAGATGAAGCTAGATATAGCTTTTAGCCTTTAGTACCCAAGTCAGCTGAGAACAGAGCGGATGGTAATGTCAACACCTTTCCCTGCCCTCTTTGCACCTGCCTTTCAGTGTGGAAGTTCATAAGCTTTCTAAAAGCCACAGCAGCATACTAAAATGATACAAAACATTCCAAGCTACATTTACATAATTGCAATGGATATGATTAATCCAAATTATATTAACTGCTTGTTTTACCACTTATGGCTGATTGGCTGAATTTATTGGTTGCTTTGGTACTTTTAAGACATGATGCAAATTACCTTTTTATTTCAGTTAAGGAGCTAGTCAGAAAAAAACCCAGTGTGATCTGTTGATAGGCTAAAGTTTTAAGTGACAATTACTTTGGCCTTCGAAGCAAAACGTTAATAGAATTGCAGCGTACATGTTGATGCTTTGCTTTATTTAATTTGATAAAAGCCAGTCTTTGATCATAAATACATAGATATCAAATATATATTGAATTTAGGACTTTGTCATGCTGGGGGGGGGTTAGACTTCAAATTCCTCCTATAAAAAATATGTTCCAAAGGAATAACATGTAATTGATGTAATCATTGAAATTAACATATTTAATTGGTCCTCTAAATCTGGTCCTCTAAATCTCAGCTCTTAATGAGATATCAGTGATTCCCAATAGTGCAGGGCAAAGAATAAACAATAGCTCAGGAATATGACCTTTCTTTCATGATTTAGCTATCCAGTGAGCTGAATTTATTTATTTAATTTAATTAATTAATTAATTAATTAATTTTTGCAGAACCAGGGATTGAACTCAGGCCCTTGCGCTTGCCAGGCAAACACTTATTCTTCTGAGCTATCTCCCCAGCCCTAGTGAGCTGGATTTAGAGGACCGGAAGACTGAAGAGTTCCCCTGTGGCATGTTCTACTGCTAGGATCTACTTAAATCTATGCTCACTAGTAGGAAGCTTGCACCACCAGGTCAGTTCCATAACGCTGCCTCTTATGTAAACTCTGAGAAATTTGATTTATCTCAGTAAGTTTGAATATAGCTTGAACTTATAGAGGTAACTATTGGGCAGATAGAGCACAGACCAAAACCAGATTGTGAGTAGTTACTTGCTAGGACTGGTATTCTATTTCATTTTATTTTATATGTAATAAGTAATATTAAGAATAAAGGTCTTTGGGCTGGCCAAATAGCTCAGCAGATAAAGGGGGGCCAGGTTTGAATCCCTGGGCCCCCGGGACAGGCTGAGACTGCAATTGAGACTGGGTGTGGTGGCACTCACCTGTAATCCCAGCTCTTGGGAGGCTGTAAGACAGGTGGATCACTACTAGTCTGATCTAGTAGTGAGACCCTGAACACCCTGGAGACCCTTCCCCCCAAAAAAAGGAAAAAGAAAAAGAAAAAAAGAATGAAAGTCTTACCTTTTAGATTCCTTAACAAAATCTTACTATAGGAATGAACATGGTCTTTGACTTAGCAAGCTTAGTCATGATTCACAGAAGGCATGGTGCTCGCTGAAATATTGAGTGAGTGCCAATAACAAAGACTTCTGTTAAAGCAATGAGGAATTGTGTAGGTAAAGATTTCCTGAACTTTTTACTGTAGTTTTCTTTCTACAGTATATTTCACATGTTTATGCCATGATTTTTCAGCTTCATTGTTTTTCAAACAATGTTGTTCAACACTTATGTTGCCACTGATACAATAAATAGAAGATCACTGTTACTGGAGAGATGGCTCAGTAGAATAAGCGCTTCCCTGGCAAGCGCAAAGGCCTGAGTTCAATCCCCAGTTCCGCAAATAAATAAATAAATAAATAATCACTGTTAACATTAAAATACTGAAATTTCAGGAGTAGAGGCCATTATAATTTTCTATTTTTCTTTATGATGTAGTGCTTGTAATGTAGTGTTCTTAAAATAGGACACACTTGTTTGAAACTTCAGTTAATAACCAAGTAATTTTTCACATAAAACAAGCAAAAATTAATGCTTCCTGGTTTAAGCTATTTAAAATATTAGTACAACGATTGCCCACTATATTGACTAGAGCTTGCCCATTTTTATTCTTATTGATGTAGTCATACATTTTGGGAGTTAAAAAAGATTTGATTCCTTTTTCTATTGGTTATGTTTGGAAGTCATCAATTTTTCTCCCTGACTTCCATCTTAATAGTTTGAAATAAAAAGTCAGATACATGGCTTTACAATTTCTTTTACTACTTTACTTTATTACTTGATTATTTTAAGGTCAAAAGATTTCCATTTTGAAAATACATAATAGAAATAATAAAGCAGTAAAATTTGGACTTAGATAATATGGAACTTTTTCTGAAAATGTCAACATGATTTACAAATTATTAAGAAAGCAGTAAAATTTGAACTTGTATAGCATAAACTTTACCTTATCAGATATATGGTTTTCAAGTTATTGCTATATCAGCAATAATTATATTTCTTATTAACAGAGTAGTCTAGTAAAATTTATTACTTAAGAACGCACTAGGACTAGAAACACTAGATGTTCTATATTATGTTATTTATTTCATTTACCTGAAGTTCATATTTACTGCGCTTCTCTAAGGTCAAGTCTATACAATTAAATAGCTAAAAAGATGAGATTTTCTAGTAAATTTTCAACGTCATTTTTATATGTTTCCTAGAGAACGGAATGATAGTAGTTTCTTCCAAATACTGTCTACAGGACATAATCACATCAATTTTCCATTTACTAGAGTGATCCTGATCTAAAGACTTTCTGTTGAGTTTCTCTTCAATTAGAATTCTAAAGTCTATGCAGAAGCCAAAATAAATGCTCTTTGTATAGGCAACAAAGTGTCTTTGCAGGACTCTCACCATTATTCATTGGGAAAGTAGCATCTTTGTATGTCCACTACAGTTATTCATGGGAAGCATGTTCCTAAAGGAAAACCAATTGGTCTATCCCTTGAAGAAATTGCTATCTAATAATGTGTTATGGGACTTAATAACCTTACTGTTATGATTTTTTTCATCATATAAATTCTGGACAAAAAAATCTTTTCAGAATAAAATAGCATCAGAATCAATCAGTGCAGAAGTGTTTTCTGCTAAGGACAAAGTGAAAAGGCACCAGAGGAAGCCCTCAGCCATGTGTGCAAGACTGTTTTCATCCCTGGGAGGCCTGTAGCATTTGGTGTTTCTAGAAAGCTACAGCAGAAGCGTGCAGGAGGGAGTTGTACTTTTTTCCAACTAATGTTCCCCAATGGCAATAAGCCTACCAGAAAAGAACTGAAAATTACCAATGAAGATAGCATGTTCTATTTATCCTCCCTGTATTTTCTGACTCTTAGTGTTAAGTATATGTTCACAGTAGTCAATTGTGGTAGTAGGTACTGTACCTTATCTGCATACAAGCTTTTCCCTTAGGTAATCACAGTAAAGAGTTTTGTAAAATGATACCACTGTTTTGAAATATCTTCCAGTAGTCTCTCACAGCAGGACTACTTACAAGTAGGGATGTCTGAGGAAAATGCTTAAAATATTAGGACTCAGAAGTAATGCATTTGAAATAATTTTTTTTTGCTCAAAATACATTTGTTGTCAGGATATTCCTTGCTAGCCATTTGATATCTCATGCCTGGTATATTTTAAATGCTCTGATACGGATTTCCTAGTCCGTGCTGGGAAATTTTTACTCCACCTGTCTATAGTAGATGAGCTGATCAGCAGCGTGGATAATTCCTGGGGGTCCTCTTTCCTTTATTAATAATCACCTTTAAAGCAAATGCCAATCCTGAAGGCTAATAATAAAGACTGGGGCTCCCTCGTTCATCAGTCAGCAGTAAAATGGGCAGCATAGCTACAGAAATAGATTTGCAATACTTTCTCACTACACAGTTTGCATTCAAATACTCCTATCCTATTTACCCAAGTCAGTGACATATAGTAGATTATTGTGACCTTTAATTGGTACTTATTTCAAACAGTGATTGCAATATTAAATTTTGCTATCTCAATCTTTTGTAATTAAGTTTCAAAATTATCATAATAGTAATTTTAAAATTCAAATTTTAGCTTTAATTTTTAGTTGGAGACTGTTACTCTGGAGAATGCATCACATTGCAGACTTTCAATTTCTTCTCTAAAAAGAAAGCCTCACTGGAATAGATAGGCCTTATTTCATGAGGGACATGGGAAAGCAAACAAACGAAGTGAAGGGCCAGGGAGATAGCTCAGTAGAATGTAGAATAAGCACCTTCCTGGAAAGCACAAGGTTCTGAATTCAATACCCGGTACTGAAAAAAGAAAGAAAGAAAGAAAGAAAGAAACAAAATGAGTCTAATATGCTAGTGTTTTAGAAAATGTACTAATGATTTGAAAATGTATTATTAAAAATAATGATCACCACAGAGCACTTCTTTGTGCC
>NW_004524682.1:4556811-4565266 GCF_000260255.1 Octodon degus | reverse complement strand
TTGCCAGGGAAGCGCTTATTCCACTGAGCCATCTCCCTGGCCCAAACTTAAACACTTTTTAATGTTAAAAAATTGCAGTTGATAAAAAATTGCTATGACACCTAACTTTTGAGAAGTTGATCATTTGTGTCTGGCCTAATGTTTTCTGAATCATCAAGCACAAAATCTGAATAAAGCTGCTCTTATAATGTTGCTCTTTTGGGGAAAATAACTGTACTGTTGTAGGACGTGAATGACCATTCTTTGGGATTCTATTGAGTGATCAGTTTAGCTACTTTATAAATAATTTTATTTTCTTTCTCTTTGAATACTGTTTATTGGAAAATCAGGACGCAATATTTTCTCTTCTGGTGCATTTCAAAGTAAGAAAACTTTATGCTCGCAAAATTTAATGTTGTATCTAAGCCTATGGTCTATTAAAAACAAAATGCAGTAAAGATTTGTCACATTATCACTATTTTCTAAATTGAAATGATTTTCCAAATCAATAAATAAATGGTATAATAAAGTGATAAATGGTATCACTGCCATTGCCTTAAAATATTTTAAAGAATTGAGTTAAGGGAACCTGGCTAGCTTTAGAATTTAGTGAATGGCAGGCAGAAAAGTGGCCTCTTGATCGTTAGATCAAATGGAGTTGAATTTTCATCTGTGTATGTCAGCCCTGTCCATGGTCAATGACTAAATTGATCTACTTTTTGTTGATTTGAGGATTTGTTTTGGTCAGCCTTAAAGATCAATTTTTGCTCCATTGCTTGGTTGTCTGGTAGTTTGTTTGATTTCATAGTTGAAGGCTGGAGAGTTGCTCACTTATCAGTCAAGAATGTGCCCCAGATAATGACAGGTAAAAGAGACATTAGATAATTCAGTTTAAGATGTTGAGGAATAGAACTGTGGTGTTTCACTTAACCCAACTGACCATTTCGTTCATTAAGTTTTGTCAATCATAATTGCTACTTACTAAATGACTTTGAATATATGGAGATGATCCAGATTCTAGGCCAAGTCAGGCAAAGAGCTTTACTTGGTTTATTCCCTGCAACAAAAACAGCAAGCATAATTTTCAAATCTAAATTTGAATAACTTATATGCCAAATATGATAGAGATAACTAAGTTCTGTGGTATGAAGGGCTATTTGAGAATGTTTAACAAGGGAGTTAGGAGAAGGTCACCCTGCCTTCCAGCTCGTTAGAGATAATTCATCCATGGTGTATGTTTTGAAAAAGAACAGTTAGAAGAAGGGTGGAAGAGGCTATGAGTAGGCTTGATTTGAGATGGAAAAGTGTAGGGGTGTCCCAGAAATGGGAAGATATAGATGTGGAATGCTGTAGCCAAAATAAAGCATGGACCTATCAATAAACATGAAGATCTAGAAGGCAGAGCTTAAAAAACGAAGGCTCATTTAATTATCTGAAATAAAGTGATTTTTTAAATGAAGCCACCACATTGCTATGATTACCTGTTTGCACCTGGTAAAGTGTATCAATTTGTTAGGCTTCAATTAACAGCTCATCTTGTAATAAATTAGTCATTAAGTGTATTCTAGAACACATTCTTAACCTCTGCCTAAAGTACCTGGAAACTACCCCTTCAGATTTCATTTATACTTGGAGATAGGCAGATTGTTCCCTAGAACATTGTCTGAATGCCGCTGAGAGATGTAATTTGACTAGTAAATTAATGGTTTCTGGTGATCTTAATGTTAACATAACATTTGGAGACATCGCTCATCAGGGGTGCAGTAATATGTTTCACAAGATGCATGAGACAAAGGCACTTAATGAGTTTTGGCTGTGCTGCACATATTGTGCTCGATTCTGTTCAAACTGTTACGGGCTTTCTGCCAAGAAATGTAAGAGAAATTGCTTCAAAGATTAGTAGAAGAAATAGCCTCGTTCCCTGCTGCGTACCCTTGCGATTGGTTTGTCAACAGTTACAGAAGATTTTGGTATAGACAGTAAACAATTAGTGTTAATTCAGAGGAAGGTTAGTCCCTTCAGAATGATTGTGGGAAGGAAAACACAGTCGCTCCTTGAATTAAGTTGCAGTTACTTCCAGATAAACTCACTGTAAATGGAAAATAGCCCAATCAAAAATACATGCAATACATCTAACTTATTTAACATTTGTAGCTTATTTTACTATACTTTTAAAATGTGCTTGGAACATTTAAATGAACCTGTGGTTGAACAATACAGATCACATAAAGTCTATTTTATAATGAAAGTTTGAAAACCCATACAATGTATTGCATACTTGTATGCAAAAACATTGTTCACACAGTGCAGTGTTTAAATAATCATATGACTGACTGGGGGCTGTGGCTCGCGGCCACTACCCAGTATCCTAAGATAGTCTGATGCCACTTATGACTAGCCTGACAAAGGGTCAACATTTACAATTCTAGGTACATTTGCTACCAAATGCTGTTGCTTTCACATTACTGTAAAAATTGAAAAATCTTATTTCAGACAATCTTAAATTGAGGACCATCTGTGTTGATTCCAGTATAGTCTTTCCTCTTTTGTGATGAGTTTCAGTTTTACTAAGTATTGGCTATTGCTACTATTCGTTATTCATGCGCATTCATAGTGTTATGTAAATATATCCTGTGATAAGTTCTGTTTGTTGTATTTTTCCAAAATGAGATGGGTAGATACATGGCCAGTTTAATATTTCATTTTCGTAAATATATAACAAAATTTTAAATTATTCATATTCCATTAAAATTTAAAACTAAATAAATGACAATTAAAGTTGTTGCCCATTAATAATCCACAAATGAATTGGGGCAAAGGCTGCTATACTATGCTCAGAAGGTATACAGACATAAGCATTATTCCTATGTTAAAGAGCTTTATACAATGGAAAAATGAATATAAAAATTTAAATATACACAATTAGAATGGTTTTCTTTAACAGATTTGGTAAGTTATTTGGAACATTTTTGGTAGATATCAACTTTTTTTCTAGTATTTTATTTTTAGAAAATCATCTCTATTAGTGTATGAATACTTGTATAATAGGAAAGCTTAGCCTTCTTGTTACAGAATTATAAAACACTTTAGCTGAGCTTTGTTAAAATGTTTGCTATGTGACAAAAACTATGAAAAATCCTTTCTATATACTAGCTAATTTAAATTTAGTAAAATGCCTGTGAGATAATTACTATTAGCAACATCATTTTAGGCAAAGAAAAAGTGAGTGATTGGGGAAATTAGGAAACTTGCCCAACTTCGACAGCTGGAAAAGGGTAATATACCTTTTAGGTTCAATTGTGGAAGTCTTAATACTCAATCAACTTGTGGGTCATTGTGTATACTACCATTTGCACAATACCTCTAAATAACGGTTTGTGATGGGTAGAATTGAATTGTAGAATGGTGCAGAATTAGAGGATTGTTGAAAGAGTGCATAAATTCTACTTTTGAAGACATAATAGCTGAACTAAATTGACATTCAGACTTATTGCATTCAATACTATTTTTAATCACTTGAAAGGATAGCTCACTACCATTAAGTACATTTGTTTGCATTGGTATGCTAGTATTACTAGTATCCACCTCCAGAATTTTTCATCATCCTAAATCAATGTACATACCTATTCTGTTCTCCTCTCCCAGTTTCTATTCTATGGCTTGTCTAACAGTAGTATATTCTCAGGCTCTATACATTTGTCAATACTACTATAAAGCACTCAGTTTACTTTCATTGCAAATAATTTTGTATTTTATGTTTCAATTTCATTTCAATTTTCATTTTCTACTTTAATTTACAACACGAAGATAAGTTCAACGTAGTCTCTATTGGCATTATCATGAATTCTTAGTAAATGAAGATGAATGAGACTTTACTAGGAATTTAAAACTCTAACCACCACTCACTCACCACCAGTATTGTTGATTGTTGCTGAAATATTGATGAAATCACTTGTATTTGAAGACAAGATATTTACCATCCCATGCTTTGTCTTGACCTTCAGAAATGCACAATTATGTCTGCTGTACACTTGCCATCTCTTTTGGGATTTTTTTCAACTCTCAAACTTTTAGATTGCCAGAAACCACAAAGATTCCCTACTAAATGCTCAGTAACAGATGTCATGGAGTCTAGCTATCTCCCTACTATGACTCAGCTGGTCTTGTTTTTTTTATTTTAGTTATTTTCAGACAGGATGAGTGCTGAGAAATGAAGAATATTGATTTTGATCTGAACAAAGCAAAAAAAAAAAATGGATTGTCTTAAATAAAGAAGAATATTTGGGCTCCAGGGAGATAGCTCAGTAGAATAAGTGCTTGCTTTGCAAGTGCAGGGTCCTGAGTTTAATCCATGGTACCACAAAAAATAATATTCTTAATATATTTAAGAACATTGTATCAAAGAATGACTGATATCAGTCAAATTTGTTCTTCAGCAAGGAGAGTACATTGATGTTAATTAAAGGTATATTGTGTGGATTCTTCACAATTTTTTTTTTTGTTTGCAGTACTGGGGATTACACTCAGGACCTTGCACTTGTCAGTCAGGCTCTTATTCTGCTGAGCTATCTCCCTGGCCCCTCTTTACAAGTTTTTGTGATATAGAAAGAAAATATTCTTCAAACTCAGATGTTATTGCCTAATGTCCAATATTTACTAAGCAATAAGCAACAACAATGATGAAATGGACTCCAGTTGTAAACAAATCCACTGGATATTTTCCTGGCATCATTTTCTGGGGTTGAACTTTCCCAGGTAGTTCACTTAGGGGTGCTGGGGAAGTTCCTTCATCTCACATGAAGTCATGTTCTTTTGGGCCTAACCTAGTAACTGTGATGGATAAATATCATTAATTGATTAGTATAGAACTGGGACAGCATAGAAAAAAATACTTCTCATAAGTGTAGCATTAGTTAGAAATAGTATGTTAATAACTGTAGAACCTCCTTGATATTAATGTTTCTTGGAGAGAGAGTACAAAAAATTATAAACTTTGCATAGTCTTTCTTCAGAGATTTATTAGACTGGGGTGGGCATTCAGATGACTGAATTCTTCTAGATGAACTCCTCATTTTTTGAATTGCCTGTTTTCATTATTGTTTTGCTTCCTAGAGATACACCTTCAACATGCCTAATGTGTACATCTGTGCACATGAATGTGTGTGTATATGTGTACAAGTGTGTGTATATGTGTCAAAAAATGTTCAGAGGGAAGGCAAAATGAGAATGACAAAAGTTTGGAGAATCTTCTAGTAGGAATAAAATAATTGCTTTGAGTTGAGTTTCCAGTGGGAAGGATTCTGATTAAAGTTTGGAGTTGGGAATATGTATCTATCTGTCTATCACCTATCTGCTATCTATCTATCTATCTATCTATCTATCTATCTATCTATCTATCTAATCTATCTATCATCTATAATCAATGTATCTTGGAATCAATTGTAAGGCATTTTGAAATAATTCATTGCTACTTTTTACCCAGTTTTAGGCATTAAGTGAGAATCTTCAGAATCTGGGAGCCTATAGCACTTGTAAAAGCCCCTAGAGTGGTTGAAATTTTCAAAGACCACTCCCTTATACTCTCATACACTGTCACATGGGTACTCATGAGCCAGTCTGGAACTGTTGAGAGTATTTTACCACCTAAAAAAGAGAACGAAAGATCAATTTATGACAAGCCTAGAGAACAGAATTTTTTATGTGTTTGGGAAAATGTGGGCAAATAGACTGGAGACGTGTTTCCACCAAGAATCTTGGATGGATTTCCACCAAGAATCTCTGCGAAGATACAGAGAAAATGCTAGTAAGACATAGAAAAAACAGAAAATCTGAAAAACATGTTTGGAAATTTTATGGGAATATTGGATGACTGACTGAGGACAAAAGGATATAACATGTGCATTTATAACATAAATTTAGATCTCATGAAAATAAAAAAATCAAGGGACCTGTGTTCTAATACAAACACTCAATCATTTTGTTTTTAGAGATTTAATATGAATAATTTATTTTAAAACTGTTCATTTTAATTAGATGTTTGAAGGTCACTAGAGATGCCCTGTGTCCAGTGTCACTGTGCCCACTGTCACTGTAGCATATGCCCAGTGTCATGAGCTTGTCCTCTTTTGTCCAAGAATTTCCATGTTTCTGGAGTCCTGCTAATCTTGGGCAACCTACAATGATTTGTTACTTTAGATTCTAAACACATTATTTATTCTAGACATGTTTAAAATTCTAGACACCATAATGTCAATATTTTGATACATATTTAATTATACTTTCATACTGCATGTTTTGTCAGCTTTTATCTTCATTTTCAAGAAAAATAGTAAACAAAGCAAACTTTTCTTTAAAATAAGAAACTGTAGTTTAAAAATGCATATTTTTTGCTTTCACAGGAATGAGCTAAAGTGTTATCGAAAATATTTACATTTAATGCTTAACCTGATATTTCTGAAATTGGATGTCTGGTTGGTGACCAGATGTTCTAGGAATGCATCTTAATTGATTATAATAACTGGCTTTAAAATGCACATGCATGTATTTGGAAAATCTATCTCTTGGACATGTGTGTCTTCATTAAACATAATTCATTCTGATAGAAAGGAAGAGAGAACAGATGTTAGTATCATTGTTTCTAGATAACAGATTAAAGATTTTTTTTCTTATGTAAGCATACTATATATTCCTCTCTAAATTCTGCTTCAACATTTTCTTATGCATTTTTTACATTGTGTTTTCACTGTCAGTTAATTAAAATATATTCTCTCATTTCAACTTGATTTTTTAATCTATATGATGTCTATAGAAATATCTCTCAATAACTTGGCAGTTTTACAGATAGTATTGCTATCGTCTAATTTAACTGTATTACGATCAGGGAAGATTTTTATATGAATTTTTTGTCATCAAGAAGATTCTTTAGTTTCTATTTTCTTCTATTTAATTAAAAATTTAATCAGTACATTAAACATAAAAGTTGTACACAGGCAGGCAAGATAGTTCAGAAGATTAAAGCACCTCCTTAAGCAGATGCAAGAACTGGGATTTGATCCCTGGCATGCTGTGCTGGCCCTGCCCCAGGGCCTGCTTAGAGGACAACTGAGGCTAGGCATGGTGGTGCACACCTGTAATCCCTCTGTTTAGGAGGCTGAAAAACAAATGGATCACTATGAGTCCAATCTGTGTAGTGAGAGCCTATGGAATCTGTAGACCTTGTACTAAATACATTAAAAAATAGAATAACATTTTAAAAAGTTGTGCACAATAATGGGATGCTATGTGATGTTTCACTATGTTTAGACATATTGCAATGCTTATAGAAGGTTAAGTGTATCTATCTTATCAATCTTTCGTCATTTCTTCATAATGAAAACATTCAATCAATATCCTTTCTTCTAACATAGCTGCTTTCTATAATCACCTTACTGGGCCATCCTACACTAGGGCTTCTTACTTCCATCTAGCTGTAATGTTGAATTCATGAATTGACCTTTTCCCATCTTCCCTTCTATTTATCCATTATTTCAGCTTCTTCTTAACCACAAATCTACTTCCAATTGCTATGAAATTACTTTTATATTCCAGATTTGGGTAAGATCGTTCAGTGCTTGTCTTTCCATGTCTGGCTTATTTCACTCAACATAATGACTATCAGTTTCATTCATGAGGTTATAACTACTGAATCTCATCCTTTCTTTAAAGGTTCAATAGTACTCCACTGGGTGTATTAACCTTGTTCTTCTGAATCCGTATTTTACTTCTTGTATACCTAGGTTGTTTCTATTTCTTGGTTAATGTTAGTAGTGCTACATAAACATGGGAATGCAAAAGTGTTTTGGACACACTGATGCATTTCCCTGAATATGTGACCAGGACTAGGATTGCTGGATTGTATATAGTAGTTCTAATTTTATTTTTTTCTGAAGCCTCCACACTGCTGTTCATAATGGATGTGCTAATTTACATTCCCGTTGGTGGCATACAGGCATTGTCTTTGCTCTGCATACCTCCTTGCCAGCTCTTTTGCTGTTCTGATAACAGTCATTCTTGCTGGAGTGAGGTGACAGCCCATTCTGGTCTTAATTTGTATTTCTCTAATGATTCGTGATGCTGTGTACTTTTTAATGTAACTGTTGGTCACTTTTTTTTTTTGAGAAAAATCTATTTAGTTCAGTTACATATTTAAAAGCCTAATTGAGTTTTTTGAGTTTTCAGGGTTTCTGATATATTCCACCTATAATTCACTTCTTGGATGTAGCGTTTATAAATATTTTCTCTCACTCTGTAGGTTGTGTCTTCATTCAGTTGATTGTGGCTCCTTTTTGTGTAGAAGCTTTTTAACTTGACTCCAGTTTGTTTTTATTTAATTGTTTCCTGTGCTATTGGGGTTTTGTCAAAAAATATCCTTGCATTCCTTGTTCTGAATCATTTTGTCTCTGTTTAGTTTATTAGATTAATAGTTTCAAGTTTATTC
>NW_004524682.1:4554774-4556226 GCF_000260255.1 Octodon degus | reverse complement strand
TGTGGTTAAAGCTGTTACTACAAGAACTATCCTCCTGACAAAGTTTAAGTATAATGTAAGATTGTAAGTTATAGGCACAATGGTACATATTAGATGTACAGACTTATTTATCTTGCATAAATGAAACTCTGTACTGAGTACCAACTATATCCTCACTGACTCTCCTTCAAACCCTGAAATCCATCTCATTTCCCAACTTAATTTCATTTCACTCTCTGATTCTATAAATTTTATTGTTTTATGTTTTGCATATTAGTAGATCATTTGTCTTTCTGTCACTGGCTTGCTTCACCTTGCATAATGCTCTTCAAGCCTGTCTATGTTACTGTCAATGACAGTATTTCCTTCTTTCTAAAGACTTAATAATACTCTACTGGATATAGATACTACATTTTCTTTATTTATCCATGGATGGGCATTTAGATTGTTTTCATATCTGGGTAAGTTTTGAATAATGTTACAATGAACATAATATATGCATATATTGGCTTAAGATTCTAATTTCAATTTCTTCAGTATATACCCAGGAGTGGTGTTATTGGTTCTCATGTTATTCTATTTTAATTTTGTGAGAATCTCTGTGCTGTTTTTCATAATGACTGCACCAGTTCATGTTCCAACCAATAGTTAATCACTATTTCCTTTTTCCATATCCTTGACAATATTTATGATATTTTGTTTTTAAAATTGTTGTCATCCTAACAGATGTGAAGTAGTGTCTGTTTGGTTTTTTTTTTTTTTTTTTTTTTTTTTTTTTGGTTGTTGTTATGTATTTAGTACAAAGCCTATAGGATCTCACTACACAGATCAGACTTATAGTGATCCTCCTGTTTTCAGCCTCCCAAATGCTGGGATTACAGTTGCGCTCCACCATGGCCAGTCTCAGTTGCTATCTCAGTGCACCCCAAGGGCGGAGCCTGCATGGCATGTGGGGTTCAAACCTGTTCCCTGTGTCTGCCTTAAGCAGATGCTTTAATGTGCTGAGCTATCTGGCTAGCCCTACTCTTCGTGTTTTTGACTTGCATTGCTTTACTGATTAGTGATAATAAGCGCTTTTCATGAATCTGTTGGCCAGCTGTATACCTTCTCTAGGTAAATGTCTATTCAAACCTTTTATTTGTTTAAAAATTATTATTGTCATTATTATTTTGCTTGAAATGTATGAATTCCTATAATGATTTGAATATTGACATGTTACAAAATGTACAGTTTACAAACACTTATTTTCATCCAGTAGGCTGACTTTCCATTTTGGTCATTGTTTTCTTTGTGATGCGTAAGTTTTTAATGTTTATATATCCCACTTACATATTATTGCTTCTGTTGCCTGCCTTTTAATGTCTTACTCATTCCTTTTGGAAATGTTGCTTGCTAGCGTCTGAGTTTGTGAGTCTATTTCATGCTGAGCTCTAAAAGTCCAATTTTATCACTCTTCAAGGGAAAGGGTATGTG
>NW_004524682.1:4551785-4553329 GCF_000260255.1 Octodon degus | reverse complement strand
AAAAAAAAAAAGAATTTTATTGAAAGTACAAAGAGAAGTGACTAATGTCAGAAGAGAGTGGCAGACATCAGTGACAGATTGGAAGCAAAAGACCGTACACTCAGAGTTCCTTAAAAATAACAACAGAGCTATGAAAATTGATCCAACAGCAACTAGATGACACTAAGAAGCCCAACCTAAGACCAACTGTAGATACAGAAAAATTAGAGGGCAGCCTGCATGGAATAAAAAAATTTGTTTACAGATATCACAAGAGAAAACTCTCCAAATATGAGGAAAATAGCCAACAAAGAGGTAGGCAAGGCATATAGAACTCTAAATATTTAATTATGAGATAAAAGATACATAAAAGTTAAAATCCCAGGCCTGGTGAGATAGCTCAGTGGACTAAGTGCTTGCTTTGGCTAGCCCAGGGACTAGGGCTCCATCTCTGGTCTTACATACTATTCCAGCCCCGCCCCCCGGGGGTGCATTGTGCCTGGATTCCAGTCTGGGAGTGTTGGTGCCCGCGTATAAAACCAGCGCTGGGGAGTTTGAGAACAGGAGGACCACTACCAGTCTGAGTTGTGTAGTGAGACCCTGTACCAAATACATTAAAGGAAAATAAATAAGTAAATAAATAAATAAATAAATAAGTAAATAAAAGTCAAAATTTCAGAAGTTCAACACAAACACATGGAGGGCTGGCCAAATAGCTCAGCGGATTAAAGAACCTGCAAGCAGGCTCAGGGGACTGGAATTCCACCCATGGTCCTTCTGTGCCGGCCCGCCCCCGGGGTGCGCTGCTACACAATTGAGTCTGGGAGTGGTGGTGCTGGTGCTTGTTATCCCAGCTCTTAGGAGACTGTAAACAGGTGGATCACTACAAGTCCGATCTAGTAGTGAGACCCCAAACACCCTGTAGACCCGTCCCTAAAATACAAAAAACAAGCAAACAAACAAAACACACACACACACACACACACACACACACACAACATAAAATTTTAAAAGCTATCTGAGAAAAACAAAAAATCACTTATAAAGAAAATGCACTAGAATTACAGCTAGCTTGCAACATGAACTTAATAGTTCAAGAACACTTGGAAGCATCTGGAGTCGTAAAAGAAAAACATAAATAAACTTTTCAAACCAGACAAACATACAATACACAATTACCTTTAAAAAATGATGGAGAAATAAACATGTTTCATGACAAGAAATCTAAAGAAATTCATGACTACCAAACAAGCATCCATCAAAATTCTCAAGTATATTGTAGACAGAATAAAAATGAAGGTAACAATGCTAAAGTGTTTGATGAAATTAATGTAACAAGTGAGATGAACAGTTAGGCAAAAAAGGAAATAGTAAAGGAATCTATAACAGAAAAATAATGCAATTACAGGAATAACCCAATACTTTTCAGTAATAACTACCAATAGAAATTGTCTCAAAAAAAAAAAAAAAAAAGAAAGAAAGAAAAGAAAAAAGAAATTGTCTCATGGCCCCAAGTATAAGACACTTTGACAAACCGAATTTAAAAAGTAAAAAATAAAAAACCA
>NW_004524682.1:4546058-4550285 GCF_000260255.1 Octodon degus | reverse complement strand
TTGTAGGTTACTGAGCTCTTTTTGGATGATTATTTTGAATTTCCTGTCAAGTAATTGATATATCTAATCCTTTAATATCAGCCTTTAAAACTTTGTTTCTTTTATGATATCATATTTCTTCATGATCCTTGAAGTCTTTCTTCGCTGTTTTTGCATTTCAAGGAATTATTTCTCCTGGCCATTCACTCCAGCGAGGGAGAAAAAGGTTTTCACCAGTAGTACGAACTAGAAATTGATGTTTCTGAAGCCTTCTGTATGAACGCACTTATTGAGTTCTCATTTCTTTCTAAGGAGTCTTTGTATTGTATGCCTTGTGCTCTAATGCAAAACCACGCCAGGTGGTAAGGGTTTTCGTTTATTTTTCCTACAGTCATGTTCTGAAATATGATTTCTGTGGTTATGAAACAGACTCCTTAAGTAAAGTGTATTTTTTCAGATTATTTTGATTTACTTCAACCCAGTAACTCCTCTGTTGGACTCTGAGGCTCCCACAAACATCTCTGCTCATCTCTGAGAGGTCCTTAAATTTGTGTTCTTTTGGTGGTGTTAGTCTTGGAAAATCCTAGGCAGCCATCTTGTTTGTGTCTCTAGCTACCGATCTTTGAAGAGGATAAAGCTGATTCTAACACTTCTTTAAGAACTATGTTCATGTAGGGTTTTATGTCACAATGTACGAAATTATGACATATGTTTTACACTTGTTACTTGTCATCAACTTTCTTGACAAATAGGTGCCTTCTTTCTATAAGAAAATGAACATTTATGTGCATTTGCTATTTCCCCCACAAAATAAATAGCTATTGTATTATTCCAGAGAGAAATGGCAAAAGCCACTGTAGCAAGAGCTTCTTTTTGATGTTTCAGAGCCTCATTTCTTAGCCATTAATATTCCATTTCCTATATTTTCTATCAATCCACTTGCTGGACCTTGGGTAATTAAATAAATATACTGAGTTTTAAATTTGTTAGTTGTTTTCAGTAGAAAGGTTATGTTCTTTTAAATCAGATTTTATTTGGTTGGTTGATGTTTAATAACACTCCTTGTGGTTTTCTTTATCCTATATTTTGAAGTTAATTTTTGGGTAAATATTGAAAATGTCCATGTACATCTAGGTTATATTAGTGTATTTGTGGATTAATGTCTGCCTCTTAGTTTTGTAGGCTTATACTTATGATGTCAGTATATGTGCATATTTGTCCTTAGTTTGTGTGTTGCTTATGGCTCTTAAAATTCAATCAATGTGGACCTTCCATCTCAGCATGAAGACTGGGCTCTTGAGATGTGCATTGTTTTCTTCCAGGCATATCGGGCTGCATCATACCGTATCAGGCAGCTCCTATCCTGAGATGCTTAAAACTTGTCACTAAATTTAAGGTTTCGTTATCCTTTGCCTTGTTTTGTTTTGTTTTGTTCTCATCATCATCCACATTATGTGAATTTGAGCCTTGAGTGCCTAAGAGGTTTGCTGGGGCTTTAAGTTTATTGTCACTGAAGTTTCTTTTCCTCTATACCCTTCTGTGCTTGCCACTGTAGGAACCTCAGCAGCATGCTCCCGAGGAATGTGAATGTTTCCTTTTCTTCCTTTATTTTGGTCTACTTTTCTGTCATTTTACCTTAGTATTGGATGGAGTATCTTGTGGAACTTCAACATCTTGAGCAAGACCAGCTTTTCCTTCTGTCTTTTGCACCCTGTGAGAACATGAAAAACAGTCGTGTCCAATGCCAACTGAAAATCAGTAGGCTGCCCACTTGCGTGAGTTTGTTTTAACTTAGATTTTAACTTGACATTGTCTTTCTCTGTTGTTATCCATGTTAACACATTTAAAATATCTTGCTTTCTGGTCTTGCATTATATTGTTATTACCACTGAAAAGGTTAAAAACTAGTCTTCTTTATCACCAATTAGTGTGCATATGTATTGTGATTTTTGCTGTTAATAAAGAGGACTGAGATTTTAAAACAGTCCTGTTATTAGGGTCTCACAATGTACTCTCATAAAAATATATATAGTAAGAAGGTTTGTTTATGCTGATTTACAAAGATACTAGATATAAAGCACTTTTAAATTTACTTATTTATTTATGAATGACAGGGTATTTCTATGCAGTACAGGCTGGCCTTGAACTTACTATGTAGTCCAGGCTGGCCTGAAATTTCTGCAATCTTCTTACCTCAGGCTCAAGTGCTGAGATTACAGGCATGCCCCACTATGTCCAGTTTGGTTTTAAGGCAGATTTAGTCCCCAAAGGAAAGAACATTTGAAGTAATTTGCATGACTAAGCTTTCAAATGTTTGTGTGTGGGTGGAGATATTTCAGGAAAAAGACATGGAATTGAAATAAAATTTGAAAGTAGAATCAATATGGAATGTCTTTCAGAACAATAAAGAATTTAGGAATATACATGATACTTAAATCAGAGATTGGCTTAGTATGTCTTGGATGAATGGATGAATAAATGAATGGTAGCTAAAAGAATGAGATATGTAACTTCTTGCAGTTGCTAAAAAATAAACAATTTGAGTATTGGTCAAAAATTTTGACTTCATTTTTGGAAATAAGAGCATTGTTAATCAATTTAGTCTTGAGATTCTGTTAGCAAACTACCTCTGCCACTTGCTAACTGTGTAGCCAATTACATAATTTCTTAATATTATTTATATTATGTGTTAAATGGAGATAAATATAATAGTACTTAATAGTATTGCTGTAAATATAAAATAAACAATGCATTGCAATCTTTAACAAATTGGCATGTAGTATATACTAAAATGTTACTGATTCATCAACTATTAAAAGCATTTAAAAATATTAAATGATAAAGTGGCATTCTGATTAAAATACTAAATGTGAACATGTCATTAACTTTTAAACATAGATTCACAACTACTGTTGTTTCTGTTACAGTATTATATTTATATACCACTGAATTGTAAAGATTAATCATCATTTATTGAATCTTTTATAAAGATGGGTCCTTTAATTTTTAATTTTATTTGTTACTGAGGAATTCATATAATAACAGTAGATAGAAAATAAACTTTGAATTTGGCTTTGAAATGTATATGTCAAGAGATAGCTTAAAATTCACACAGAATTAAACTTTTACCCCCTTAGTAATAGACAACTTACATTTGAAGGGTATAATTAACCTTGTCACACTTGGTAACTTTGAGTGTTTGACATTGTTGCCAAATGTTTAGTCACTCCTGTATAAATTCATATTCTTGACATGTATCTAGTAATTGATCTGTTCTTTATTATATTTAACCTGTTTGGCTTTAGAAGGAGGGACTTCTTCCTAAACTATTAGAATAACATGACATTATAGACTGACACTGGTGTTTGATGACATTGTTTATTTCACAGTTTAGAAATCACTTCGTCAGTTATTTATATAAATTATTCAATGATAGATCATTTGGAAGACAGAATTTGTCTTTGACCATAAAACTAACCATACTTTTACACAAAATTGAAGGAATAATCACAAAAATCTCTCAAAGCCTAGAAACCAAAATTCTACTTAAATAGGATACAGAACTTTAATGTACATTATGCAAATTTCTTGAATCATAGTTTTATATATAGTAATCAATTGATGAAAATGTATTACTATGGTGAAGGAAATATTGTTTATTGTAGGGTAGAAATATTATAGTTGACATTCATGTGTCAAAAACATTTGGGAAAAGGACTAATCAATGCATTGAAGGCAGCTTCTAATACAGAGACTGGCATTTGATTATCATATGATTGACATTGAAATAATACTGAAAGCTACACAAATAGTAATAATATTACATTACAAGAGCTTTCTTAACATACAATAATCAAAAATTGAAAAATTTTGATTTTTTTATTCTATGAGCAGCAACAGAAGCACTAACATACCATTACATATTTTATAACTTAGTGTCACATAGTAAATTATAAATAATTGCAAGTAGAATTCTAAACTCCCACAGGGAAGAGAAAACATTTATCCTGATAAACATTGACTTTGCTATTATATGTGTCTATACTGAACTTGAGAATTTTGAATTAGAAGCGATATTATAAAATATTGATATTTTAATGATAGGGAAAATTAGAAAAATGTAAAGAATCAAGAAATAAAGTTGCATAGCTGACACTGACAAAGGATCTACAATCTGAGGTACAGGATCTCAGGATAAGTCCTGAGGGGATTTCACTGACCTTATCAGACCCAAAAGCTACAACTCTT
>NW_004524682.1:4542820-4544938 GCF_000260255.1 Octodon degus | reverse complement strand
CTCATGCCCTTCCCCCATGATTGCTGCTGAGTCAGGGAGAACATTGGGAGCTCCAAACATGATAAAAGGAAGACACAAAAGGGAATCTCAGGCCTCTAGCCCCCCAAATCAATTCCAGGATAAAAGGTCATAGAGTAACTTGGAAGTCACACATCTGAAATTCTAAGATAATGGCAAGAGAAGTAGAGAAACAACTTCATGAGGCTATGGAGGAAACCAGATCAGAAATAATCTCTCAGGTAAAAAAGAAAATGACAACAATCATGATAGAATGGCTGAATCCATCTAAGGAAGACATAGATTAAAAAAAAATAGAAGGGAATAGGAAAATGATGGAATCATTGAATGGACAATACACGAAAGAACTGGAATGCATGAAATAGATTCAAACAGATATAAAAGACATTATGAATTCATTGAAGACCAGCCAAATAGCTCAGTGGACTAAAGCACCTGCTTAGGCAGAATGCAGGGGCCAGGGTTCAATCCTTGCTATGCCATGCCAGCCCAACCCCCAGGGCACATGGAGACAGTGAGTGAGTCTAGGCATGGTGGCATGTGCCTGTAATCCCAGCACTTGGGAAGCTGAAA
The DNA here is from genome assembly GCF_000260255.1 of Octodon degus. NCBI lineage: Eukaryota > Metazoa > Chordata > Mammalia > Rodentia > Octodontidae > Octodon > Octodon degus. The sequence goes on along the minus strand of NW_004524682.1, from coordinate 4,544,347 downwards.
ACAAGAGAATCACTACAAGTCAGATCTATGTAGTGAGACCCTGTAGACCCTGTACTAAATAACTAAATGCAAAAAAAAGAAGTTATTAAAAGCTGGAAAAACCACTTGAAGTAAGTAAACCAAGGATAGAATTTCAGAGTTGAAGATAGTATTGCAGCTACTGAGCAAAAAGGAAAGATCTCTTAAACATCACAAAGAATAAGGAAATACAACACAACAATACAACTGGAAGATGATGCAAAAAAAATAATGTAAAACTCATAGGTATCAACAAAATAGCTGCAGTTAACACAAATGACATAAAAAGACTATTTTCAGAAGTAGTAGCAGAAAATTTTGCAAGCATGAGAAAAAAGTCTGACATATAGTTAAGTGAGGTATATTGACCTCCAGCTATCCATAATCAAAATAAATCTTCACCCCAACACATAATAATCAAGATGACAGAAATTGAGCAAAAAGAACAAAATATTTAAAGCTGTGAGAGAGAAGAAACAAATCATTTATAATGGAACACCCATGAAAATCATGGCAGATTTCAACATAGGCCATCAAATCAAGAAGAGTTGGGAGTGAAATATTTCAGGTCATGAAAGAGAACAACCACCAACCCAGATTGATTTATCTTACAAAGCTATGTTTCAAATTTAATGGAGAGACCAGGGAGATAGATTAGTGGAATAAGTACTTGCCTGGCAAGCACAAGGTCCTGAGTCCAACAACAAAAAATTAATAATAATGGAGAGATAAGATACTTCCATGACAAAGAACATTCATGACAACCAAATGAACACTACAATGAGTAGGGACAGATATTTTAGAGACAAATGATCATAACTTCAAGGATAACAATATAAGAGGACCCTAGAGCAAACAATTAAGCAGAGGGGAAAAGTAGGTATTCTACAACAGCAAAACAAAATGACCAAGATAAACCAATGCATATTAGTTATAGCCATCAATGTACAACCTCAATTCACCAATCAAGAGAATTAGACTGGCAGAGTGGATCAAGAAACACAATTCAATAACAGGCATCACACAGGAAACACATTTAACTCAAAAAGAAATTAATTGACTAAATGTTGAAGGATCTTCAATGCCTATCTCCAAAATCTTTACTCTCATAGGATGGAAAACACAGAAGAAATGCACAGATTCCTACATGCATATGAACTATCAAAGCTGAATCAAGAAGATATAAAAATTGTGGATAACCTAATATAGGTCAATAAAACCAAAACAAAGAATAAAAACCCTACCAACAAATAAAAGCCCAGGTCCTGAAGCATTCACAGTGAATTCTACAAGAAATTTAGAGACGATTTAATGCCAACTTTTCTTAAACTCTTCAGTGAAATGGAAAGGAAGCAATTCTCCCAAACTCATTTCTGGAGGCATGTATTACTCTGATACCAAAACCAGAGAAATACTTAACCAGAAAAGAGAACTATAGGCCAATTTTCCTAAGGAACAGAGATGCAGAAATCCTTAATAAATTACTAGCAAAGAGAATGCAGCAAATCA
>NW_004524682.1:4514009-4541801 GCF_000260255.1 Octodon degus | reverse complement strand
TGACAAAGGGGCCAAAGGTATCCACTGGAAGAAAGATAGCCTCTTTAATAAATAGGACTGGAAAAACTGGCTATCCACATGCTGAAGGCTAAAATAGACCATATCACCATGCACAAAAGTACAGTGAAAATGGATCAAAGATTTAAATATTAAAACTGAAACAGTAAATCTTCCATAAGAGAAAGTATGCAAAAATCTTAAGGACATAGGTTCAGATAGAGAGTTTATGAACAAAAATCAAACTTCATGGGAAATACTTCAAACAATCAACAACTGTAATCTCATCTGCAGATCAAAAGATATCACATCAAAGTTTCTGCACATCAAAAGATGTCACCAACAGAATAAACAGAGAGCCTGCAAACTGGGAAGAAAATTATAGCAGACTGTCCCTCAGACAAAGGACTGCATTCTAGCACATATAAAGAATTGAAAAAATCTGGCCCCCAAAATTCAAAGACCCATCCAAAAATTGGCATCTGAAATAAATATGTACTTTGCAAATGAAAAGATACAAATGCTAAATAAACATATGGGAAAATGTTCAACATCATCAGTCATTCAAGAGACAAAAATTAAAACAATGCTCAGATACCATCTTACACCAGAAAGAATGGCTGTGATCAAGAAGTCAACCAATGAGAAATGCTACAGAGGCTGTGGGGAAACAGGAACCCTTCTCCACTGCTGCTGGGAGTGCAGGCTAGTACAACCATTATGGAAATCAGTGTGGAGATTCTTCAAAAGGCTAAAATTGGAGGTGCTACTCAAGATGGTTATTCCCCTCCTTGGTAATTTTCCAAAAGAATGGAAATCATCCTACCACAGTGATGCATGTGCTCCCATGTTTATAGCAGTGCAATTTGTCATAGCTAAATCTTGGAAACAACCCAGATGCCCATCACCTGAGGAATTTATAAAAAGAGGTGTTAGGTTTACACAATGGAGTATTACTCAGCTACAAAAAAGTTGAATTTGAGGTTCTTGTGGATGAATGGATTCAAATTTAGATTGTATTAGTAAGTGATATAAGTCAGATGCACATGTGCAAACATTGTATTGTCTTGCTAGGATCCTGAAAGAGTAAATACATTCTGAAAGCTATGACACTCTAAAGGGCAATAATTCATTCAATGTGTAGCAAAAACTGGGATGAGAAAAAGGGCAAAAGAAAGAAGGGAAAAAGTAATATTTGTGTACATATATGTGCAGGATAATTTGGAAAATTGTACTTCTGATCTCCTCTTGTCTTTTGAAAGGAGCAATTAATGCTTATTTTTTCTTTTTAATTTTTTATAACTTTTTGTTGTTTTTTAAAAATCAATTTTGCACGTTTATATCTGGTAGCCTGAAAAGCTAATTGGAAGATGACATCATGCAATACAGCAACCAGTATTGAATTCCTGCTAGTTTGCTTTATGAAATTTTGTATCATTTCTAATGCTCTATTTTTTACTATTCTGCCTTTTTAAAGAAAAAATTATTGTCTTTGAAAAATAAGCTCCAAAAGCCACAAACTTAATAAAGAGGTGTATATTACATGATTATTCCACATAAATTACCTCATGCCTAGTACCTTAAAACAACAAACATTTATTATTTTATATATTTTGGGCTTAACTGGGTCCTGGCTACTGGTCTCTAAAATTGTTTAAGTTAAACATTTGGTCAGGACACTCATTTGCAGGCTTTCTGGGGCCCTGTATCTGCTTCAGAGCCCATTCATATAGTGGTTGGTGGTACTCAGTTCTTCGCAGACTGTTGGATTAGAATTCATCTCCTTCCTGACTCAGGCTGGGAACCTCTCAATTCCCTGCAATACTGGCTTCTTCATAGCGTAGCTGACAACACAGTAGCTGGATTTCACTCCAGTGTGATCCATGAGAGAAAGGACCCAAGGCATAGCCACAATTTTTATATAAAATTATATAGGTTTTAAAATCATGTATGTATGTATGTATGTATGTATGTATTTGGTTCAGGGTCTCACTACACAGCTTAGACTCACAGTGATCCTCCTGTCTTATCCTTCTTGGTGCTGGGATTACTGCCCTGTGCCACCACACCTGGTTTCAGTGGTTGGTATGTTGCACTCCAGGGGTTCTGGGGCTGGCACAGCATGTGACACCTGAATCGAACCCAGGTCCTTACACTGGCCAAGCAGACACTTAGACCACGAAGCTATCTCCCCAGCCTGCCACAAGTTTTTATACCCTAATCATGGAAATGACACACTTTTGCTTGTATTGTATTCTACTGTCAAACACACCACTCTGGCAGAGTGGGACTCTTCAGGTGTGTGAACGGCAGGAGGCAGGACTCATTAGGAGACTGGCTGTCATTGCGAGGTAGTGATTTTCCATAACTAGTATCCTGGCAAGTTGCTGCTTCACCATCTTTGTAAGACTCTTAAATCTACATCCCCTGACCTTGGACGACGGTTTCTGTGAAACTGGCTCATAAACTCAAGCAATGATTTAATATAAAAAGTAGAAGATACTTTTTTCAAACAGACATTTACTTGTTTTTCTTTGTCTATTTTCCCCTTGTGGCCTTCTCCAATAGTGCATTTGGACTCTGATCAAGGTTCCAAGATTCTGAATTTCTCTAAAGGCCATTTGGAAGGGGGATTTATTGAGCATGTGTATACAAGGTACTGGACTCTCTTGCTATTCCACGTCAGAGATCAGCTTCACAGTGATTTTCATCTGTGTCCAAGGCAGGGCTTTCTTTTGCAGTTTCAGACATACATGCTCTTAAGAAGAAAGGAAAGGGCTGGGGAGATGGCTCAGTGGAATAAGCGCTTCCCTGGCAAGTGCAAGGCCCTGAGTTCAATCCCTGGTTCCGCAAAAACAAAACAAAACAAAACAAAACAAAACAAAAAAAAAAAGAAGAAGAAGAAAGGAAAAATTGGATAAAACTGGCGTGAGCTCCAGTAGATATTTTAGGAAAGGTTATAATAAGTTACCTCTGTGGATAGTCATAGTGCATAATTTTTTATAATATGATAAAAATTATAGCTTTAATGTATCTGTTGTACCTTACCAAGATATCTTGGTTGGATTGAAGGAAATTGGTTTCATTTAAGTTGTTTATGGTTTTAATTCCAAGCACATAAATCAAAAAATTATTCAGGCCTTGACAATTTAACTGGGTAACTTTTTCATTTTTCTTTTTAAATTTAGGCATAATCCTTGCTATTTAATTGATTCTTGGTCATCTCCGAATGGCAGGCAACTCACAGCCCCACAGATCTTTTCTTCTAGAAATTTCCATATCTTTTGCCGTGTTTGCTTCTCTTACACCTTGTAGTTGATTTTAGGGCTTATGCAAATATATCAAAAGAGTAACAACTACTTTTTCTATTTCTTTAAACTGCTAATGGTCTAAGAGCCATGACAGGTGAAAGCATGATCTTGTTTTGAAGAATGAAGAATGAGGCCACTCCTTTCAGCTTTTCCATGTGTTTTGATTTTATTATTGTTCCCCCATGGACCATACAGAAGAATACATCCATTTCAGTGCCTTCTACCACACAGGATAGAGTACTCTCAATGTTACTGTAAAGTTTATCCATATGATTTTATTACTACTTCAGGATCAAACGGACACAACGTAGCATCAGCCTAACACCATCTGAAATTGGCAGCTTTTAGAAAATTGTGCTTTTAGAAAGCACAATTTTCTAATTGTGCTTTTAGAAAATAAAGGTTGCCCATTGGAAGGAGAAATGCCATCCTCAGTTCTGACTACGCCACTGAAGTTGCCACGTAAGAAATCATAGCAGAGTATGTAGATCATATGGTTCATGCAGTGAAGGAGTTGCTGATGGTAACAGTCTCAGTTGGAGCTAAAAGTGCCTTGTGGGCCTGGGGGGACACATTTCTTCACTTGGAAATTACTGTTATTCCCCAAGCATGAAGTTGATACTGAATGAGAACATGTGGCTACCTGTTGAACAAGGGAAAGAAGAGAATCAACTATTCTTTAAGGAAACTTAAAATATGGACATCTTCCTCTTATACTCGCTTATTTATTTACCGCTCCAAGCGCTGTTCACTACATTCAGTAGATTCCAGTTACTACCCAGCTAAATTCCCTGTGTCCCAAGAAATTTCCTCTAGTGCACCTTTGTTTGTGGAAAATCTTGGTAGTACATATTTACCTGAAGTCTTTCTCTAAAGTCTTTGAAGGTTGTTTTTAACACTGTAGCCCCAGGATGTTAACCAGCAGAGGGTGCTGTGCTTCTCCAAGTCTGGCATGAAGGCAAATTCTGGGGCTTCTAGCAGCCATTTGTTCCACCTCTTAAAAATCTTGGAACGTTTGGCTTAGAGCTATTTTTGCATAGAATGTTCTATAAATTTAATCCTTGAGAAAAGAAGAGCTATTCTTCATTATCCAGCTACATAAATTTAGAAATTACTGGAAAGTGGTGGCATGTTGAAGAAATAGGTCAACCAGAATTTGTGATGTTATTCAAATTCTAAATGGTTTCCTAGCAAGAAGTATATCAGCATAGAATTTTATTTATTTATTTTTTGGTGGAACTGGGGATTGAACTCCGGCCCCTGTGCTTGCCAGGCAAGCACTTATTCTACTGAGCCAACTCCCCGGCCCCTCAGTATAGAATTTTAAAATGTAACGTTACTATTTCATTGTGCATGGGAAGTCACAACAGATGATGTGAAATTTTTTGATACTATGATAAAATACCCCTTATATTCTGTAGTTAATCTCCATTACACATATTGTAGAGGCAGAATTCCATAGAACTTCCTCCACACCTACAGATTGTGTGGGTTTTTTTTTTTCAAAGTATCAAACTTCAGTTCTCTTTTCTGAAATGTTGGGGTAACTGTAATATTTGACTCCTAAGGTTATTATCAGTTTCCTGAGATAACATGTATAAATTACTCACTACAAGTCATCTGTCAAATTATGACTCAGTGCTAAGGATTATTTTCATTAGCACTAGTTCAGTGGAAAACATTAATGAAATGAGATAAAATTTTTTGTCTGCATTTTTTTACTTTCTAATTTTGCAGAATGTCCTACTAACTAAAATAAATAGTATTAAGGCCTTTATCTAGATGTCTTCCCAAAGCCTCACATGGTCATAGGTGGAAAGTCTCAAAGTTGTCTGGGTTAGAGTGTGTGATGCTGGGATTTAGGATGTGATTCTGGAATAAAGGGGCCCTGCCTTGGATTGGGTGGTGCAGCCCCAAAGGCACATAGCCTGGATGAAATGTAGGGAAGAGGAAGAAGTTGCACTGCTACTTCACTGCTCTGCTGCCTTCTTCCTGCTCTGCTTTTTTAAAAATTAACTTTAATGAGAAAGAAATAGCAATGAGACAGTTTCAAAACAGGGTAGTAGGACAGTTACAATAATTAATACATTGCATATTGTTGTCTTTATAGTAGTTATTGAGAGTACAAGATGCAGACATGATATCTTGTCTACACAGTATTAGTACAAATCTTTCTTCTCATTGAACTAAGAGAAAGTAGCTGTATATCTATCCTAACTGTTTTGTATATACAGATACAAAATGGTCCTTCATTAATATCCCCTTTTTTGTTTTGTTTTGTCAGAGATGGATGTTCCATTGCTGTCAGAGAAGCTGTATTGGGAGAAGTCTTTAAAGGACCTTTTCATACTTGACACCAGTTCAAATATTGTAGGTACTTGGATTCAGCAAAATAACCAAAACAGTCCAGTAGACCATAACAGTAGTGGTTTATCAGTGGAACTGGCAATTGTCAGAAGTTGTTTACTTGAGCTTTTTATAGCTCAGCATATTAATATGGCTTTACTTTTTATATCTCATGGTTATACTTTTCTCCTGGATGGTTAAGACAAAGTTAAAGCAAGACCTATGTAACTAAAAATGCAACTTTTGTATCTGAGAACGTCAGTCAAATCCCCTCAGGACTGACCCTGAATCCATGTACAGCAGTTTGTAGATCCTTTGTCAGTGTCAGCCATGTGAATGAGTCACGGCCATTGCTTGACCAGTTTGCTATCTGTGAAAGCCTGAGAAAATGTTTTCTCTCCAGGGGACTCTCCTTAGGCCCACTGTACATTATTGATAATTTTCCTCCGTGGCCCCATAATCTCCTTGAACAGAAAATTTAGGACACCACTGAGTTACAGGGTGTCACAGCACAGGTTCTCTTATGTCCTGAGTTCTCACTGACCTTGAAGGGCTAGGGGCAAAATATTGTCCCAGCCCTGCTTTGCCATGGGCGGTTTCCTCTACGATACCCCTTCACCAGGATGCCTTGCCTTGGAGCCAGCTGACTGTGGACTGACACTTCTATAAATCGTGAGCCAAAAAATACCTTTTCTCCTTTAACTTTGGGTGTCAAGTATTTTCTCTCAGCAATGAGAAAAGTAATTAAGAAAGTCCGAATGCATATGATATCCTGAGAGGCTTTTCTTTTAAACCAGGCCTAATGGTACAGTGCAGTAGTAAGATGAATGGGCTTTTGCACTGGGAGACTGATGGTTTTTGTATTTAGGATAGGGTTTATAGGGTGTACAGAGTCTCACTGCATAGATCAGACTTGTAGTGATCCTCCTGTTTACAGCCTCTCAAGTGCTGGGATTACAGGCATGCCACCAGGCCCAGTCTCAATGGACATCTCACCATTCCTCTGTGTAGGGCCAGCAGCGCATCCTGGGCCCTGTGTCTGCCTAAGTAGGTGCTTTAATCTGCTGAACTATTTGGCCGGCCCTGTTTTGTTTTTTAATCTTACTTTTTAGTATTTAATTTTTTTGGGGGGGAGGTACAGGGTCTCACTAGGCAGCTCAGACCCATAGTGATCCTCCTGTTTTCAGCCTCCCCAGTGCTAAGTCTACAAGCGTGCACCACCATGCCTCATCTTGGTGACTGATTCAGCATGCCCAGGGGCAGGGTCAACACTGTATATGGTGCTGGGGATTGAATCCCAGTCCCTGAGCTTGCCTAAGCAGACACTTAGTCCATGGAGCTCTCTCATTGGCCCTATTATCTAATTTTTACAAATACATTTATCATTCTTCCTGGTCATACAGTCATGACAGCTCTCCTGGGACTTCTTGACAACAATAAGAACCCTTCTGATGTCCTATCTGAGAGAGCCAGTGGCAGTCAGGCATACACATTCACAAAGTACTTGAACCCTGCCTTTGCTGTCTGAACTGTGTCCTCCCAAATTCATACGCTGAAGTCTTAACCCATGGCAATTCAGAATGTGACTACTTGAAGTTGGGGCCTTTAAAGTGGGGAGGAAGGTTTGCTGAGTTGGGGAGTAATTTTGATATGACTAGAGTCCTTATAAGAAGACTGCAACACAGATACAAGTGGAAGGCCACGTGAAGACAACGGGAAGGCAAACATCTACAAGCCAAGCAGAGAGCCCTTGAGAAAAATTCTACCCTCTTGACTTGTTGATCTTGGACTTCTAGCTGCCAAAATTACAAAAAGTAAATGTCCATTGCTTTAATATTGCAATCTGTAGTACTTTGTCCTCCTAAAGTCAGAAGATTAACATGGCACTTGTCATCTTTGCTCTGGTCCTCCTTATCAGTCCCACTCCTCCAAGGGTAGGAGATTCTACTATGTGAATGGTTTTGTGGACTTGTGAGGGACCCCCTTTATGCTTCCCTGTAAGTTCTTTAAGTTAAATGAAGCAAGGTTGTCTGCAAAGTGTAAAATCTCTAGAAGGAACTCACAGCTGTAAGAGTTCATTTTCCTATAGGATTTGAGATCTGACAATATGTCATTTACTAAAGTCTGCACTGTATGCCTGTGAAGCCATCTATGGTTCTAGTCTGAACTGTGCGAATGAAGATTTCTTTATATAGAAAGATTCCTGCAAAGTTGAAGAAATAGAAAAAGAGAGACAAGCATCCCTTGTTCTTTCCCCAGACTGATATGTGAATATTCAATGCTACGGTCTAGCCTACCAAGAAAACAAGTGTGCCCTCAAGGCTGAGTGAAGGCGGGCTTGTCTAAGAAGTGGAAAGCACAGCCCAGACCTGTGAATGCTACAAATGCTGACGGTGAAGACCTCAGGTTCTGAACGGTAAATTGTCAATCAGCTCTGCTCTCAAAAGGAGAAAGTACATTTCCAAAGTATCAGAATTTAGCTGCATTTTAAGTCAATGCTCAGTATTTATTTGGTGTTGGTGTTATAATAAATACTACAACATAGCAGCTTAGAACAATATTTATTATTTCAGTCCAGCAGTAAGAATGCAGTCATAGCATGCTAGACCCTCCTAGCTCAGCATTTTACAAGGACTGATAGCAAATTTGCATCCCGGCTGGGTGCTTTTCAGGATGCTCTGGGGCAGAATCTGTTTTCAGAGTCAAGTTCTTCCAGTCCTGGGATTCTGATTGCCACTTCCTTGAAAGGTGGTCCCCTTTACTTTCAAATGAATGACAGAGACTGAAGCATTCTTACCTCTTGAGCCTCCAACTGTCCCTTAGGGTACCAGCCAGAGGAATAGCACCGGTTTTAAGGTTTCACACAATTTCATTAGGTCCACCTGGATGATCTGCCTATTTTAAGGTCAGTGATTAAAAACCTAATTATATTTTCAAAGTGACTTTGGTCATGTAATCTAATATATTTCTGGGAGTAGCTAGGAACAAGTATGATGGAGTCTTGAATTTTTCCTACCTCACAACCTTAGGTGACATTCTTTTTTTTTTTTTAACATTTATTTATTGTGTGTGTGTGTGTGTGTGTATGTGTGTGTGTGGCCAGCTCAGCCCACCAGGGGGCGGGGCTGGCTGGCATGTGGTGCTGGAGGATCGAACCGCGGTCCCTGTGCTTTGCCAAGCTTGTTCCAAGTAGGTGCTTTAGACCACTGAGCCATCTTTCCAGCCCCCTTAGGTGACATTCTCTTAGTTTACTTAAACAAGTTTTTATTTCAGTTTGGAATAATCATGAGCATGTAAGATAGTACTCTTATAATAGTGACATTTTGGTTTGCATAGATCCACTTTTGATTTGTACAGGTAATGTACAGACACATATAAAGTATATATTATATAATATAAAATGTACAAAATATAAAATGCCTATGTATTTGACTGTAATACATACAATTTTGATGTACAAATATATTACATAACATAAAATATATTTTATTATATATGTTTACAATTTGTTTTATGATATGGGGCATTTTTCTTTGTGGGGGGAAGATGGTTGTGACTGTCATGCGCCGCAGAGTTTGGGAACCAAAGCAGAATTTTGCCGGAAGCTTTTGTTTGCCAACAGAAGCTCTCATGGCCTAAGGCATGGATTTAGGGAATTAAGGACTGAATTTAGGCCTTCATGCTGAGTTGCTGAGTTGCATCCCTATTCTCTTTGATTTTTTCTTTCTTCCTTTTTCTTTAATTTGAGCCAAATTCTCATTAGTCTCTAAGTTGCCCGTACTAGGCCTGGATTTATGATCTTCCTGCCTCAGACTCTCAGAGTGCTGGGATTACAGGAGTTCATCACCATGACCACTTCAATATATATAAAGATATAATTTTATTATGTTTACTTTTTTCAATTTTTACTTTTTTTCTTTTATTTGGTACAGGATCTCGCTATGCAGCTTGGACTCATAATGATCTTCCTGTCTCAGCCTCCCCAGCACTGGAATTATAGGCATTTGCCACCATACTCAGACTTCTGGGGCTGGTATAACATGCTATACTGTGGATCAAGCCTTGGTCATTGAGCTTGCCAGGTAGGCCCTTAGACTGCCAAGCTATCTCTCCAGCCCTTAATTTATATTTTTAATGACAAAGATTCTTCATTTTCCTCTTTGACTTACAAGCCAAAGCTTAATTCAAAATTTTGTTACTGATGGACTCTCATGGTATCTTGGGCTGCTGTAGTCACAGGGTTGTCTTTGACAATGAATTGGGGCTCTTCAAAGATCCCCAGGTATGAACAAAGGCAAAGATTATCTGCTAATCATTATTAACAAAAGCGCCTTTTCATCAGTGGTTCTGGAACTTCAGAGTGCATCAGAATTACCTAGAGAGTTCAATAAAATACACCTTGCTGGGTCATATTCTTGAATTTTGGATTCAGTATCCACAAGGTAAATACTTGGTAATTTACTTTATTAACAAGGATGTTGTTATTACTGATAAAAGATGCACATCTTGCAAATCAGTCTTTTACTTACTGTTTTCTCCCTTTACGAAAAATTTCAAATTTGCTATGTTATGTTTTGATCATGTCTGTAATAAATGTTGCTGTAATTATTTTATACATACCATATCAATAGTGTGTAGAGAATGGAAACTTGAGGTAGCAAGTGACATGGAGTGAGAGTACTCTGCTCATTCATGAAACATTGGACACTTCCTTATAAGCTTGATTTTTTAATCCCATCTTTATTTTCTTGCTTTACCTAAATATTGACTTATAAAAACTGAGCATATGTCAATAATAGGAGAGTAAAGAGGAAGATCCAGAAAAGAATGATGTGAGTTGTTATTATTCAAATATATTCCCTGGAATGTAAAGTCTACAAGAAATTTTTTAAAATTATAATTCATATCTCATATATTATTTATACTTACTGCAATGTTGGTGACATAAAAAGACTAGCTCAGTACAGAACACCTACGAAATGATTCTCATGACAATCCAAGCATCTTTTGGGAAATAGTACTTTCCAAATCGTATGTGTGATGTCTCTGGATAATAGATTCTAGTACAAAAATACCTGGAAAAGATTATTCCCAGGACTTCTTTGTTGCTACTCTCTCCGTGGCAGTGGAGAACAGACCCTAAAGGAGTGAGCTTAGCACTAGGCTGATGGCAGACCCTCAAGCTCGGGAAAGCCAGGTGAGCCTGGCTGCGGTCTCACTGTACAGTTTTCATGGCACCAGGGACGTTTAGGTGTCATTTGGGATTGCGGAAGTAGTTGATGAGTCTCTTAACTCGGGGAATGAAATGACTAAGTTTTACAAATATTATTTTTATTTCTAGAAAATAATTTTATATGTCTCTGGAGAGGAAAATAAAGAATGAAAAAGACAAACATAGTAATTACATGAAATTTGGATTAAAGGAAATAAAAATAGAAGACAGATCATCCAGTTGTTTCCCAAGCATTCTTTTTCCCTTAGTAGTCAAATTTTGGCTTTGTGAACATTAATAGCAACATTATGCTTCCTAGAGGAGAAGCACCATGGTAGTCTCCAATTCTTTCATTTTTATCTACTTCTATTAAATAAATGAAAAACAAAATTCTGTCTGCAAAGGTCATGCATGGACTAACAGAGATTTCCAGCTGTTTACCAAGGACCTGTGTTGTCCATACGTAAGGTAGAGGTGGCTAGGAAGTGGTTGCTCAGCTGTATACTATCATTTCAATTCCTCTGCCTCCAGGTAGGACAACTGAATTTTCTTTAATGAAACATGAGTTAAAAGTATACCAATTGTACAACAGGTATATAGCAACCTTATATAACACTATCCAAACTTTTTGTCTATCTGCTAAATGGATGAAATCTTCCAGGATGACTTTGAATACCACCTGATGAAAAAAGCAGGCTTTCCGTGAACCTGAGCTCCAGAACACCTTCATAGCCCATGCCAAACAGTTACCATGAATGCCAACTGATTCTTATATAAGGAAGAAACTACTTGTATCTCATTGAGCCACAGAGATTTTGGAGGTTTTAGTTATCAGTATTTTTCTCTGCTTTCTATAAAAATATGTGCACTCTCTTAAGCACATGATGCCTGAAGCTACTTAAATATGAATGTCTTATGAGTACTTGAAAACCTAGGCAGAGAACTCATAAGGATCTGAATATACAGCATTCAGGGTTATTAGGACAGATACGAGCTGAAAGACTGGGTGTGGTTAAATGGTTTAAAGAGAGTGGATAGAATGAGAAAAGACAATGTATCAGTCAGATTTTTGTTGCTGTAATAAAATACTTGAGACCAGCTACTTAAGAAGAAAAGAGATCTATTTTGTTCTCAGCTTTGGAACTTCAAAGATGAAAGTGTGAAGTCTCCATAAGATCAGTCGCTGGGAAGAGCAGCACAAAGCATGAAGTGATGGTGGAGTGTAGGAGAAGCCAATTCATCTTCGCCAAGGAAGCAGAGACAGAGCTGGTGGGCCAGTCTCAAGAACCCTGCTATGGTTTAGCTGGAGAATTCTGCCAAAGGCTGTATATGCTCATCAGAACAAGGCTTTTGGAAGGTGACTGAATCATGAGAATGATAGGGCTGACTTGCTCTTAGAGTAGGGGTCTTGTCAGAAGAGGCAGGTCTCCAGAGGCATGGCTGGAAGGTTATGTCCTCCTCTCTAGCTTCTCCCTTCTGCTGCTCCCCAGCCAACATGATATAAGCATCTTTTCTCTGCTATGCCCCTTTGCCTTCCCATTTAACTCTTGGAGCAAGCTGGCCATGGAATGGAACCAGAGACAAAGGAAATCTCTTCTTTAAGTTGTGGGTATCAGGTATTGCTTCCAAGAAACAAGAAAGTGATCAAGGTAAACCTCTCCTGAGAACCACCATGAAGTCGTGCATGCACTACCATTGTCTTTCATTGACAGTAGGTTCAGTGGACCTACGATCTCCCATTCAGCCCATGTCTTAGAACCCCCTCACCATCTCCCACTGCCATACTGAAGACTACACTTTCAATCCGTGAACCCTTGAGGGACATTAAAATACAGCCAAATTATAACAGAAAGTCAAAGAGGGAACGTAAGAGTCAAGCAGTAAGGCAGCAAGGTAAAATGAAACAGTAGCAAAATGTACTACTGTTTCATTTTACCTTGAACATGTCCAATGGAGAGGGTGCACTACATTCTGCATAGAGTTCATGGCACTCAAGAGAAAGAAGACTATCAGAGACAGACTAAATCATATTTCAATGAAATTCAAAAAACGAAGTAAAATTGCTGAGCACTGAGGAGTGAAAAGAGCGGTGAAAGAAACTACAACTGATTTTGCAGAGGGTCAGTGAGGGAAGGAGATACATGCTTTCAAATGAACAGATGAATTTTAAATATGAGGCTTCATTAAACAGCTTTTTAAGATGGAAGAGAGGAGCTACTACAAGAGTAGCTGTGTTGAAAATGAAATTAAAATGATGGTGACTACTGAGAAGAACTCTGAGGCTACAAGGACATGATGGAAAGTTCATGTTTGTCTGTCTGTCTTCACAATTATATCCCTAGTCCTAAGGTCATTTTGGTTGAAGAAGGTACCACTAAGCACTTATTGAAAGAGCTTTGGTCTAGAGACTGAAAGGAAAGAAAAGAAGAAATCAAAACTACAGATAAAAATGCTGCCTTTGGAAGAGAGGTAAGACATCATGTGGGCCAGACGGCAAGGAGGGAAAGCTAAGGAACATGCAGATCGTATAGGAGGTGGAGTTTGTGACTGATGGGTGCTATTTTTTCTGGGAGGTAGGAGGCTTGACCATCTGTTAAAATGAGTGGGTGAGTCTGGCTAAGTGATTTAAGAAGAGTGGTAAGGGTTTGTAACAGTTACCGGAATGAATTTTTTTTTGAAGTGAAAGTTTTAGGCTATTCAAATAATTCATTCATTGTGAAAATGCATTTGGGAGTGTGCAAAGAAAGGTTTACAGAACATAACCTGCTGGATACCCTGAATCTCTAATAAAGCTAGGGATTAAGCTTAAGATCCAAATATATATTTGTTTACAATTATCCAGTGCAATGTCGAATTTCTATTTTGTGTATTACACAATCTCAGTCTCTGTGTAAGTTTATCTCCATGAAATTTAAAGTTCTTTATATCATCTTAGGAGCCATAACATTGTATAATGAGAACTTCATCATTTGAGTAAAATTATGCAAGAAATCAATTGTCCTTAATTATCTAATTTAGCTGTTGAATCTTTAAAAATGCCTTTTATGTAGTAAACATAAGTGAATAAATCATATGAATATTTAAATTTTATAAAGAAAAGGTGGTAATGAATATGTAGGTATCATAATTTTCAATATCGTGAAGACTTCTATGGATATAAAAATAAAGTGTTTAACACTGAAATGTAATGACAGGCATCTAATTTTGCTGAACTCTTCCAAAATGATTTTATTAAACAGTACATGATCCATTGGGATTAATCAGATACTTGTCCATTTCTGATTGTACCATAGTCACACAAGAAATGCAACAGGTATGTGAGCAAGTTGCAGTTCTATCTACTTAAGGAATTTACCTGGTAGGTCTGGGGCAAGGGCAGTGTGCAAGAGGTGGGCAGTAGCACTCAATCTGATGAGGCAGTAGGAACATACGTAGCTTCTTAATTGTGATGATCTTCTGTAGATACTCAAGGGCTGCAATCCTTTAGACTAAGGCAATTCAGGGCCAGGCAATGCACACCACCATTGATGGAAGCTCCCTATTATCACTACCTTTTGATGTATAGTGTGGTGGTTCCCTTTGAGGGCAGATGCTGTCATTCTAGAGAAGAAGCTTTGACTTAACCTTAAAGAAGCTATCTTAACCTTAAGGACTTGCTCTTTCCTTGCACCTTATTAGACAGTGGCTTTGCAATTTCATACTTCATATGGAACTCAAAGTTTCTATTTATAATTTTATTCCAATGAAACTAGGAGTTTGAGATTAGAGCTTATTTTTGCTTTTACTTAGAGTACAAAGGTCAGTATTTCTTCTGTAATCATATTAATGTGATAATTTCAATTTTCAATAGCTACATTTTTGTCTTTAAACTTTATGTGCATAAAAATAAATTATAGATAAAAAAGCTTTATCAGATATAGCATATAAATAAAGTAATGATGTCTACTTTTTTCTGTGAGTGTTTAAAGTATGTTTTCATGGTTGGGTATAGCAGTGAATACCTATAATCCATCACCTGAGAAAGTGAGACAGGAAGATCTCTACAACTTTGAAGCCACTCTGGGTTACATAGCAGTTCAACACCAGACAAAACTATGGAATGAGACTATGAATCAAAAATATAATTTAAAAAAAAATTTAGTTCAAAAAAGATATAGCATGTAATCTATCAAAAAATTTGGACAGCATATATCTAGAATCTTTCCATATTGAATTAGATGGGCATGATGGCCCAAACCTTCCAAGGACTCTGGGAAGCTGAGGCAGAAGGATTACAAATTTAGCCCAGAGTAGGCTATTCAACAACTTAGCAAGATGGTATTTAAAAGTTAAAAAAAATACAGGCTAGGGAGTAGATCAGCAGGAGAGAGAGAGAGAGAGAGAGAGAGAGAGAGAGAGAGAGAGAGAGAGAGAGAGAGAGAGAGAGAGAGAGAGAGAGAGAGAGAGAAACAGAGGGACAGACAGAGAGACAGAGAGAGAGAGAGATAGACTCATTGGACAATAATGCCTCCATCTTTTCTACTTCCTATCTTGGAAAATTCACTGTTAAACTTGCAGTTTCTCTCAGTTTGATTTCTTTGAGGTGTTTACTGCAAGCAGAATCAGGCAGTCCTTGTCTTTCTGTGGCTGGTGTATTTTATTTGGTGTAATATTCTTATACTTCAATCCTGTTGAATCATATCCAACATGATAGACAATTTTGTTTACACTGTAAGCCTCAGTAGTATTCTATTATACAAATGCCTGCTAGATTACCATACACATATCTGTTGATGAACACTTGAATGGTTCTTTTTTTTTTTTGTGGAACCTGGGATTGAACTCAGGCTCTTGCGCTTGCCAGGGAAGTACTTATTCTTCCGAGCCATCTCCCCAGCCCCTCTACCTATTTATATTAACACAGCAATGAGCACAGGACTGTGAGTATCTCTCCAAAATGCTGATTTCAATTCTTTTAGATAAGTGCTCAGAGGCAGGACTGATATTCAGAAGGCAGTGCTAGATTCCGTGTTTTGAGGAGCCTCTGTGCTGTTTTTCATGATGGTTGCGCCATTTAACTTTATCACCAGCAGTGCACAGCTTCTAATTCTTCATGTTCTTCCTTTCCCCTTTCTTCCTCCCTCCCTCTATCTCCTTTTATTATTTAATTATTTTTAAATTTTTCTTCACTTTAAACAAATAATAGCCATACTAACAGGTATAAAATGATGCCTTATTGTGGTTTGGGATTGCATTCCCTGATGATTATTGATGTGTTTTCATGTATCTGTTTGTCGTTTGTCCTATGTGGAGACCTGGTTTTAATATTTTTGTATTTGTTATTGATTTTCATGTCTTGTCAGATACATTTACAAATATTCTATTTTGCTCCATAGATTTCCTTCTCATCCTGTGTTTTTATTTTCATTTTTTTTTTTTGGTAAGTTGAATTTTTTAGTTTCACAAAGACATGTTTGCCTATTATTGCTTTTCTTTGTCTGGTTGGTGTTGTCAAGAAATCATTACCAAGATTTGTCTTCTAAGACTTTCTCATGTAGTATTTACTGGAAATTTAATGGTTTTTGGTTTTATGTTTAAGGTTTCAATCAGTTTTGAGATTGTGTGTGTGTGTGTGTGTGTGTGCGTGTGTGTGCGCGCGCGCATGGTAAAATAAGGGTTAATGTCATTCTTCGGCACATGGATATCCACAGTTCCCAAGGTCCTCTTTTGAAGGATATGCTTTCCCTAGTGTATGATCACGGCATCCTGCTCAAGGTTGTGTGACTGTTCCTACATGGATATATTTCTGGGCTCTCCATTTTATCACATTGGTCTATATATCTATCTTTTTACCAATATCATTCTGATTACTGCATATTTGAAATGTTTTGAAATCAGAAATTGTGACACTTTCTATTTCTTTTTCAAGATTTTGACTATATGGAGTCCTCCATTATTGTCTTCTCCTTCTTCTTCTTTATGTATTTTAGGCAAGGTCTCACTATGCTGCTTGGACTCCTAGTGATTCTTCTGTTTTAAGCCTCCCCAGTGCTTGGATTACAGGAGTGCACCACCAAGCCTGGTCTCAATGACTGGCTCAGTATGCCCAGGAGTGGGGCCAGTGTGGCATGTGGCACTGGGTATGAAACCCCATTCCCTGAACTTGCTTAAGCAGGCACTTAGTCTGCTGAGCTATATTAACAGCCACCTCCATTGTGTTATATTTGAAGTTTACAATTAGTTTCTGTATTTGTATTTTGATAGGAATTTCAATGAATGTGTAAAACACACATTAGACTCATGTTGTGTTCTTGTTCCCTCTTGTTCTGTGGCTTCTGTCTTCTTGTGTTGAATGGCTACAGGGTCTTTGGCGTCCCACATGCAGATGGCCATTGTGGACTCGCCCCACTGTGTTCCAGTGAGCCTATCTAATAAGTCCTTTTCCATAATTATGGACATATTTTCCATTGCTTATACTCCTATAGAGAACCTTAACCAATCTAGCAATCTTTTTTATTTTAAAGAGAAAAATAATAAAAATGATACAGAATTTCAAAACAAGATGACAGGAAATTAATAATTGCTTGTAGCATTTGACCAATTTTGCATGCCTGAATCTGGTAATCTGAGTACTACTTTTTTTTTTAATTTTAGGGAAGGGTCTACAGGGTGTTCAGGGTCTCACTACTAGATCAGACTCGTAGTGATCTGCCTGTTTTTTGCCTCCCAAGATCTGGAATTACAGACTCGCTCCACCATTCTCAGTCTCAATCGCCATCTCAGCGCACCCTGGGGTCAGGCCAGCTTGGCAGGCCTGGGATTGAACCCCCGTACCTGCTTCCCAGCGTGAGTAACTACTTTGAATATAAGAATGTTTATGAACTTGACTGTTTTGGGGAAAGGTTCTCACCTAACAGCTCAGACTGACATTCTGGGAAGCTCTGAAAACTATGCGTGCAGTTTTTCTCAGTTAGAGAGCCTCGTTGTATTCTTTTTCCAGACTGTGTATTCTTTCCCTTTTGCTGTCATTCTGGTGCAAGCCTGTGGCTCTGCATCAGCAAACGTCTGAGCTCCCCTAGATAGCAGTGACAACCAGGCATCCGGACTCTGTCAGTATTGGGTCGGCAGCCCGGGTCGGAAGGACAGAGACCAGTTCCTCGG
Organism: Octodon degus; assembly: GCF_000260255.1. Lineage (NCBI taxonomy): Eukaryota > Metazoa > Chordata > Mammalia > Rodentia > Octodontidae > Octodon > Octodon degus. Next base: position 4,523,795 of record NW_004524682.1, on the reverse strand, counting down.
TAGCTGTCCGAAATCCCAGAATGCCAGACTCGTGTGATACTTTGCTCTCTCTCTTTATTGAGGAAAAAGCTGCCATTGCACTGTGCTTTCCCAGGCACATAGAACAGTTCACCATTTTCCTTTGTTTCTCCTGGCCTCAACACATCTGAACTCTGGAAACTGGAATTGTCATAAGAAATATCATTGTTACTTTGCTGTTTTGTGGGGGAAAATAGAGGTTGAAGTTTTATATCCAGTCATTATGCAGATGTCAGTTTTACTATAAGTTATTTTGAAATGTTTCAAAATTTATGTGAATGATTATTGTTATTAAGACACATGTGTCATCATTAATGACCATTCATTAAGACCATCTCTTAAAAAATACAGGTAACCATTGGCACTGAACAATCCAGAAACTATTCCTGGGAGTTCCATCATCTTTCCAAGTGGGGAAAGACACAAAACTATCCCTTGGGCAGCTATCTGAAAAGCCAGAATGTAAAACACAGACTCTACTTCCTCTCCCCCTGCCCAAGAAGAGCTTTCGGTTTGTATATTTTCTCCTCATTATTCCATGAAGTGCTAACGAGAGCAAGCTCCATCTCTCTTTTGCTCTCAGTGACCCCCAGGTACCCACAATGCCTTTTCTGTTTGTCCTTCTATTGAGGCAAGTCAGAAGCCAGGTTTCTGAGCAGTCCTCCATAAAGCCGTGATGTCAGGCATGCTCTACCCTTCATTTTCCCCAAGAGGGAGAGCTCGGCCTGCAGCCTGCTGTCCCAGTGCTGGAAGGTGCCAAGGCAAAGGAGGAACAGACGCAATAAAGTAAAATTCCACCTCTTGCTTGTTTTAATCTACTTTCGTTTTGTACTCCTCTTTGGGACTGCTATATATTAACTGGAAACTGGAATTGTCATAAGAAATATCATTGTTACATTGATGTTTTGTGGGGGAAAACACAGGTTGAAATTTTATATCCAGTCATTATGCAGATGTCAGTTTTATTATAAATTATTTTGAAATGTTTCAAAATTTATGTGAATGATTATTGTTATTAAGACACATGTGTCATCATTAATGACCATTCATTAAGACCATCTCTTAAAAAATACAGGTAACCATTGACACTGAACAATCCAGAAACTATTCCTGAGAGAAAACAATTAATTTTGATTGTTGGTTTCTATATTAGTGCTTAAGTGTACAATTTCACTTGATAAGGGAAATTATTGTTTAAATTAAAATACATACATTAATTTACAGAGCAAAAGTGCGCTGCTCTCTTGGCTCTTCATAGGAAAGACTTCTTCCTTGCAATTTGAAATGATTGCTCATTCTGAAGCTTCCCGCCTCCAAACAGCATGAACGAGTACTGCATGTTTTTTTGGCTTAGACATGGATAACAGAGGGAAATATTTTGAGAACGTATAACACCCACTTTTTAAACACTATGTGGGATTTTTGTCACCATTCATATGACTTAGTTTTCTGACACTGTAACAAATCCCAATGGCAATCAATTTATAAAGAGAAAAGTTTTATTGTAATTCATCATTTGGCCGTTCAGTGTATGCTTGCTTGGCCTTGTTCCTTTAGGCACGAGACAAAGCAGCGCATGATGACATCAGTGCAAATCAGAGCAAAATCACTCATCTTTAAAGCAGAAAAAGGAAGACAAAAGGGTTGGCATCCCACTTGCCTTGCAGCCTTGTGCTTTACTACTGCAAAGCCTACTCTACGCCCCCAGCTCTCAGAGGCTCCCACGTCCCGCTGTTGTCTCCCTGGGGACCAAACCTTTAACACTTACTCAAGCCATAACATACTCTACTGGAGAAGTAAATTGATTTTATATTCAAATAGTCAGAAAATGGAGGTAGTTTTTACTTCATTCATTGTTTTTTCCATCTTCCCTCTCAGTTTCTCTTTTCATTTTCCTTCATATCAGTCTGCCTGTTATTTCCCTGTGTGAATGTTTTCACGCGTTTTACATTTCCCTTGTAGGCTGTCACGCACACACTTCTGACTAACTCTAGTGTATCTTCCCTTTTCTTTTTTTGACACTTCAGTTACAGATACTTGTTTTAGTGTCTCTGATGAAATCTGGGAGCCACCCTGTTCTCTGGGGCACATTGACAGATCATCTCAACAGGTGACTATTTATTTTTATAAATCTTGTCCCAACTTCTATGAGGGTTCTTGTTTTACATTTTCTAGCTTACTGACTTCCAGCTCAAGCAGGTAGGGGACAACAAATTGTCATGGTTCCGGTTGTCGCAGACCCTAAAAGTTCTTGGTGCAGGTGTGGATCTCTGTGCCCTCAAGGACTCCAAAGGGTGAATGCTGCATTTTCTTAGGGGAAGATCTCAAAGCCTCTAATGACCAAAGGAGACTGGCTGGCTCTTCTTCCTATCCATGGGAGCCATAGGGGCTGCGCAGGAGGCCTGGGTGGCTGTGCAAGCAAGGGCGGACTGTTAAGTTCAGAGAACTCTTCATTCTTTCTGCCTCCTTTCAGCTCTGCCTACGAAGCTCAGTTGGTTGAGGAAGCCGCTTGACTTCCACACTTCTGGACCCTAGGGTCCCAGAGCTCTGTGACTGCTCTGAAGTGCCGGTCAGGTCCTGCGGTAAAGGAGAAGGATGAGGGTATGAGAAGAACGTGGGTGCATCCCTGCAGCCTGGGATCTAACTTACAAATAGGAAAATGAATTGTCATGCTTCCTGTCAGGTCTCTGTAGTCCTCACCCGGAGCAGGGCATCTAGGTTCTTCTGGCCTCCTCAGAGATCAGGCATCGTCTCTGTCTTCCTGATTTTCCCCTTATCCCTTCTATGTCACCTGCCTTGTTTCTGCTTCTTCACATCTTCTCAAGCCAAACACCTCATAGGCCTTCCTCCGGCCTTCTCTGGGGTCCTTGCACCCTGATTCCAGGAGCGTTGCGGCCTGCTTCAGGTCCAGGTCGCTGTGGCCCCTCCCACCAGCCTGTCCTACTCTGCTCTCTTTCTCTCTCAACGGTCATTGTTTTCTTCATCTTCCTTTATCTGATCTTCTTGTTCTTTTCTTCTCTTTGGAATAATTGTCTACTGCTTATAAAGACTGGCTTGAATGCTAAAGCAAGAATTCAGGCACCGATTTCTAAATAGAATTCAAAGGTTGTATTTGAGGCTGGCCTGACTGTGTATCTGCCATATGCCACTGAAATAATCTATTGTTTATCACTATTAAACTGTGTTGTACAGTTTCATATTGTTTAGGTACGATCTGGCACTGTTAGCTTTATTGAATTCAAAATTAACTTAGCCAGCTGGAAGAGTGCCACTTAGAGGGCTAGCACATGGATTTGTGAATGTTGACATCTTGATTGTGCTCTGGGGGTATCTCATGCTTCTTCATACCCCAGTTTCACTCAAATAAAGCATGAAAATTAGAGCACACATTCATACTTATTCACCCACATATGGACAAGAATCATTGCGCTGTTCAGATTTTACTGAAATAGCAAGAACAGAAGAACAATAGTTTATGAAGTGCTTTTAAATCCCAAGTATGTGGTATTTAAATGTCTTCAAGATAATGTGGTGTTTAAATAATGCCTTGATAGTTTTCCTATGATATGAAGTCACAGTTGTATCTTATTCCTCTATACCTTTATTCCTTTCTTTCTTTTCCTTTCCTCTACAAATGCTAATGGAGCATAAATTGTGAGCTTCAGCCTGAGATTTCAGAGATGAACAAGCCAGGCAAGGAGATGTTTTGTGGGAGGGACACACAAAGCGTTTAATAAATTTATTTACTTATTTAATTTTGATGGTACCAGGATCGAACTCAGGACCTTGTGCTTGCCAGGCAAGCACTTATTCCATGGAGCTATCTCCCCGGCCTCATACAGAGCATTTAAACACAACTAGGAACAAGATATGAACAAGATATGATATGGCACTAGCAAGTTTTATAAAGAAGAGAACTCATGCTTAGGTGATAGAAGTTGATGAACAAGAGTGGCTGTTTTCTAGTAAGAAGTCAACAGCTAAATAGGAAGAAACAGTCAATCAGAAGAGCAGGGGCTCAGGATTGTAGGTAGACCACAGCCATTGTGAACTTCCCAGGGCTTAAGAAGCACAAAGGAAGCCAGTGGATGAGAACAGAAGGGGAAGGATTAGCAACACTCAGAAAGGTGCGGAGGGCTCTGCTCATGCAGGATACTGAGCACATGAGGAAGGGGCTCTATCTTATTCCTACTTTAAGAAGAAACTATTTGAGAATTTAGGCAGAGAAGTGATATGACTTGACTGATATGTTTAAAAGATCACTATGACTCCAGCATAGTAAATAAGAGCTGAGATACTTAAGCAGAGCTAAATTGCTTTGTCCTAGACTGCAAAGTAAGTCACAGGACAAGAACCCTTGTCTCCTGGCTCCAAGTCCAATTCTCTTTATCATTTTACCTTGTGACCTCATCATTTTCCATTTATTTTCCCATCATTTTGTCCTCCAGACATGATCTTCCTTCATATCTTCTTAGATGATTCTATCAGTTACTCAATTATCTTTTTATTTATTCTTCTCATGGGTTGACCTTGCTGGGTTGTAGAGGCATATTGTATTGCCTTTATTGAGAAATGCCCTTTACAAGAGTAAGCTTAGTACATGTGTTGTGTGTATAATTGAATGTAAAAATACAGTTCTCAGATAAAGCCAAGCAGATTAATAACTTTCCTACAGAGATAAAATTGGGGAAAATGCCAATAGAGGGGGCAAGTACTTAATGTTTGCAAGTATTTTCCATCAATGGCTTCCATAGATTCTGTTTAATTTGCCTGGGGAAAAATGATTATTTTTTGCAAAGTTAATACTTACCTACAAAATTTTTTGTTAAATTAATTCTTCCCTAGAGAAATCTGATGATGGCAAATGACTCATACATAACTTTAAAAGTGAAAAAATTTAGATTGAGAATGAATACTGGGAGGCAATTTTAATTTAGAGAAAGCAAAGCAGAATAAAACTATTATTTAACTTTTAATTTATTACTTCATATTTGCTTATTCATTCATGTTCTTACTCAGTAAACATTTGTGAAAATTTCTGTGTACCAGCAAAGGACAGTTTGTACATTTTACATCTGATGTACGTAATTTTTTTTCTTGATTTATCTTTTTCTCACTCTGTGGACAGTTTACTTCTTTTCCTCTTATGTGTTGTAGAAATTGAGCTGTGCTGCCCACCAGAACAGCAGACTGAACGTGTTTCCCGCATCGCTCGTGCTATGCTTCCCTGGCTCTGGCACTCATGCTCTTCTTTCCTGGACCCAAGAGCAAGGCATTCTGGGGCACTTGTTCTATCTTCACCTCGAGGCATTTAAGTTATATTTCCTGAGTAAGTCACAGGACAGGACACCAAAAATCCAGCTTGTTGGTAGCAGTAATTGTGGTTCTTTTGCTTCCCATTTCAAATGTAGAAGTATTTTCTCTTTTTCCTATGATTAACTCTTCACTTGAAAGCCTATTTTTTTTCTCAAGTTGAGCATTTTATTGGGCTGGAAATCCAAGTCTTGAACCAGAGTCCTGTGTCTGAGTTAGATTTCTCTGTCTAGTCCCTGGACATTACTTACTGCACACTTCCCTATGCTTGCTTCCCAACATAGGATACTACCCCAAGTAGTGGGAAGTTATCTCCTGCCTCTGCTGCTGTGAAAGATTCTAGAGTCATTTCATGCCTAGATCTCTACTTAGAGGTACAGAAATACTGAGTTTTCTTGGAGATAAAATAGGTAACATTTTTGAAGACATAAGTTACCCAAAGACATTCTGAATTGAATTCCAATTTCACAAGAAATAACATCAACAATCTTGTAATAATATTATGTCAAATAAAAAAGTTTCTCTACAGCAAAAGAAACAAAAAACAGACTGAGGAGAAAACCTACAGAGTGCGAAAACAATTTTGTCGTTATTCCTTGCAAAGAGGATTCATATAGAGAATATTTACAATGTTAAGAAATAGACTCCTCCAAAATGACGCAATCAAAAAATAGGAAATTGAAATGAATACAGTGTTCTCAAAAGAAAAAGTACAGGCAACTCATGTGTGAATGAAAATAATGTGCAGCACCTTTGGGCATTAGAAAAATACCAATCAAAACGACACAGATTCCAGCTTACTACAGAAACAAATGGCCATCATCAGGAACTCAGCAAGCAAATGGTGGGAAGGGTGAGGGGGAAAAAGAATGCTTTACATTGTTTGTAAAAAAAAATAAACTAATGCACTCATCATGGAAATTAGTACAGAGATTTCTTAGAATTTAAAAAAACTGAAATTCTGTTTGATGCCTTGTATATCTCTTTCAGGTAGTTTAGCAAAAGGATGTCCTATTTCTAGGACAGATGCCTAGCTGTAATCACATCAGCACCACCTATAGCAGCTAAATCTTGAAAGTGATCAAGTGAATAAAGAAAATATTGTGCATATACACAATGATATACTTCTCAGCCATAAAGAAGGATCCAGTTCAGGTTTTGTAGGAAAGTAGATATTTTTATAGTCCATGATGCTAAGTACAATAAATCAGACTTAGAAGGTTAAATATCACATGGTTCATATCATAGGAGAAAACCAAGGTACAAGTGTTTTTTGTTTTTTTTTTTTGTAACAAAATAAAAGAAACATGACAGGAAGCAGAGAGACCTGCAGAGATGTGACAGGAGTATAGAAATGGGGATAGATGAGAGGGAGGAAAGGGACAGAAGTGAAAAAGATCAGGACGTGAATGTGTTGCATACAAACGCCTGACAAGAATCTATTCATTCTGCAAACAAACACAAACACATACTAGTAGAAACACAGTCCCCTTGCTCAATCTCCGCACAAGATACACCTTGCTGTTCCCTGAGTCACAAGTTGTTTTCTGCTTGCACGTGCGGTGGATGTTCTTTAGATTCCCTCTCAGTTCGCCTCTCGACACAGTTCCCTCTTCTAGCCCACTTGTTGGTCCCTTTCCGTCTTCTCCGCCTCCTTTACTGATTTCACTCATGTGGCTTATCCTTCAGCTCTAGTGCCTCTCGGGCTTCCTATGTTTGAGTCCTCTGCCATTTTTAATGCCTTCTGGGTGATCTGTCTTGTTCAGCATGCTTGTGAGCATCCACTTTCTTTTTCCCACTGCATATAATCTGGCCTCAATCCCCACACTCTAGATTAAAGTATCTAACGCTACGAATCACCCACCATCAGTATAGTCCTAGTATTTTTGAGACTTGCATGTGTGGTTTTACTCTAAATTGCTTTTACTTACTCATCTTCTTCTGCAGTTTCATATCTACCTCAAAATAAGCCCTGATAATTTTAATGCGTAAGTATTTTTTGACATTTTGGGTCTCTATTTTTTTTTTTTATCTTCAATACTTCAACTCTAGTAAGACCACCAAAACATTTTGCTAGTCTATCTGTCTCTACTTTTGCTACCTTGAAGTCAAATTTCTACAGCCAGCCAGCAAAAATCTGTAAGATGTCAGGAACACTCTATGAGGCAGCTGTGGAATGTTGTCTTTCCTGTTGACTACAAATCTGTTGGATTTCAGATTCGTGTGACGGTGTGTACAAGTCAGCTGTGGTGCTCCTCAGCTGCACGAGTGGCAGCCTCTCTTATTCACGACCTTGAGCTCTGGCTCCACACCACTGAGCCCGTTGCAAGTTTCTCTAAGTTTCCCCAAGTTCTTACTTGGGGGTGTCCCTTTCTATAATTTTTCTTATACCCATTTAATCCACCACTCTCCTTTTTTCACCCATTGCCATTTCTTGACTTCTTCCTGAATGATCTCTGTATCACTGACACTCCCTCGTGCCTTCCCCGGTCTCGCTGATTTGCACATTCTTCATTTGAATTCTAAGATTCTGCATGGGTATACATGTCGCCTTAATTATCTGTACATATTTCATAATTCCATTTGCATATCTAATATTAATTGGTCTGATAATAATCACAAAATATAAATATTTGTGAATTGCTTGATTTTCAGGTTAGTTTATTTTAATACGAAGGGAAGACAGATACTGAATTTTTGTGCAGATTATTCTGTATACTTAAATATTTTGGGGCCAGGAAGATGGCTTGGTAGAATAAATGTTTCTCTGGCAAGTATAAGGGCCTGAGTTCAATCCCTGGTTCTGGCAAAAAGAAAAAAAATATTTGGGAACAATTTTACTGGAAAGTATACTTTTTATGTGGAGGAGTATTTTTTTTAAATACTGAAATTAATTTAGCTTCCAACTTCCAAAATATTGTCTCTTTTCATGTTTCTACCTATCAAAATTAATAATTAATTAATTCAATTCATTTGTCTTCTATTTGTATCATAGAAGATGGCTAGGATTCTTTCTTACAATTCTTTTAATCCAAAGGAGTTAAAAGGCTATAGTTCTTGGAGTATTTTCTCTTAACCTTCAAATGCTGTTAGGATATCGTATGATTCTAGATGACTTGGTTAATCAATCTATTTATTTTTCTTAAATATTAATGACTCCTGACAACAGAAAAAAATTCAGAAGATATCCAATTTAGAAATTCTTCTATTGGAGCTATCTTTTCAGTAGTATATTATAATTAATATCTACAATGCCCACATAAACTCTCAAATTTTTAATGAGCTAGTATTTGGGTATGGAACATTTACCATTTAGTTGGGACTGCTGTTAAGTGCTCAGTGAATGAAAACACATTTAATTTCACCATAGTCACAAAATAATGTTACATTTTCATTTTACAAATGAGGCATCTCAGACAGGCAGACATCAAATACGGCACACACACCTGCTGTGCCTGAGTTGTTCTCTCCCAGTACTTCACATATTGAAGTGCTGCTCCCTGAGCTGACTGCAGTAGGAAACAGGATCCTCAGAGAGCTAAATATAGTTACATGGGGTCACACGGCCAGGTCTCTGACCTCGTAGGACTTCTGTCCTTGAGAAATGAGAAGAGAGGCAAGCACCGAAGAGAGGCCACGCGAGGGCTACGTGAGGAGACAGCCGGCTGGCCACAGGCCCTGGGAGGCAGGCTTCACCAGAATCCCACACAAGTGGCACCATGACTTTGGATTTCCAGCTTCCAGGACAGTGAAAATCAGAATTTCTGGTGTTTCAGTCACCCAGCCTGAGCTATCCTGTTATGGGAACCCTACTGAGCTTGTGTGAGACCCGACTAGTAAAGAGCAGAATGCAACTAAACCTGCATAGCTGACCTCAAAGATCACCTTTAACTATTGTCTTAAAAAATTGTATGGACCCTTCATATTCAAATTTTTGAAAGTTCAAAACAATTACATGCTAACAATTTTAATTATCTAACTTATTTTGCTATTTCAAAGAAACATTTTATTTTCAATAATTATATAATTTTCACCATAAAGAAGTCTGGAATATTTTCTTTTCCTTCAAAAATATTCATACTTTCAGATATGATTCAAAAATTCTGTATATTCTGACTTCTTAAAATGAATACTTAACAGGGATCCATCAGTTTAAAGCAATTACTGTTATCAATTATCCAGACATTGTGGTAGCACAATAAATATAGTGTATTAAAAACAATTTATTTGGAAACTAAAGTACTCTATGACATAAATAAAGATAGCTTGTCATTTTGTTATTATTGTATTTATTTATTTATTTTTGGCTGGCTCAGCCCACCCTGAGTGTGGGTCTGGCATGGCATGTGGTACTGGGAATTGAACCGTGGTCCCCTGCACCTGCCTAAGCTTGCCTAAGAAGGTGCTTTAGACCACTGAGATATCTCGCCAGCCCAGTTTTGCATTTTGAAAGTT
>NW_004524682.1:4502576-4507510 GCF_000260255.1 Octodon degus | reverse complement strand
CATGTCTTGCAGCTTATTCGCCTCATGAGATCCATTGACAATGTACCGGTCATTCTTGACATCAAACTGGGTCTGTGCTCCCAGCTCACAACCAAAGTATTTGGTGGGATATGCTGGAGGCCGATTAAGCGCCTTTGCAATGTCAACCATGTTGACTATGACTGTCTTGATTCCATTTCATTTGCCCTCAACCTTGGCAATCAGACGGGGCATCTTGTAGGGATAGAACTGGTCTGAAACGCTGCGGTTGACGTTGACAGACATTTTGGCTTATTAGTGAGTTTATCAATAAGATGAAGAGATCTTTGATTGCAACTTTTTGGTATCTTCTGTCTGGAGAAGAAGGATGACATAAGCGACTGCAAGAATTCTCGGTCTCTGACATGAACAAATTTTCGCCACTGAGGCTGTAAGCTTCTTGCTTGTATGCTGTTTCCCCAGTACAGGTACCAATGGCTGCGCAACAGCTCGTTTTCGTCAAATAAAGACATAAACCCAACGCGGCTCGCCCTGGACTGGGAGGAAGGGGCGCTGGAAACCGGGTCCGGAGAGGCGGCCGGGCAGGTGCCGCCGAGCAGCGGGAGGGGCTGTCCCAGCGACGTCCGCGTCCACACCCGCAGCGCCGAGCCTGGCGACCTCTGGAATGTTCTCGCTCTGATTGAACAGCGCCGCCGCGCTCAAGCTACCCTCAGCCCCGGCGCCCGCCGCTACATTTGGTTTTCTTAGCTGTTGTTTTCAGTGTATTGAAGGAAGAAATTCTGCTAGGTTTCCAATATGCCTCTAGCAGTCTTTATCAATCTCTCTAGCGATTCTTGCTCTTCTCTGTAATGAGTGAAATCATAGAAAAATGTCTAAGGCAACTGTCCATACTGTACTTTCTCAAATGATTTGAGAATTAAACTACAAGTGACTGGTAGCAGAGGTGAGGAATAGATGTTGCAGGTCAGGGCAGTTATCATTACACTACACAAGGAGGTTTCTCTAGAGGTCAGGAAACAGCTATGGCCCTTTCAATGAGTAATGGAGGAATCACTGATTTTTCTAGGGGACTTAATTTTAAAAATTTGAAAGTAATAACATGTATTAGAAAAGGAATATCATGATCCAGGAGGAAATATCTGCCTCTTCTTATTTATAGATGATTCTTAGTATTTTGGAAAACATAGGATCAACAACCTGGAAGATTTATAAACCAGAGTAATCCAGAGATTTTTTCTCATTTGTGTTTACTTTTGTAGCCACAGAAGTTAAGTAACTAGTTAAGTTTACCTAGTTAGTGGCAAAATTAGGACTAGGCTTTGGGTCTCATGATTTTTCTATAAACCTTTTAGTCCTGTATCAAACCTTCTATCAGTGCTGGTCATGAAGCCGCAATGGTATGGTGAGGATTTCCTGCATTTCCTTTCTTCACATTCTGTCCAGCTCTCCTGACAGACTATCAAATGATGAAGGTGATAATATAGAAGCAAAAACATACACACTGAGGAACGCAAGGTCAAGCCATTTTCATGAGTCCAGTTTATCTTCACTGCAGGAGTTGTCATTAGCATGGGGACTTCAGGTTCTTTGATGTTCAGAGTGGTTGTGGTGAAAGAACCCCTCACTGACATCCTGGGTAATAAAGCAGAATTTCATGAGAAAATTATTTGAAGTCATGGTAAACAGAAGAGATAATGACATTGAAGGTGCTTTAGGGAGCACAGGTAAAAAATAGTGAAATTCAATAGCAAATTTTTGTTATTCTTGTTTATTATTTAGAAGAGTATTAGTATTTATTAAGAAATTATGGGCCGGGGAGATGGCTCAGTGGAATAAGTACTTCCCTGGCAAGCGCAAGGGTCTGAGTTCAATCCCCAGTTCTGCCAAAAAAAAAAAAAAAAAAGAAGAAAGAAAGAAAGAAAGAAAGAAATTAATAGCACACATTGTTATAAGCCCACATTATACATCTAATATTTTTTAGTTCCATATTCATTGAATGTAATTGACAAAAATCATATAGTTAAGGCATACCACATGATGTTTGGAGATACATATATCTCATATCCAGAGACAGATTAAAGCAGTTAAGAATGAACACTCTTCTAGACAATTTCATATTTGGTACATATTTTTAAAACTTTTATTTGCATATGTTTGCAACACATAATGATTATATTCATTCTAGGAAACTGTTACATGTCTTTAGGAATTTTCCCTTCCCTCCACCTCTCTTTCATTTTACCAGCATCCTATTCATTTGTCTCATATATAAGATCTTATGGAGTTAATTATCATGCATAAAACTTAACACAAAACCAATAGGTCAAAACCATAAAAAACACATAAGACAACTATAACCTAAGACAAGTTACTCTTTTAGATATATAGTTCTCAATGGATTACAATAACATTTTCCCCCACATTTTTACTATGATTTGTCTTTTATTTTCTACTTTATATATTTTCATATAAGAGAAGCCATGTGATATTTAAGGTTGTGTGCATCATCTACTTCATTCAGCATCATAATTTCAAGGTGCACCCTTAGTGGTTGTTTCCGTTTAGACTCCCACGAAAGTAGGGTTTCTTGCTTGCCACAGCCTCAGCAGCATTTATTATTGGTTGATTTCTTAATGATAGTCATTCTTTCTGTAGTAAAATGGAATTTCAGTGTCATTTTAAATTGAATTTCTTGAATAAGCAGAGACATTGAACACTTCTCATGTATTTATTGGCCATTTTTATTTCTTCCTCTGAGAAATGTCCAGGCATTTTAGATCCCATTTTTGATTGAATCTGTAAATTGGGGGAATTTGTGGGTTTTTTGTTTGTTTCAGTTTTTCAAACATTCTAGATATTATTCCCTTGTATAAAAAGTAGTTGGTACAGATTTTTCTCTTTCTATAAATGCCTACTTACTCTTAATTGATGATTTCCTTTGCTGGAAAAAAATACTTTCAATTTGATGTGATCCAATTTGTTGATTCTTTTCTTTTTAAAATGTGTTTAGTGCAGGGTCTGCAGGGTCTCCCTATGCAGATCGGACTCATAGTGATCCTCCTGTTTCCAGCCTCCCAAGCGCTGGGATTACAGGCTTGTGCCACCACAGGCAGTCTCAGTTGCTGTCTCAGCGTGCCCTTGGGGGAGGGGCCAGCACAACTCCAGAGATCAAACCCAGGTCTCTGTGTCTACCTAAGCAGTCATTTGTTGATTCTTGATATTATTTCTTGTGCAACTGGGTTTTGTTCAGGAAGTCTTTGCCTACAATTTTGTCTTTAGGAGTTGTACGTATTTGTCCTCCATAGAATAAGTAATTCTCATCTAATGTTTAGATCTTGTATCCATTTTGATTTTAATTTGCTGCGTGTGTGAGATACTGGTCTCAGTTCAGTCTTCAGCATACGGACAGCCAGTTTTCCCAGCACCATTAGTTAAAGAGGTCATCTTTCCTTGATTGGATTCTTTGACAAAGATAAAAAAAACTGAATGTGCCTGAAGTTGTTTCTGCATTTTCCGTTCTGGTCCTATTGATCCATAATTTTTTCTCTAACACCATGCTTCTAACCAAATTAGTATAGCTTTGTAGTATAATTTGAAGTCCAGGATTTTGATGCCTCCTGCCTTTCCCCTCATATCCACAACTGATTTTGCTATTCTAGGTTTCTTCTGTTTCCATATGAATTTTAGGGTTGCTTTCTCCAGTACTATAAAGAATACTTTTGGTATTTGGATTAGGATTGAATTAAATCTTTGTAACGGGTTTGGAAGTATGACCATTTTTACTCTATGACTTCTATCCAGGAATAGAGGATATATTTCCATTTCCTCAGATACTTTTAAAAACTGTGAATCGACAATGCTGTATATACTGTTTTGTAGCCTGCTGTTTCATTTAGCTTAGTGTAGTGGACACCCTTCATCTCAACATGCCCATATAATGGGTCCGTAACTCTACTTTCCATTGTGCCATTAGCCTGCACTACATCCCATCTTCTTCCCACCCAATTCCCTTCATTTTGTCTAATAGCATTTTCCCAGCTACTTTTAAGTCATCTTTTTTTAGATTCTACATAGTAGGCAAAATGCAACGTTATTTTCTTGAGTCAGGCTTATATCGTTTAATATGATGATCTCCAATTGTATCCATTTTCCTACAAATGACATAATTCCAGTCTTCCTTAAGTCTAATAGTCTGTATATGTACACCTCATTTTGTCATCCATTCATTTTTAATGGGCACACAGCCTGCTTCCAAATCTTGATTACTGTGAGTTGTGCTGGGATGAACATGGTTGTGCAGGTATCTCTATACATTGCTGACTTACTAACATTTGTGGTATACTCCCAAGAAGGGTTATAGCTGGGTCATGTGGTAGCTCTATTTTTAGTTTTTGACAAATTTCCATAGTGGATACAATAATTTATATTCTCACCAGCAGTACAGAGAAGTCCCTTTCTCACTGCATGTTCAACAGTGTTTAAGTTTTTGTACTCCTTTTTCATTAATTAAATTTATTTGCCCATTTTAAATATGCATAATAGCTACTTTCATCATAAGGAATTTGCACCTGCACATGATGTATTTCAGTTCCTATTTTCTTTTCCATTCCCTTACCCTCACCAGGATGCCACTTCTTTTCCTCATTTACAAAAGCTTTGTTTCTAATTTTTCCTCCTTTTCTCAATTTTTTCCTTTTCTTTCTTTCCTTCCTTACCCCTCCCTTGTTCCCCTTCCCAACTGAGTATTTATTCCTATCTTGTAACACCTAATATATGTTCTGGCTCTTATTTACATTAAAAACTGTGCTCTTACAAGCCTGGCTTATATACATCACTATGTGTATGATGTTTCTAATTCTTCCAGGAAGATATAAGAAGAGGAATAGCTGATTCTAATGGGACATTTAATTTTAGCTTTTTTTGCCATAATATTATTGATAAACAAATAGCAATGA
>NW_004524682.1:4501470-4502476 GCF_000260255.1 Octodon degus | reverse complement strand
ATACCAATGAATATATATATATATTCATTGTTACTGCGACTGGATTAAGTGTTCCTGGAGAGGTAATTGGACAATGGTGGTGACATAGAAATGAGTAGAGTAATTCACTGATATTTGTAGCTGGAAGTGTTAGGAGTTAGAGCTTAGTTGCCAGGTAGCTGTCTGGGGTCAGCCTCTGGAAAATGTGTCTTTCATTGGCACTTTGCCCCTATTCTAAATTTTCAGTTGCCTCAGGTAGCTTGGCTGTACCACACACTTCTGCCACTGACGTTCCTGCCAACTATACATGGAATCCTCGGAAACTGAGCCTAATAATATCTCTTCTCTTAAAGTTTGGATGTTGAGAACTTTGTCCCAACAATGGGAAAAATGACCTAACCATTAGGTATTGATGTAGTTATTCATTCGAAGGGAAATGCATGACAAAAAATGGAGAGGAATATACTATTATGTTAAAAATATTGGATCACAGGTGATTTTTATTTTATTCTTTATGTATTCTTGTGTTGTTATAATGAAAATAGATGATACTGTTTTATTGGGCAGACTTTTCCAAAACCAGAATAAATGTGTTATTGGACAAATCTCGCTTGGTTCAGGATCACAATATGGTTTCCTTAGCCCAGTTATTCAAATGTTTTTCTTTTTTTTCTTTTTTGTATTTTGTGCATGTTCTCACTACACAGCTCCAACTCGACTTGTAAAGATCCTTCTGTTTTCAAGTCTCCCAGCACTGGGATTACAGGCCTGGGCCACCACACCTGCATTTGGTTGCCAGTTCAGTACATCTGGGAGTGGGGCCCGCATCAAATGTTAATCTTAATTAGAAACACTCCCACACAAAATATTTAAGTACATATCTGGGCACCTTACTCCCTAGTCAATTTGTCAAATTGGCACATAAAAATTACCCTTATGGCGCTTATATTGTTTTCAGTTAGAATTCTTTTTTTTTATTTTTCCAGAACCAGGGATTGAACTCAGTCCCTTGTGCTTGCCGGGGAAG
>NW_004524682.1:4498503-4500945 GCF_000260255.1 Octodon degus | reverse complement strand
TCATTTATTCAAATTATTTTCTTTGTGGGTATATGAGGCTTACATGAAATATTATTATTTTGCTATAAGCTAACAACAGCTTAACTTCAGTAGAAAAATACTAAGCTTTTATCTCTCCCTCACCCTCACACTTCTTATACTATTAATGTCTTGCTTTATATATTTTAATTTTGTGAATTCATTAATAAGGTTTTGTGCTAACAATTACGTTTTAATATTTGCCCTTCCATTGTGAAATTTCAATTATATTTTTATGATTTTTCCCAGTGTATTTTAGGGAAGGGTCTACAGGGTGTTCAGGGTCTCACTACTAGATCAGACTTGTAGTGATCCGCCTGTTTACAGCCTGCCAAGGGCTGGGATTGCAGAGGCGCCACCACACCCAGTTTCAATTGCAATCTCAGCATTCCCTGGGGGCGAGGCCAGCATGCCAGGCCTAGGGATCAAACCCCCAGACCCTGTGCCTGCTTGCAGACACTTTAATCTGCTGAACTATTTGGCTGGCCCTCTCAGTTACATTTTTGGAAAAAACTGAATGGATTCAGCCATTTTTCTCAGCAGATTTTGCATTTTTCTAGTTAAACCATTCAGATTATTGTCACACACAATCAATCTGCTCTCGGCATTCCAGTCCTGAAACGTGGATGGCTTGTTATTTGCAGTGAGCACTGCATTGAAGTTAACCCAGCAGGACATTTCCGCATTATATTCTCCTTCGGTCTGTGCAGACAGCAGGAGACAAGGTCACTCAGAGCTATTTGGTTAGAACAAGTATCCTTCATTGCTTAGTTGTTCTAGGCATTACGACATGATTACGATGACCAGGAGCAAGGCCTGTCCTGCCTCCCACACCATCCCTCGGAATCTGATGATATTTCCCGCTTACATTTGGAAAAATATTTTATGCAGAAAGAATAAATATACTATTTTGTGGGTCTGAGCTCTCATAAAGAAGTTTTATAAAAATTTTGAAACATCTTCTTTTCCAGGACGATATAAGGTATCACACCACTTGCTTCTCCCTCGAGCATGTATGTAGGCAAGTATGTAGCAGTTTTTCAGCTCCACATAGCATGGTTTGAAGAAACTTACCTTTAACTCTGTATACCTCCAGCAGGGTAAGTCGTCAGCTGAATGCTATTGTAATGCAGGTTTCTACAAATTCTAGAATATCATGAAAGGAAAGTAAGAAAGCAAAAAACTAAAATAATATAAGGAAATGAAAATTATTTGAGAAAAAAATATGAGCAAAAGATATATAGTAGTTATAGTAGTAATCTCTAAGAATCTAGCTCTGAATTTGCATTAATTTTAATATGTACAGGTGATTAGAAGTAACAGATATTTTGCATTAACCATGAAAATTAAATAGCAGTACAGAGTCAATTTTCCTCACTTCCTTTTCTTCCCAGAGGATGTATATATCCATAGAGTTTTTAATTAGAATAAAAGTAGAAAGAAAAGAGACAAAACTATTCACACTAACACTTTTATAATTTAAGTATTCTAATGACAACTTTTATAATTAAGTTAAAAAAAGTCAAGAGCCTATAAGGGAGATCATGAAATTATTCAAGCATTTTACATTTCAGTTTTATAAGTGTGATTTCTTTTTAAATTACCCACTAAGGGAGGGTAGATTTAAGAAAAGTGCAATGGGTCAGATCTCTTCATGACAAATTCAGGTCTGCTGCATAGTTTTGACCTCTAGGAAACATGTCAAAATAAATCTGTTGTTAAAAGTCACATTCTCCGTTAGAAGGCAGGTGCTTAGGACCTTGGTTCGATTCCCAGCTCCTGAAGCTGTATCAGACCTGCCCTTAAGGCAGCCTAAAGTAGCAAAAACAAAACAAAACAAAACCAACCAACCAACCAAACAAACAAAAAACAGCACAAAACAAAATAATCAACTCCTTCTCAGAAAATCTTGGCCTGAGAAATAGATTCTTTGAAATGATTTTTCAGGTAAAATCAAATTATTTAAATCCTTCAGTAGGAGAGAGATATATTAAATCTATTGCAATTCTTCAAATGTATTTTTTAGGGTCCTGGGGATCAAACTTAGGACCTTGTGCTTAGCAGGCAGGCACTTATGCTGCTGAGCTATTTCCCCAGCCCCTTTAAATGTATTCTTTTTAAGTACATTTGCAAATTTACTATTTATGAATCACCTATTTTATTTAGTCTTGTTTGTGATTTTAAATGGGGTTTAAGTTCATATTTAAAATGTTTGTGCTGAAGTTTACTGAACACAAAGTAAGCAAAAGTGTGAGTGTTGGGTAAAACACTCATAAATTCATTCACTACAACTCACTAGTGTCTAGTGAAAGCAATACATAATCAAATAGTTCAACTGTGGAAGGTGACTTAGATAAACAGATTGGAGAATGAGACATGTAAAATTATTTATGTGTAGAAATTCTATAGTAAAATCAAGCAAGC
>NW_004524682.1:4494796-4496313 GCF_000260255.1 Octodon degus | reverse complement strand
TTTTTTTGGATTAAATTGTGATAGGTATGGTTTCCTTGATTTCTCTCAGTGAGTTTGTTGTTTGTGTAAAGGAATGTTATTGCTTTTTGTGTAATGACTTTGTATCTGGCTTCATGACTGAATTTGTTATTAAATCTAGAAAGCTCTTAGTAGAGTTTTATGGATCTTCTGTATAAAGTGTCATGTCATCTCCAAATAATGCTAATTTACTTCTTCCTTGCCTTATATAACTTTACTTTTACTTTTTTTCTCTTGTATAATTGCTCTGGTCAATGTTTCCAGAAAAAGTTAATCCCAAATCTTATATGAGTTAGGAAATTACAAAAATCAGAGAAGAAATTCATGTAATAAGGACTAAGAAAACATTTCAAGAATCAGTGAATAAAACAGTTGCTTCTTTGAAAGATTAAATAAAATGATAAATCTTTAGCCAATCTTATAAAAAAGTAATGACTAAAATCATGAAGCTAGGAATGAAATCACCCTAGATCCTGCAGAAATCCAGAAGACCATCAATACCTACTTTGAGCACTTCTATTCTACTAAGATGGAAAATACAGAAGAAACAAAAAGATTCCTAGATAAATATGAATTGACAAAGCTGAATCAAGAAGTTATAAAAATTTTAAATAACTCAATATCAATCAATGAAATTGAAGGCTTAAAAAGCTATCAACAATAAAAGCCCAAATCCTGGTGGACTTATTAT
This sequence comes from Octodon degus, assembly GCF_000260255.1. NCBI lineage: Eukaryota > Metazoa > Chordata > Mammalia > Rodentia > Octodontidae > Octodon > Octodon degus. The sequence goes on along the minus strand of NW_004524682.1, from coordinate 4,495,604 downwards.
TGAATTTTATATGAAATTGAGAGAAGCTATAAAGCCATTACTCCTCAAACTCTTCAGTGAAAATAAAAGGCAAGCAGCATGGACAAATTCATTCTTGGAAGCAAAACATTGCCTTGATACCAAAACCAGAGAAGGAGCCAACAGGAAAAGAAAGATACAAGCCAATATCCCTAATGAACATAGATGCAAAACTCCTCAGTAAGATATTGCAAAACAGAATGCAGCAAATCATCAAGAAGGTTATTCACCATGACCAAGAAAGATTCATCCCAGGGGTACAGGGATTACTCAACATATACAAATAAGTGTATGTAATTCAGCATATCAATAGACCCATAGATAAAAACAACATGATTATCTCAAGATGTGAAGAAAAGGGATTTGACAAAGTTCAACACCCACGCATGATAAAAATACTACAGAAAAATCAGAAAATCTAGTTGATATGTCAGTCTGATAAATCTATTTATAATAAACCAATAGGCAATATCATCCTAACTAATCAAAAACTGAAAGTGTTCTGTCTAAAATCAGAAAGAAGGCAAGGTCGTCCACTATTACCACTCCTATTCAATATAGCTCTGTTTTTTGTACTCTTGCTGACTGTTCTGAATCTCAGAGAAGTTTTGATTTGCATTTTTCTAATGACTAGATATATTGTGCATATCTTTATATTCTCATTAGCCATTTGCACTTATTTTCTTGAGAATTAGTTGTTCAGTTTTCTTATTTATTGGTGGGGCTTGACTTTTCGTTGTTAAGCTTTTAGAATTTTTATATTTTGTAAATATTAACTGTCTCAGTGGGC
>NW_004524682.1:4427625-4493356 GCF_000260255.1 Octodon degus | reverse complement strand
GAGCATGCAGTTGTTTGACTTAATGACCAAATTATGGTTTCTTAAGTGTCAGGTGGAACTGTACATTATCCAATGTATTTAGACCTCCCACTTTTATCTTGTGTGGGGATACAGAGCCAACAAATGCTTCTAAAAGTGTGCTATCCTGTTCTGAATGTCTCAGAACTATTTAAAAGTATATAGGTATCATCATTCTTGTTTTCTATTATTCCATTTCAGGAAAAAAATGCACAAACAATAAGACAAATCTTAAAATTTATTAATTTTCAACTTAGTACTTTTTAAACCAGCGGTCTAGATTTTGTTGTAATTGTTTCATATTAATTTTTTGCTTTTTAGAGGAACATCAAGATTAATTTTAAAGAACGAAAATAATCACTTTTTCAGCTCTGTCTTTTTATTCCTCAAAATCATAATATAATTAGTCACACAAGCTAAGTCAAAAATATCTACTATATGTTTACTCTAGAGGAGTTTTTTTTGTTGTTGTTCCAAATGCCTTCAGGGCAGGTTTGGCTGGCTTGAGTTCTGGGGATCGAACCACAGCAACCTGAGCCTGACTGCTTTGTTGAAGCAGCCACTTAAAGAACTGAGCTAAGGGGCAGGCCCCCTAGAGGAGATTTTTATGAAATTAAATCAGTTTTAAAAACCACTGATTAAGAATGTAAGAGCCACACTAAAATGTCTATACATTCTTTATATTTGGATACTAGAGAATGTCAACCTTGAGTCATTTGACAAAGGAATTAGTTATAATCTGCCAGGAACTGGTATTCAATACTGAACACAACAAAATATCTTGTATCTATGGAAATATCATTTTAAGGGAAGGTATACATTATGACTTTATGGGTGTGGATTATATTTTCTTGAGTCTTCTTTTGTCTGCCTCTTTGAAAATATGTTCTCAAAAATATTTCTTGGAATACTCCTTAAATGTTTTCATTATACTCATTTGGAATTTATGCATTTACAATTTTGAACTTTTATCCACAATTTTTAACATGAAAAATTCTGGGGCTGTAGCTCAGTGGTAGAGCATTTGACTACCATGCAAGGCCCTGGAGTCAGTACCATATAGTCTGCACCACAAAAAGTCTTTTGTCAATATTTAGATTTTTTAATTTCTAAGGACAAGTATTATAATTATTTCATTACATTTATGTTTAAGTAATATATACATAAAAAGGCATAAAGAAAAATCCTACCCAATTTGTTTGTTTTGTCCTCAATACATTAATTATGTGGAAACCTTGACAGTATATCATTCATATATATATATATATATAACATACCAATATGTTACCTCTTCATTTGACTTTTTCCTTCAACATTGATATTAATGAGATTTTCAATTTGATAGAAATGGCTGTATTCTTTCTGTGCCATGTTATATTTCATCACTTGTAAACAGTACAACTTGTTCATCCCCCTGTTTGTGGAGATTTACAGGCTTTATTTTTCTAATTTTCTACTCTTTTCACAGTCTTTACACCAATATGAACTTGAGGGAACAGATATAAATACACTACAAGTTTTTCATTCTGAGCTATAAGTCATCATAACTTTGATGCTTTCTTGTATGGAAACACTAAGTTAAGTGTATGCTTTTAAGTTTCACATACACATTAATGAACTGCTGTAATGGCAAAATCAACTCTTTCCGTACAGTTTTCAACACACAGATTTCAAGGTGAGAACACAGAGAGGAAGGGTGAGAGCTCAACTAGAGGTAAAATTTCCATGCTTGTGAACTGTGAAAAGTCATGCTGCTGAATTCCCCTTCTGAGCACATCAACCTTCCTACTGTGCGGTGCTTCAGCATCACCTTCTGGACAGGAATTGATTCATGTGTTATTTATAAATAAATCACAACTTTCACACCTCATGTTCTGTAAGGAAACTTACCAGAATTGCTTTAAATGCATCCATTCAGTTCTATAGAAGGTAAGCCCCCAGGAGTGATGAAGGACAAAAGTTCACTCCCTTGAAGGGTGGTAGGTGGGTGAATGTCTGGCTTGAAAGGTATAGTTTGTCCAGTTTGGTCTGTTGAGTTACCCACCTAATTGGCATAGACACATAAGATTTCTCCATATTGGCTACAAATCTTGTAGAAAATCTAAAAGTTCTGGGGACACAGGAGATATCGCTTCAGTAACTGTTTTCCCCCCTTCTCATATATTTCCAAGTTGTGTTGCAAATCAAACAGACAAATGTAGAAATGCGGAAGCCTGTGTGATTTTCTGTTGTTTGGCATTCATCTCAGCAAATGTGGGGATGATGTCACATCACAGGAGAGGTGTGATGATAAATGTGAGGGTTAGTCATCCCTTAGCAAGGAAGATTAATGTGCTGCTCTAAAGTGCAACTATTACGTGCTGCTTACTCAAGAAGAAGTGTGAAAAGTGAACAAATGGAGCTGTCAGAAAAAGTGCTGATGACATACAAAATATTGAAATAAACAGCTGATGATGCATGAAGCATTGAAAGGCACATTGATACCCATTTCTGCTCCACTACTCATTTATTTCCATGTTGCTGTTCTCTTGTGAAGATCTCTTGCTAGGAACCTCCCAGATTGTGTTTTCAGAGTGACAGAGAGTCAGAGAGTTGGACTATTTTCCACTGACTAAAAATTAATAGCGATACAATTAAAAGAATCTGAGGGTTGGCGAGATAGCTCAATGGACTAAGCTCCACTTAGGCAGGCACAGGGACCAGGGTTGGATCCCCAGTAGCGCCTGCCATGCTGGCCCTGCCCTTGGGCCTGGTGAGCCAGCAACTGAGTCCTGGAGTGGTGGCATATACCTGTAATCCCAGTGCTGGGAGGCTTGAAAACAGGAGGATCACTATGAGTCCAAGATAGATACTGAGACCTTGCACAAAATACATTAAAAAATCTGAAAAAATAAGGCAAATCAACTATTGGTGTTTACAAGAAACTTCCTAAACTGAAAATTATTTATACCAGTAAGGATGATCATGAAAGTGAAGGGCTACCTGGTAAGAAATCAGCTGCCTTTTTCTACACAGATGGTATGGACATATTTCACAGAACTTTTTGCATTTGCGTAAGGACCATGTGCCTACTTCAAAGATAATAAGTATCATTAACTACTATAAGTCACCTCTAGGCTCACTGCCTAAACTTTCCTGGGAGAGCTTTTATTTGCTTGCTCTGTGTGTCTGGAAGTGAAAGACTCATGTTGGCAGAACCTTATAATGGAAGAACTTAGATTTCTAAGTCATCGTTGGAAGGAGAGACAATGAAGAAAGGTACCAGAGCCCAAGGCCTTTCTATGAGCGGGATGCAAGCTTATTGTTTCTGATTGAGGTATAGGTATTTGTGAGAGCAGGTTCCATTTCTAACTTCATGGCTTAATCAAGGTTTATTCAGACTCACATACTTGTCTTAGACTATTTGATCTGCTAATTCTTTGATTCCTTTCATCAATATAATTTTGAACATTCTACAATTGGATTGCAAGAAATCATAAATATATTTGAAGATGATAGGAAATGGGTTGCATTTAAGAAAGCATATTAAGAAAGAATAATAAAAAAGAATAATATTCAAGTTGAAGAACATTTTCAAACTCATGTACTGACTAGACTAAATTAGATTAAATATACTGTTAGAATTTAAGAGTGATCACTGGCAACCAAGAAAAAGTCTAAGTAACAGGTAGTATTGAAATAAATATTGCTAAATACAACTCAATTTCTATACATTATTCCCTTTAATGATATAGTGAAATTATAAGTTTGAGCTTGATGATAAATATGTTCATTTTTCCAAATGAAGGAAAACAGGTAGGAAATGACCTCCCTGTTCATCTTGTTCATCTAAATGTTTTGATTTCTATATTTCAGAAAACTTTAGTTTCTCACAATTCAGATTACTCTTATATAAATTTATCTTAGCTTTGTAAATGAGTTCAGACCCCAAAATGCAATATAAAGTGAAAAATGAGTAATAGTTTTAAACATTTTCTTTTTATACAGGAAAAATAATATAAAGTGTGCCGCAGTGATTACGTCTAACACATATTCAGAGTTATGTTTTCCTATGATTCTCTGGATTGTGCATTTTGTTGTCTTAGAGCTATTTTACTTACCTGTGGGTGGTCATAGTAATAGACGCAAAACCATAGAAATAAGCAAATTTTATCTGGGGGAAATACATTCGATCTTCCTTTCCCCATTCCTCCTTCTCAGGCAATAAATCAACTTTATATTAATTTGTAAATTTATTTAAATGACTTTGACTTTTACATATGTGTCTCTTGGATTAATACTTTGAACTTCTTGTGACAGTATATTGGTTTCTTCATAAATGATGAATTAAATAAAATCTTTATCATGTGTTCACTTTATATTCATATGGGCTCATAGTTATGATTACCTTTAAAAATCCTGTCTTAATAGTTTTAGTTTTAGGTCAGTGCACTTAATTAACCTATTCTACAAACTGCCTTGCTTGGAAATTGTATTTTAGGGGTATAAAAAGCACAGACACCTCTTTTTTTGGCTGCCAGAGGTGAATCACAAGTTGTAAGAGAAATACAAATTTACTTAACCTGATTTCTTTTTCCTTTCTAATTATTTTGTGTTTTGTTTTTGATCCTGGTTTATGCAGACTAGGTTATGGAAATTGTAGCACAATGATGGTGAACTTGGTTTTAGGGTCTATTATGATCTCTTTAGACAGGAAAAGAGACCTCTGTTGGAAAAGAGAAGGTAAGGAATTGGGTTTGTTCATATTTTGTTCATTGATTTGCTTGTTTTCATGTTTAAAATATTTAAAGAGTACAGTTTTTTCTTTTCTGTACTGATGACATTTCTGTTTTTCTGTTTACAGTTAGCTTATGACTCATGTTTCAAGCGTGAAGCTAGATGCTCTCGAAGCTATTTAGCTGCCTGTGACAGAATAAATTGAGATCTTACCTTCAGAATACGTTTAATAGATTGTGTTATAAAGTTTCTCAAATTAAAGGAGTTCTGATATAAGACTATACATATTAACATAAGTGTTACTAAAGTTCCTAGAAAAAAAGTAAGAATAAACTTCAAATACTTTAACCTTTGAATTAATGAAACACATATATAAACTAACATGGGAATAATTTGGAAATTCAAGTTTATATAATAAAAATATATCTTTGATGAGTAAGCTTAAATTGATAATTTTGGCTTTGTAAAAACATTTATGTTTTCTCTGATTTATCAGTATTGTGTAAAATATAAGTACGGATTTTATTTTACTTAGTCTTATTTTACTAAACTTGTCCAAGCTCACTGATCAGATAAATTAACATTACAATTACACACAGATTATGACTATGGAAAAAGATAATTTTTACTTATGTACATAAATTATTCTAAAATATATCTTAGTAATTGTTTTATAACATTCAAGTTGAAAATTTCCAAACTCATGTACTGACTAGATTAAATCAGATTAACTATATTCTTATAATTTAAGGGTGATCACTGGCTAACTAGAAAAATTCTAAGTAACAGGTAGTACTGAAATAAATGCTTCTAGGGCTGGCCAAATAGATCAGAGGATTAAAGCACCTGTAAGCAGGCACAGGGTCCAGGAATTCCATCCCTGGGCCTTCCCTGTCAGCCCCACTCTAAGAGCATGCTGAACCAGCCATTGAGACAGGGCGTGGTTGCACACACCTGTAATTCCACCACTTTTTTCCTCTGTAATATGATATTTTCCCTTTTCAAAATTAATTTTATTGAGAAGAAAACAACATTGAAACAGTTTAAAAAATGATGAATAGCACAGTTTCAATAATTAATATATTGAATATTGTTATCTTTGTAGTAGTGGTTATTCATAATACAATATACAGACATGATATCCTGTCCAAACACTGCTAGTACAAATCTTTCTTCTCATTAAATTAAGTGAAATCCTGAGGGCATTTCACTGAACTTATCAGACCAAAAAGCTACAACTCTTGTTGCACAGGTCCTGCTTTACCTTGGTCTTAACCATCCAGTAGAAAAGTATGAAGACAAAATATAGGAAATAAAGCCATGCTGTTAAGTTGAGCTGTGGGGGACTCAGTTCAATAATTTCTGACATTGCCAGTTAAACAGAAGACCCAATGCTATTATGGGCTACTGGACTCTTTTAGAATATTTTGCTGAGTTTACACACCTATAATATTCAATAACGGAACTTAGAAAAAATGGGGTATACCGATGAATGTCCATTTTGTATCTGTGTATTCAAAGTGGTTAGGATAGATATATAGTTGCGTTCTCTTAATGAATAGAATGATTTGTTCTAATGGTGTTTGTAAATAGGATCACAAGTCCGCATCTTGTACAGCAATTAACCACTAAGAAGAATATATGCAGTGTATTATTTATTTGTTGAAACTGTACTTCCGATTTGATTTGAAACTGTCTCATTGCTATTTGTTTATCAATAAAACTTTGAAAAAAAATAAATTAAGTGAAAGTAGCTGCATATGTATCTTAAATATTTTGTATGTACAGATACAAAATAGTCCTTCATTTGTGTCCCTGTTTTTGTTTAGTTTTGTCAGAAATGGGTATTCCATTGCCATCTAAATATTGTAGGTGCATGAATTCAGCAAAATAAACAATATACTTCAGTAGTTCATAACAGTAGTGGGTTATCCATAGGAATGGCAATGTCAGAAGTTGTTGACTTGAGTCTTTTACAGTTCAGCATATTAATATGGCTTTACTTTTTATACTTTTTGGCTGGATGGTAAAGACCAAGATAAAACAAGGACTATATAACAAGAAATGTAACTTTTGTATCTGATAAGGTCAGTCAAATGCCCTCAGGATTTATCCTGAAACCCTGTACTGCAGTTTGTAGATCCTTTGTCAGTGTCAACCATGTGGATGAGTCACAGCCATTGCTTGACCAATTTGCTCTCTGTGAAAGCCTGAGAGAATGTTTTCTCTCCGTGTGACTCTCCTTAGACACACTCTATATCATTGGCCACTTTCCTCTGTGGCCCCATAATCTCTTTGATCAGAAAATTTGAGACACAATTGAGTTACATGATGTTACACTACAGGTTCCCCTATGTCCTGAGTCTTCACTGACCTTAAAAGACTAGGGCCAAAATATTGGTTGTCCTTGTAGCCCTTCTTTTTCTCTAATATTTAGTCTGCAAACTTAAGTAGTTAATCCTCCAGAAGAGAAGATAAATGATATTACCTTTAACATAGGCAGTTGAGCTTTACCTCACTATCTGTCTGAATACAAACATCTTAGACATAACAATGAACAGGTATTTTCCATCAAACATTGAAGTGTTAAACTTTAAGTCCATACAGAATATGAAGAATAAAAAAAATTAAAAGTAAAAAAAATAAAAAATAGCAATAAACAATTACATATTTTTACACAGAAATTTAAAAATCTAACCATATACAACATTGCAGCAGGACAGTCCTATGACTTTTTTTTTCTTGTCTCTTGTTTTCATTTATTATCCTTTTGTAAAATAAACATTTACTTGAGAGACAGTATGGAAGTAATTGGTATGACATGAAGAGCAATACATATTTAGAAGACCAGAATGACAAACATTCCAAACATGACCCTACTATTACACATTGCGATCTTCAGTGCAGTTGCTTTGTTCACAGGTATCAGCATATATAGTTTGTCAGGGTGACAATCCTACCAATTAACTGATAGTTTCAAAAATCTGTGAAGATTCTCAGGATCATTGCTTTGCTCATCTTGTACATACAAATGTACGACTTTGTCATGTTTTCTAGTTTTTCTTCTTGCCCTTTTTTTTGTTGTTTAGTCCTTAAGTTCTCGCTTTCCTTTTAATTGTGTTATATCTTTCTGCTTTTATTTCAACTTTTGAGTTCTTACACTAAGAAGACTATGTGATATTTGCAAATGTGGGTCTGGTTTATTTCACTTATGAGTATATCTTCATGTGGCATCCACTTATATATAAAGGCTTCGAGTTTATCATTCTTTATAGCTGAGTAATATCCCATTGTATAAAAATATCACATCTTTTTAATTCATTCCTCAGGTGATGGGCATCTTGGTTGTTTCCAAGATTTGGCTATCACAAACAGTGCTTCTATAAGCATAGGTGCAGGTATATCACTAGTATATGACATTTTCATTTCCTCAGGGAATATTCCCAGTAGTGGAAAGCTGGCTTGAATGAGATTTCCACTCCTGGTTTTTTAAGGAGTCTGCACACTGATTTCCATAATAGTTGCACCAGTCTACATTCCCACCAGCAGTGGAGAGGGGTTCCTTTTTCTCCACAGCCTCTCCAACATTTATTGTTGGTTGATTTCCTTACGATAGCCATTCTTTCTGGGGTGTGATAATATCTTAGTGTTGTTTTAATTTGCATTTCATGGATGACTAGTGATATGGAGCTTTTTTAATATATTTCTTCTCTTCTATAATTTCATTCTCTGAGAAGTGAGTGTTCATCTCAAATGCTCATTTCTGGATTGGTTCTCTAAATATTGGGTCCCTAATTTTTTTTTTTTTAGTACTTCATACATTGTAGAGAGCAGAACTTTGTTTGAGAGATTATTAGTTGAGATTTTTTTTCCAAATTTATGGGTTGTCTTTTTAGTTTGTTATAATTTCTTTTGACATGCAAGAACTCAATAAGAGGAGGTCTCAGTTGTTAATTCTTTCAAGTACTACCCTTGCGATTTGATTTTTGTTCATTAACTCTTAGCCTACCCCTATGTTTTCAAGAGTTCCTCCTACTTTCTCTTCCACGAAATTTAGTGTTTCTGTTTTAATCGTTAGATCTTTAATCTATTTTGACTTTAACTTAGTATATGGTGATAGACCTGGGTCAAGTTTTAGTTTTTGGCATGTAGAGAGCCAGTTTTTCCAGCACCATTTGTTAAAGATGCTATCTTTCTTGCAGTAAGCATGTTTGAGCCCTTTGTCAAAGATCAGGTGCCTGAGTGTGTTTGTAGAGGCTTCTGACTCTTCTAATCTATTCTATTGATCCTCAGGTCTGTTTTGTTGCCAATACCATGCTGATTTTGTCACAGTACCTTTGTAGTATAATCTCAAGTCAGGAATTGTAATGCCTCCTGCTTTTTTTTTTTTTTCACTGGATTAAGGACAATTTATTGTTTTTATGTACAGAAAACTCAAAGTACGCTTAGCCCAGTTTAGTGGCAAGCTCTTTAGCCTTCGCTTTCTCCAGCTTGGCAATACGAGCCACAGATTTTGGACCCAGAACGTTGCCTCCCCAGTGACGGCGGATCTCATCGTATCTGTCATTGTAGTTGGTCCTGATGGCCTCCACCAGCTTAGCCAGAGCGCCCTTGTCCTCCGAGTTGACTTGTGTGAAGGCGACAGTGGTACAGGTCTTCCTGTGGACCAGACGCCCCAGCCTGGCCTTCCCCTTGATGATGCAGTAAGGGACCCCCATCTTGCGACACAGGGCAGGCAGGAACACGACCAGCTCGATGGGGTCCACGTCATGTGCAATCACCACGAGCTGAGCCTTCTTGTTCTCTACCAGAGTGGTGACGGTGTTGACACCTGCTCTGAGGACCGGTGGCCTCTTAGTGGGGACATCCCCTTTGCCAGCAGCTTTCTTCTCTGCCCGGGCCAACAGCCTCTGCTTCTTCTCTTGCTTGGTCTCTGGTCTGTACTTGTGGGCGAGCTTAAGCAGCTGGGTAGCTGTTTGGCGGTCCAAGGCCTGGGTGAACTGGTTAATCGCAGGGGGCACCTTCAGCCGTTTGTACAGGATGGCCCTCTGTCGCTGCAGCCGGATGTAGCGGGGCCATTTGACAAAGCGGGTGAGGTCTCTCTTGGGCTGGATGTCCTGTCCAATGCCAAAATTCTTTGGCCTCTTCTCGAACAGGGGATTTACCACCTTCTTGGCCTCCTGCTTCTTCACGACAGCAGGGGCCGGGGCCACCTTCTTGCCCTTGGCCTTCTTCCCTTTCGGCATCTCGGCCGGCTGACAGAAAGCCCTCCTGCTTTGTTTTTGTTGGTCAATATTGTCTTTGCTATGGTAGGTCTTTTCTGGTTCCAGTTTTTCTAGGTCTGTGAGGTATGTTGGTGGTAGTTTGACAGGGATTGCATTAAAAATATACAGCAATGTTGGGAGTATAGTCATCTTTACAGTGTTGGTTCTTCCTATCCAGGAGCAGGGAATATCTTTGCATTTTCTGAAATCCTCTATGATCACTTTTTTCAGAGTACCATAATTTTCTTTGATAAGATCTTCAACTTCTTTAGTTAGACTAATTCCAAGGTACTTCATTTTCCGTGGTGCTATTTTAAATGGTAGTGTTTCTCTAATTTCCCTCTCAGTGTATTATTATGCGTGTAGAGGAATGCTGTTGACTTTTGGGTATTGACTTTGTATCCTGCTATGCGACTGAATTTCTGTATTAATTCTATCAGTTTCTTTGTGGAGTATTTTGGCTCTTCCAAGTAAAGTATCATATCATCTGCAAATAATGATTGTTTAACTTCTTTACCTATTCTTATTCCTTTTGTTTCTCTCTCTTGTCCAACGGCTCTATTAAAAGATTCCAGAACTATACTGATTAAGAGTGTTGGGAGAGTACATCTTTGTCTTGTACGAGATCTGATTGTAAAAGAGTTCACTTTTTGCCCATTTAAAATTATGTTAGCCATTGAGATGTCATGGATGGCTCTTATCAGATTGAAGTAGAGGCCATCTATTCCAATTTTCTGTAGGACTTTGAACATGAATGAGTGTTGGACTTTGTCAAAAGCCTTTTTTGCATCAAGTGAGATGATCATGTGGCTTTTAGTTTTCACTCTATTAATATAGTGTTTTACATTTATAGATTTGCATGTATTGAGCCATCCTTGCATCCCTGTGATGAATCCTACCTGGTCCTGGTGTATGATCTTCTTGATGGTTTGCTGTATTCTATTTGCTAGCATTTTATTGAGGATTTTTGCATCTATGTTCAAGAGGGAGATTGGCTTGTTTTAAGTTGTGTCTTTCCCTAGTTTTGATATCAGTATAATACTGGGCTCCAGGAATGATTTTGGCAGGGTTATTTCCTTTCCAATTTCACTGAAGAGTTTGAGGAATATAGGGATTATATCTTCTGTAGATTTCTTGTAGAATTCAGGACTTGGACTTTTTTTGTTTGCAGGCTTTTTATTACATTTTGTATTTCATTGGCTGTTATGGGTCATTGAAAGTTGTTATATCTTCTTGATTCAGTTTTTGTAATTCATACCTTTCTAGAAATCTGTCCATTTCTTCTAATCTGTGAGAGTAAAGATTCTCAAAGTAGCTATCAATGATCTTCTGAATTTCCTCTAGGTCTGTGGTAATTACACCCTTTTCACTCCTTATTGCTTGTATTTGAATTTCTCTCTCCTCTTTTTAATGAGTTTAGCTAGGGACTTATCAATTTTATTTAATCTTTCAAAGAACCAGCTTTTTGTTTCCTTAATTCTTTGAACTGTTTTCTTCATCTCAGTTGAATTAATTTCCGCTCTAATTTTTATGATTTCTTCCTGTCATTGGGCTCTGGGTTTGTTTGTTCTTCCTTTTCTAGTTGGAGGTGCAGCATTAGGGTGTTTATTTTTTCTTGTTCTGTTTTCCTAATGTGTGAGTTCACAGCTCTAAATTTCTCTCTAACAACTGTTTTCATCACATCCCATAAATTCCTATAAGTTGTGCTTGAATTTTCATTGAACTGTAGATATTGTTCAATTTGTTGCTTAAATTCATCTGTACCCAATTGGTTGCTGAGGAGGGTATTGCTTAATTTCCATGTATTTATGGGGTATTTCTGGTTTCTTTTGTTATTTATTTTCAGTGTCATTGCTCTGTGGTCAGATAATATGCGTGGGATAATTTCTGTTTTCATTCATATATTTAAGTATGATCTATGGACATCTGTGGTCTATTTTAGAAAATGACCCTTGTGTAGTTTAAAAAAATGTGTATTCAGCTGTGCTTTGTGGAACAGTGGTTATATGTCCACTAAGTTCATTTATTGTAAGCTCTGATACAGTTCTGCTACTTCTTTGCTAATTTTTTTGTCTGGTTTGATCTATCTTTTTGGGATAAGGGGTTGTTAAGCTCTCCTGTTAAGATTGTGGTATTGGATATTGGATTTTTCATGTCCATTAACGTTTTTCTGATATAGTTGTGTGCTCTTCCCGTGTTTGGTGTGTACATATTTATGAGTGATTCCTCTTCCTCTTGAGTTTTCCCTAACCAGTATATAGTGGTCTCCTTTATTTCATTTGATCATTCTTGGTTAGCCCAGCACTTGGGAGGCTGTAAACAGAATGGCTACCTGTCCAACCTAGTAGTGAGACACTGAACATCCTGTATTTCTCTAAAATAAATAAATAAAATATTGCTAAATACAACTTTCAGTTTCTATACATTATTCATTGTATATGATATAGGGAAATTATTAATTTGAGCTTGATGATAAATATTTTCATTTTTCCAAATTAAGAGCTGTAGAAAGATGTATTATGTGAATCTATCAGCTTTGTACACAACCTAAATTCATCTAATAGATAGTTGCCGTTGATGCAATCCTTCACTCTAGTATTCTCTGAGATAGGTCATTTGCTTACTGATAAAATTAACATGCACTTTTGTAATTATACTGCTTGCAAGAGTGAGAGAAAAATGCAAATCTTTGTGTATTTTAATTTAAAAGAAAAATGCATTTTTTCTAAACCAATTGTCAAACTTTTGGAACTTATTGTGTCAAAGAACTTTTCTTTAGTCTGTGGTCTTGGTTACTTTTCTCTCATTGGTAGGACAAAATACCCAACACCTAGGATTAAGGAAAAAACGATTTATTTAGATCACAGGGTGAGGATGTTTCAATCCACGTGCACTGGCTCCAAGGCAGAGCGGCACATGGCAGAGGGCAGCAGTTCATGTGGCACAAAACAGCAAAAGCCAAATGGAGGGGCAGTGTCAGAGCAACAGAGACTGAGAGCCAGCCTCTCTCCCTTACTTCAGCTGCAGTCAGGCTATCTACCCCAGGCTGGGAGTAGCACTCACACCCATAATCCCAGCATTTGATCATGAATTAGTATAGAAGCCTGCCCTGGTGACTACGAGAGGCTGTGGGGCACAACTAGATACAAACCGTAACATGAGTTATAAGGTCGGTAATATGCCATGTTAGAAATTAAAGCAGGGATTTGAAAAAAATAATTAGTTCATTTTAATATAGCAATGATTGAACATTTCATGTTAACATACATATCTTAGGAAATGGTTTTTCCAGAAGAGCCACCTCATATCTGTGCCAAAATAAAATATCAGTTTGTCCACAACATGAAGACAACATAAAAAAGCTTGAAATTTTAAAGTGTATTTATACATTTCTGCTACGGTTTATAACACTTGAGTCTAAAAATATGTGAAATGTATTAAAATTCTTACTTGATACTCACTAGTCTTATTTCTTAGTTCACCCATTTTTTTTTTATGACATGAAAAGTTGGTCTTTAGCTTCATGTGTGATCCATATGATAGCGTCGTTGGAGGTGAGGGCCTGGCACCGGGGCTGGAACACTTGTGAACAACTTACCAATTGAAGAGACTTGCACATTAACCTGGAGCCCAGAACAGCTGAGCTGGAGCCTGACCCAGATCAGGCCTGGCCCTGCAACCGAAGCCAGTCTTCTGACAGGAAAACAGGTGAAACCTGGCAACTGATACCTCTCTCCTTGCCTGAGAGTAAGCAGGACCACCTGGATCAACTATCAAAGATGACATAAAAGGGTGGCAGCAGGTGCTGAGAGGCGCTGCCCTCTTGTGCTTGGAGTGGTCCATTCTGCTCACAGGACATATCTTCTCCCCTTCCAGGGAGCCACTTTCTTCCTGAGTATTTCCTTCGCATTTCTTCTCCTTTATGTCATTTTTGCCCTATCATAAAAGGTAATCTTTCACATCCACCTATTGTCCAGTTCAAGACAATTGTCCAATTCACCAATCAGGAGAAATAAGAACCTAGAAAACTCTGCTGGTCTTTATTTCATCCCATTTTTCACCAGCATGATTTTCTGAGCATATTGGCTGAATTTCATTGTCATATAAGACAAAAAAATTGACACAACAAAGGTTCTTCATTTATTTATAAATACTACTATGACAACCATGATTTTTATGTTTATTTTTGTGTTATTATTAATTTTCTTAAATAGGTAACTCATAATTTTATTCTAGGAACCACAATCTTATTCAATCATGTTTCCAAATGTCCTATATAAATGCTTTGATTTTATCTTTCCTAGATTTAGTTAATGGAGGAAAGCATGTTAGGGTATTTGTCATATGTAATTTCTCTTTGAGAACTTTTCCCAGAAGAATTTGTTGCTTTCCTTATAAAAAGAAGTTATAAAAATAATGAATTTTATTCATTTGATATTATTGCATGAGTTTCTTAGAAAAAGTTGTCAAGTTAGAAAAAATGTTCAGTTTTTCCAAATTATGGTTTGTACATATTTATGAATGATACCTCTTCCTCTTGAATTTTTGGTTCTAAAGCCAAATTTTGCTAATATAAATATTTTAGGAATAGTGTATTTTGTGTAAGTCCCTCAGACATTTGCCAATTCTCTGTTTTTAATTATATATATTGCCCTCTGAGGAAATAACCAACATTTTAATAGAACAGTTTTCTCATGCTTTTTATATTCATCAGTCTTATTGTATTTCATGTGCTGATGTTAACCAACAATGCATATCATAATTTTTGTTATTACTTTAAATGTTTATGTGTCCCCTAGTGTAAGAACCTGAAATAAGCAGTTAATGTGTAGAATTTAGGCCTTGACTAGCTCTATATGCTTACGTCTGAGATCTAAGCAACAACATTGAGGACAACAATGTGCAATGCAAAAACCACTCTTGAATACCTCTTATCTTGGTTTCCTAAATATGTACCATTTCTAATGTCTTCTCAATTATTATTATACTCTCATTAAAATAAATTTTTTAAAATGGGAAGCAAAAAAAAGACAACAAAAAATTAAGACTTTTTTTGAAAGCAAGTATGCTCATGTTTATAGCAGTGTAATTTGTTATATCTAAGTCCTGAGACCAGCCCAGATGCCCATCAACTGAAGAATGGATAAGGAAGACATGGTATTTTTACATAATGGCCTATTATTCATCTATAAAACAAGATAAATTTAAGTCTTTTGTAGGTAAGTAGATGCAACTAGAGAACATACTCTTAAATGAAATAAATCAGGCCTGCTTGTGCAAACATAGTATTGTCTCTTTAGTGTGAGAACCTGAAAGAGAAAAATGGAATCTGAAGGGTACAATAGATACTGGTAAAAGGGAAAGAACTTATTCAAACTGAGTTACTGAGTTGAGGAGAAGAACAAGAGAGGGAGTGGGGGAAAGAGATTTATTCATGTATATAAGCAGGTTGCTTTAGACAATGTACTGTGCATTTCTGCTGATCTATGGAAAGAAGCAGTTACTGCCTTAATTTGTTTCATCTCCTTCTTAAAATTGTTTCTTCTTCTCCTCTTAATTTCTTATACATTTCTTTCTCTTTTTTCTTTCTTCTTCCTATTTTACTCTGATAATATAAATAACTATTTGGAAGACAACACTATGTGTTACAACAAATGCTGTGAAATTTTTATTACTTTGTTAAGTGAAAATCTTTATCCTTTGTAATTTTTTCTGTTTTAATTCAAATTTTTACTCTCTTTAAAAAATATTAAAAAAAGAAAGGAAGTGGTAATATTCAATTATTTCCTCAATCTTGCATAACTGTATCTGTTAATCTGGTCAACAGATTTGATGATAAAAATATATAATAGAACAGACATTGTTAATTAGCTATTCTTGTTTTGAAAATCTGAAACATATTTGTTATTGTATGTTACTGCTTCTGTCTTTGTTTCTGCTATTTGTTTTTAACTTCTGTTTTTACTCTTCAAAATAAAATAAAATTAAATTTAAAAATGTTTATATGTTTGCACTCTTATATATTCTATGTGAATCTGTTAGGGAGACAGCTTTCTTATACTCCTATGTCTCTAGGGAATTTCAAAATTTTGAGGTCCTGATCACTCTTTACATAGGCCAATTGTCAAGACTGTTCTCATAAGTTACTTTGAGAGATCAATGTTATGGTTTCTGTGTAGTTGTCCCCCCAAACCTCATGTAGGTCATGGGGCATACGCAGCTGGCTCAAGGAGCAATGAGTAGCTTGAGGTGTGGGGCCAGAGATGCGTGAACCATTAAACTTGCAGCATGTGCTCTCCCCTCTCCTCCCAGGCTTGCAGTCTGACCCAGGTGTGGATCAGGTCATCCTGGACACAGCTGGCACCCCAGGCTCTCCTCTAGACCCTGTGCTGTGGGGTGGCAGTGTCTGTGATCAAGGCCACCTCGGGAAGAAAGGAAATGTTTGGAGAAGACAGAAGTAAGGCTCCAAGGTCTTGCTATGTAATTCAGGCTGTTTTAATCTATGAAACCTCCAGTAACTGTAAGCTAAATAAACCTTTCCTTCCTTCATTTTGAGTGTTGGATATTTGTCTCAGCAATCAGAGAAGAGTAACTAAGACAATCAAGTAAGGTTTTCCTCTGTGACAGACTAGGCTTGTTTTCTGCTTCCTATATAAGTAATGAGTTTCCTCAAGCTCTGTGTTCTTCTGTCAGTGACGTGAATCCTACACTTACACATGCCACATCCACCTGAAGCCTTTCTATCAGCCGTGTGGGTCTTGAGCTCAGGAAACTAATGCACATTTTCGTGTTCATGTTGCTTGCTGTGATGTGAGCAGTAAAATCCGTTGTCTTTGATCCAGGAGTCTCATGAGTTCTGCCAGCACCCATAAAAAAATGAGAGCATGTCTTTGTGACTGATAAGTAGAATAAAATAAAATGCACACTCAGCAAAGGCTGGCATCTTCTAGACAGTGTTTCTATACTCTAGATGCAAACCACATTTACACACTTTGTTCACGTCTAGATCCTTCTGAGTTACTGACCCTTCTTACTTGGTGTTTTGGTATTTGGTGATATTTTATTTCAGGGTTATTTTTATATGTTATTTGTTAAGAATTTTCTCTCTAAATCTGTTCATCTTTTTTTAAAATCAAATCTAGCAATCAATGACTTTTCTGAAAAGAAAGTTGGTCATAACACCAACATCTATAATGCACTCTAACCTCATGAGATTCTAATATTTAAAAATTATTAGTAATAAATTACCTGCATCCACTCTCTTCTGCCTTGAATGTGATTTATTTTGCTTTATATACACGTGAGGACAGAAGATACAGGAAAAGTCTGGGTCTTTGATAGAGAGTTTTTGAGCCTCAGGACAACTCTTTGTTACTGGCCCCTCCCAGGATGAGCACCTCTGCTCTGTGATCAGCTCACCAGAAGCACAGGCTCAGTATCACCAATGCAGTAAAGATACAACATTTAGAAGGAAAGGGAATTTATTGGAAGGGGTGACAAGGAGAGTATAGATAGCCACGCCAGTAAGAGCTAGATTGGACACCAGCTTATGGGGCACCTTCATCCCTGTCCTCTGTTAAGGGGGTCAGAGATCTTTTCTCCTACCTGGACCTTGCTCTGACTTGATTGACTTCTGGTGAGCCCTGCCTTCATCACTCTCTTCTGGGACTCCATGTGTGGCTTCTTTCTGCTGGTTACTTTTGTTGACAAGGCTTCATCTCTGCAGTGGCCAGCTAATTGGCAAGGGTGCCTTATTCATAGTTAGGTTAGAATTAGCAAGGAGTGTGTGAAGACATCTACTGCAGCAATATGGTGGCTTTATTTATTTATTTTTAATGCATTTAGTGTAGGTCTTGCTATGCAGCTTGGACTTGTAGCGATCCTCTTGTTTTCAGCCTCCCCAGTTCTGCGATGACAGGCGTGCACCACCACACCTGGTCTCAGTGGCCTGCTCAGCACACCTGGGGGCCGCTCCAGCATGGCATGTGGTGCCAGCGATCAAATCTTGGTCCCTGTGCCTGCCTAAGCAGGTGTTTAGTCCACTGGCTATCTCGCTGGTCCAATATGGTGGCTTTAGAGTAGACTATGTAGTGACTCTAGTACAGTGACAATGAACCTATAGCTTACAGGTTATTGTGTTTTTCTTTTAAGACAAATTATGTCATCACGTGTGCTGTTTGATTTTTTTCCCAAACTAAAACCTCAGTATTCATGTTGAATTGCAGCGTTGGCAATTTGAGATAAACAAGTGGAATTTAGGTTGGCTCTCAGCTTCTGAAAGGTTCACCACCACTCCTTAGAGTGAATGTGTGTGTGAGTGTGTGTGTGTGTATGTATGTGTGTGTACATGTGTGTGCTGTTCCATCAATGTGAGCACATACTAAGCAAGTGATTTCACCAAGGTTTGCTTCCCCTACGTTCTCTTGGATGTGAAGAGGATGAGTCTCTCAATTTATTTCTGTCTGTCTGTCTGTCTGTCTGTCTGTCTGTCTGTCTACCTGCTGTCTGCCTCTCTCTCTCTCTCTCTCTCTCTCTCTCTCTCTCTCTGTCTTTCTGTCTCTCCCTCTCCCTCTCCCTCTCCCTGTCCCTGTCCCTTTCCCTCTCTGTGTCCCTCTCCTTCTCCCTCCCTCTCCATATCTTTCTGGTAAATCTCAAATACTACCTGTGCTATCTTGTGGTTTTTTTTTTTTAAATCTGATTTTTCTCTTTCTCTACCCCTGTCCTTGAAATTATTTCTACAGGCTAAAGTTTTAACTCCTTCTACTCAGAGTTAGATAGAAAAGCCCTTGTCCTATTTTCTTTCTGCCTGTAGGCCCTTCTTCCCAACAATATTTGCATATATAAAAATTCATTACACTGCTTTCTCAGATATTTTTCTTGCAGTTAAGACAAAAATACCTGGCCCCCAAAGTTAAAGGAGGAAAAGTTTATTTGGCTCACAGTTTGTAGAGATTTAGTTTACAGCTGGCTGTCTCCAAAACAGGATGACATGGAAGAGGGCAGTATAGAGGAGAAAAAATTCATTGTTGGCAGAAGGCAGCTAAGCTGTAAAGTAGCAAGTGGCAAGAGACAAGCTGCAACAACGTCAGGCCCCTTTTTGTTCTTTATAACCAATCCAGGCTATACTTGGTCCAGGTAATGCTCACAGCCAGGGTGGGGAACCCTTAACCCTAGTATCACACCATGAATCAGCTCAAGCATTACATCCTTGACCCAAACATCACACACTCTGGACCCAGGCACCTCTGCAAAGCTCTACCTATGACTACACGAGGTTTTAGGGACATCTAGAGACAGGCCATAGCAGTTACACACAGCTGGGATCAGTAAACTAAGTTCAGTTTCCCCAAAACATCTACTGCCTGTTTTTGAGACAAGGAATCTGGATTAAAAATTGTATTTACTATCTGGGTTATATAGAAAAACTTAGTGTTCAAAGTATGCCAGTGAAAGGGTCTAGGTTTCTAGAATGGTTTTCATGGAAAAATAAATATTTCTGTGAAGCTGGTAACACAAGATCCAGCAGAGATAAAGTGAATTAAGTAGATCTGAGTCAACTGATGAAGAAATTTTGACTGTATGAATATGTTTGGAATATTGTCTTAATTTTATATTTCTTGGATATGTTATCACTTCCAGTATTTTTAAACCAGTATTAAGTCCAAGGAGTTTAGTAAGCTCTGCTTTTGTAAAATGAAATGAAAGTCTTAAGAATTATTCACTGATTCTCTGATTTCCTAGTACTCCAAATTTTTTATTGTCTTTACTTTTCATGATAATATAGTTATATACATAGGTCTAATATGAATTGGTCAAAGTTCCAGCATCCTGGGAGTCACAGCAGGTGTCAAGTAGATGGCAGCCAATGCTACTTCGAACAAGCTAGGTTTTCTTGCAATTCTGTGGACTTTACAAGTGACAGATGACTTCTTACCCAGAGTTTTAGAAAACTGTGTGGAGACACAAAGTTCTATCTTGGCAAATCTGCTTTATCTTTTCTTGATATGTACATACAGCAGAAATTAACTCTATTGGATATATAAAGCATAAAGAAAACAAGTGGAATTAAATAATAAAGGTAGACATTCTTGACTAAGAAAAATAGAAAAATTATTAAGATAATTTTCTATTGAATTTGAGATTAATTTTCTAATTGAGAATGTGCTTAAGTTAGATATTGAAAAAGTTACTTGGGGAAAATAATCTGAGATGTAATTGCCATTAGGAATAGTATTTAACATGATAACATCTAATCTATCCAGTAGTTCTATATACAAAAAGAATTAAAAAAAATTCAAAAAAACCCCAAAAAACAAACAAAAAAAGAGTTCGTAATTTGTGGATGCTCATTGGCTATTGAAAATTGTTAAATATTTGATAAAGTTATATGTTTTTGTAATTGTTATATGACAAATGTAAGTGTATGTTAATTGAGACTTATAATTTCAGGGCCAGCCAGATAGCTCAGCAGACTAAAGCCTGCTTAGGCATTTGCAGGGACTGTGGTTTGATCCCCTGAGGTGTACTGTGCCTGCCCCACCCCCCTGGGGTACTCTGAGACAGTGATTGGGACTGGGCGTGGTGGCGTGTGCCTGTAATCCCAGTGCTTGAGAGGCTCAAAACAGGATGATCACTACGAGTTGAGTCTGTGTGATAAGACCTAGTAGTCCCTGTACTAAAATACACTAAAAAAAATAAGAAAAAGATTTACAATTTCAAACATTATACAGAGGATCTAATGGTGTAACTTGCTCTTATTTCCACAGTCATATTGCTTTCTTAACTTCTATTCATTCTTCATATTTCAGTTTGGATGTATTTCCTTTTTGCTTTTCCTTGTTTATCCCTCTCCAAACTTGTCGTGTTCAATTATAACTGCCCTAGTCCACCCGCTGTCCCTTAGAAGGATGCTACAATATTCCTTTGTACCTCCTATTTTGCAATAGTTGTTGCATCACAAATGGTCATTGAATGGCAGCCAGCTAAGGGCTTTGAACGCTTCCAACAGACAGTGAGCCTCTGGAGGATAAAGACACCGTTCCTAGCCCCTAACATCTCATGAGAGGTGCTCCATAAACATTCAGGAATGGATATGGAAAGGGAAGAGAAAGACATCATGCTCAGGGAGTGCTATAGCTCTGAGTCATGTTCACCTTGTAACTTCTGTGAGGTAGAATTGCTTCCTACTATTTCAGTTCATCAAAAATTTTTATTTTTAAATTTTTTTTTTAAATTTTAGTACAGGATGTTCAGGGTCTCACTACTAGATCAGACTCATAGTGATCCTCCTGCTTATAGCCTCCCAAGTTCTGGGATTACATCCCACACCACCATGCCCAGTCTCAGTTGCCCTTTCAGCTCACCCCAGGGGCCAGGCCGGCACAGCAGGCCCCTGCGTCTGCCTAAGAAAGCGCTTTAATCTGCTGAGCTGTTTGGCCAGCACTTATCAAACGTTTTTGAAGGCCATGGGTTTCCTTAGAATGGTAAGAAAATCAAGACTCAGTTTTTGCTGTTAATGCATCTGAACATTGGTGTGGAGACCCTACAGGATGCTGGGTCACTGACGTGTTGTCCACTAAGTGAAAGCACTTGGATTTTAAATCAGAATAATTGAAGGAGAATTTTAGCACCCTTGACATTTGTGACAAGACCATGCCTACCACCACTGCAGACCACTCTGAGTCATTCTCCTGGCCTTCAGTTTCCCTTCTCCTTGGGAATCCCAATGATGCTGAGGCCTATTCTCCTGAATATCTAAGGTTGACAGCAACTCAAGAAGTTCAGGAGCAATTTTCTCTTTCTTTCAAGAAATAAGCTCAGGATTGGCCAGACTTCATTAATATGGAAAACCTTCTCTTCATGGTCCTTCAAGACAAGTTATGCATCATTTGATGGTTGTTAGATTAATTTAAATTAATATTCACGTCCCCTTGTCTCTATGCCCACAAATTTGGGCACTGCAGAGGTGCCTGTGTGGATAATGGCTTCTTCCTGGCTGTGGCTTCTAATTGCAAATAGCTCTAATGCCACTGTCTGAATATAGACCAGAGGCTGTGGGTGAAGTTTTCCACAGTATAGTTGAATTTTTTTTTTCCTGACAATCATCAAAGACATCTAGTTGGGTCTAATTTGAGAGAATGATTTTTGAGTGACCAAGACTTAAATTTATGACCAATAAGACACATATCACCTGTGCCCTAAGCTTTTAAGCAGTAAACTGTTTGGAAAGCTTATTTTAATAGTTAAAAACTTTATAACATGGTTTTTATTTTTTGACATTAATTTAAGAATTAGATGGGAGAGCAATAATTCTTAATAGGAATTGCTTGGCTAACTTTTTATACCTCACTGAAAATTTATAACCCAGTATTAGCTTTTATATATTCTGTAAACAAGATAAGCTAGGATAAGCAAGGATGCCTGCTGAAGGATAAAGATTGCCGTAGGAGGGTCCCAAATTTTATTTATCTTTTAGGTGTCACTACATGCAAACTCAAATATAACTTAAAAAGATTGAGAAACAAGGGATTAAGAAAGAACAAAAGGTTAATGCATAATATTACTTTATGTTAGAAACAGGATACTCTGGTTTTGATCGAACAAAGGAACTAACATGGATGTTTCTAACTAATACCTGGTTTTACAAAGAATGTATTTCTTTAATATCAAGAGCCATATTTTTGTGTTATGCTGGCTCACTGCATGTTTAAAATTGACATACATTGGAGCTCTTCAAATTTATACGTTCATTTAGGCTATTCAGTTAGTGGGTCAAATCATCATTATATTTCATGAGTATGGTGGATTTTAATTCATTTAACATTTTAATCTTTCATCAGCTTTTCATTTCAGGGGATTTCACAGCATACATGGGATTTGTATAAATTTGTGTGCAGTAAATTTATTCTCTTAACAGTTTTATTCTTTCATCAGAAATTCATTTGAATGGGTTCCACTATATATCACTTCTACTTCCAGTGCAGCTTTAGGTCAGTCTGTAATTGATGCAAAAGCAATGAGGTATTAAAACAGATAGAAATTGGAACAGGTTCAAGAAATGGACCGTTGTACGGCATTATATTCTTCTGATAAGGTAGGGAGGCCATGATAATATAGCGTTTTGATTGGGAGCCTTGCATGCTTTATAATTTCAGTTCTCAACAAAGTAAAAAAAAAAAAGATCTATTTTATCTAAGTTTGCATCTTTAAAACAAAACTAACTGCTTCGGTGCCCTAAAACAGCCCCCATCTGGCCATGCAAATGTACAGGCTGGTCCTTACCATCCATGTGAATTAATGCCACAGCTTGTTTTAGTGAGCATTCCATGTCCTCCTTTCTTCTTGCTGACATTCATTAAATGACACCCAAGTGATAAACATTAATATAATAAATACAGTAGCTATGGAAATAACCAAGGGAAGAGGCCCACTCTATCATGTTTTCATATAGAAATAGATGAAAATCGCTAGCACTACATAACAGTTGGTGACAGAAAACGGCGATGTGAGAGATGCCTTTACCAAGAGCAGGGCTGGTTTTTGCTTTGTGTGCATCAGGAAAGTGGAGGGTGACCTTGAGGAAGTCCTCTTGCTCTCTAGAATTCTACAAAGGAAGTGTCTCTTTTTTATAATATAAATAATGGGGCGATGTCTCTTATTGGTAAATGAATTGTACTATAAAATGACAGCTAAAAATCAGCTTTTAAACTTGTTAATATACCTTTGAAGAAGACAATGAATGCCTGACAATGAAAAAGAGAAAGAAGAAAGTAAATGAAGGGAAAAGGAAAGGAAGCAATGAGAGAGGATTTACTTTGAGACACTGTCATTGTTGTACAAAACATACAGCTTTATAAGGCCACCAGCTCCTTGCAGTCTTCAGTTTTGGCACTGTGGAATATCAGGTCATCAAGTGTCTAGCAAGTGTTTATCAGACTAAGCTGAATTGCACTGAATTGAATGAAGAAAATTAATAACTTGGGAAAGGTGATCTAAGCCCATTACTGTGCTTTCCCCGAGTCTAATGCCCACAGAGATGTAGGACATCCTTGTATTATAAACATGAAGTAAAACACCTTATTAGTATAGTTAGAGAGCACATCTCTTCATACACCTGGCTGGGGTGAGAATGTGACTGGGAGGACAGATGTGCTCAGACTATATCTCCAAGTTAGTATTCCAAGGAGAATGATGAAAATGATGTGGGGATGCGACAGTCACAGGGTTACATGAAGATCATACTTATTTCCACAGTAACGTCATGTGTGCTTTCTGTGGTTCTTTTTAATGCATGATACAGGGCCCAACTGAGAACCATTTCTAAGTGCAGATCTATGGCAGATTTTGCAAGTTATTTATCTTTTTTATTAATTTTATAGAGAAACAAATAGCAATGAGATAGTTTCAAAACCGATTAGTAGGACAGTTTCAATAATTAATACATTGCATATTGTTGTCGTCATAGTGGTTATTCATAGTACAAGATGCAGACATGGTATCCTGTCCAAACACTACTAGTACAAATCTCATTGAATTAAGAAAAAGTAGTTGTATGTCTATCCTAACTATTTTGTATATACAGTTACAAAATGGTCCTTCATTGTATCCCCTTTTTTGTTTAGTTTTGTCAGAGATGGGTATTTCGTTGCCATTTAAATATTGTAGGAGACTGACTAACTATGCTGATACCTGTGAACTAAACAACTGCACTGAAGGTAGCACTGTGCAATGGTAGGGTCATGCTTGGAATGCCTGTCATTTTGGTCTTCTAAATACATACTGATTGTCATGACATACCAATTACTGCCATACTGTCTCTCAAGTAAATGTTTGTTTAAAAAAAGGGGGTGATGAATGCAAACAAGAGACAAGAAAAAAAATGTAACAGGGTTGTCCTGCTATAGGCTGTATATGGTTAGATTTCTAAATTTTTGTGTAAAAACATGTAATAGTTTATTCCTATTTTTAAAGTTTTTAAATTTTTTTCTTCATATTCTGGAGGTACTTAAAGTTTAAAATATCAATACTTGATGGAAAATACCTGTTCCATGTTATGCCTAAGATGTTTGATATTCAGAGAGATAGTGAAGTTGAGCTCAACTGCCGATGTTGTAGGGTAATAATAATAAGCTTCTCTTCTGGAGAGTTAATAATGTAAGTTTGGAGATCAAAAATTAGAGAAAAAGAAGGACTGCAAGGACAGCCAACATTTTGGCCCTAAACTTTCAAGGTCAGTGAAGACTCAGGACATAAGAGAACCTGTACTGTAACATCATGTAACTCAGTTGTGGCCCAAATTTTCTGATCAAGGAGATTATGGGGCCACAGAGCACAGTGATTGATGATGTACAGTATGCCTAAGGAGAGTCACATGGAGAGAAAACCTTCTCTCAGGCTTTCACAGAGAGCAAATTGGTCAAGCAATGGCTGTGACTGATCCACATGGCTGACACGGACAAAGGATCTACAAACTGCGGTACAGGGCTTCAGGGTAAATCCTGAGGGCATTTGACTGACCTTATCAGATACAAAAGTTACATTTCTTGTTATATAGGTCTTGCTTTATCTTGGTCTTCACCATCCAGCTGAAAAGTATAAAAGGGAAGTATAAAAAGTAAAGCCATATTAATATGCTGAACTATAAAAGGCTCAAGTCAACAACTTCTGACATTGCCAGTCTTACAGAAAACCCAGTACTATTATGGACTACTGGACTATATTGGAATATGTTGCTGAATCCAAGCACCTTCAATATTTAAATGACAATGGAATGCCCTTCTCTGACAAAACTAACCAAAAAAGGGGATACAAATGAACGACCATTTTGTATCTGAATACTCAAAATAGTTAGGATAGATATACAGCTGCATTCTCTTAATTCAGTGAATAGAGAGATTTGTTCTAATAGTGTGTGTGGACAGGATATCATGTCTGCATCTTGTACAATGAATAACCACTAAGACAACAATATGCAATGTATTAATTATTGAAACTGTGCTACTAATTGGTTTTGAAACTGTGCCATTGCTATTTATTTCTCAATAAAATTATTTTAAAAAACAAATAAATGAATAAATAAATGTTGTAGGTTCGTGAATTCGGCAAAATAATCCAATATTACAAGTTATTTTGAGGAAACAATCAAATTTTATTATATGTTTAGAATAGATTTATTCCATTTTACATCTCATAGGCATCCTAAAATGTACAAAATGTAGTATGTTTCCATATGTTTCAAAACAAACCCCCCACACAATGAAAAAAGAACCTCACTTTGCTACAGTGGCCTGGGGAGAAAGGAAAAGGCAAAGGCTAAGAATACCCACCCCACTTCGCCTTCCTCTGAGGTCATTTGGCGCTTCCGTGCACTTCATGCTGTCAAGGCTGCTTACATGCTTTTCATGTCCTTTGAGGAAGGCTTTTGGTCCTCTAAAAAGCATCTGATGTCACAGGAAGTTTATTATAGTATTATGAGAGTGCCTTCCTGAAGGCTAATTTTATTTGGATCTAACTTATCAACTTAACTGTCAAACTACAGCTAGGAAGGTGAATTTCACCGTGTGGACAATTTTACAACCTTTCAAATGATAATTGCCTGAAGTTTTATGCAGGCATTTATTGATGGAGGCTGACAGATATTGCAAAGAGCAGAACCACAAGACATACCATGGAATCCAGGATAAAAATCATTTTTTTGCTTGCCCTTAGTGCATTACTATTTTTGTGATGTATAATAACTGTCTTTCAAATGCAAAATATGAAGCAAGCACTTACCTATCTAACTGATCTTGCCTATCTGTGTACTTTCCTTAGCTTTGGTCTTCTAACCAGCAGCGTCCTGCTTGCAATTTCAGCTAAGCATGCTCATGTTGGTGGTTTTCTAGTTATTACTATTAAAAAAAAGTCTATCCATAAGATCTTTGCCTAGTATTTAAGTAGTAATTTGACTGAAGTAAAAACAATTTGGCAAAACTGTAGACACCAACTTTATGAAGAAAGCACTATTGTGCATTAGATTATTTAAATGTTATGGGTACATTCATAATGATATAGAGTACTCCCCAGTGTTTAAAATCTTATGTTTATAAAATATATATTATTCATTCTTTTACTTTCAATATACCTGCATTGTTTTGAATTGTTTCTTGAAGGCAGCATATAATTTGGTGGTACTTTACTCATGCCTTTATTAAACTGTCTTCTAATTGCTGTACTTAGATAATTTGCACTGAAATTACTATGATAGGATTTAACTCTTCCATATTGTCTATTTTCTGTTTATTCCATATGCTCCTCTTATTTTTTTTTTCTTGCCTTGCTGTGTTACTTCACTTCTTTGAATTACATTTTGACTTGTTTATGCTATTGCATATGTGTTATGGATTGAATTGTGCTCTCTTTAATTTGCATTCCAGAGCCCTGGTGTCTCATTTGTTGGTACTTGTAGACAAGACTTTTGGGTGTAATTAGGTCAAGAGGTGAGACCTTCATAATGGGACTGCCATTGGTAGACAAAGAGAGAGTTCTTTTCAACCTGGCACAAAAAGAAGTCATATAAGGAGACAGCAACATGGTAACTACCTGCAAGTTAAGAAACCTCAGAGTGAAACCCAGCTTGCTGGCACCTTGACCTGAGATTTTTCAGCTTCCAGAAGTGTGAGAGATAAAGTCATGTTCTTTCACCTACCTAGTCTATGGTATTTTTTATGTGATCCCAGGTGGACTAATACAAGTCATGAGATGTACATAAATCTTATAATTTTCTGGCATTGACATTTGGCCACTTCTATGAAATGTGGAAAGCTTCCATGTAAGACTCCATTGTTTCATTATGAAAATGCAATTAACTTGATTTTCTTTACATATATTGAGTATTATATATAAATTCCTCCCATTTCACACCCCTAGGTTCCAATCCAGGGCATCACCCATGCTATGCCATCTCTGTACTATCAAGTTACATTTCTACCCATGAAGTAGCTTTTTAATTTTTGCTTTGATCATCAAGTATAATTTTAACATCTTGTGATAAAGGTGGTCTATTTAGTTTTAGTCTTCCTGTTGCGTTTTTGTTCTTAATTTCTGGGCTTTCCCATTTTACTTACCTGTCTGTGTAAAAAAAATTCTTTAACTGTGCATTCAAAAGTAAGAATGTTGGTGACAAATTCTCTGAGGCTGTCATTGTCTGCAAATGTCTTCATTTCTTTAACTACTCCTAAAGATTATATTTAAGAGTGGCTGTTCTTTTATTTAAGAACTTGACATATGAGAACTTGTACTGTAACGTCATATACCTCAGTAGTGTCCCAAATTTTCTGACCAAGAAGATTATGGGGGTGCTCGTTTCGGCAGCACATATACTAAAATTGGAACGATACAGAGAAGATTAGCATGGCCCCTGCGCAAGGATGACATGCAAATTCGTGAAGCGTTCCATATTTTTAGAACACATCTAACAATATATCCTCAAGAAAACCCTGGAAAAAAATCAGTTTGGCAAATCTGGTATTCACTCCTTGCACTAGCATATTTCACATAACCTATACCGAAGAGTAACCATAGGAATATATGCAAACTGTATTACAGTTTGCTTAATTCTGGAGAATTTGCACATGAGTGATACCTTACAGATGAAAGTAGCAAAATCTTCATAGAAGTCAAGCAATAATCAATATCCAATCCATACTGTAGAGCAATAAAAAAGACTACAACAGACTTGTAAGCCTTAAGGCTTACAAAGTATCAAGTTTCATATCTTTGAGGAAGCCATACAGAAATAGTGGATGTACTAAGGCTTTTATCCAAGCATCAGAACTATTGAATTGGAATAAAATAATTAAAGTGGAAAGTAACCTTAAAATGAATACAGTCAGTCATCAAGTGTTAATTTTGTTGTCATAAAATGATTTTTTCTGAAGTGAAACCAGACCAATACAATGAGCTTGGAAAGGTCATTTTTGCCAGGCATGGTACATGCCTGTAACCCTAGCATTTGCCAGGCGAAGGCAGGAAGATAGACTTAAGTTTGAATCTGGCCTGGGCTACAGAGTTTCCAAAGATGCAAAGTTCATTTTAAAAGATGTGTCCTTAGGATTCACCAAAGAATTTTTGCTGTAAAGAACTCTTACAAATGTAATGCTGTGGTAAATTTAACCAAATTGTAAAATGTGTTCCATTTCATGAAATTAATATGAGGAATAAATCAGTCTTATCCAAGGTGAGACTGGTGTTACATACTACAGAACGCTGTAATCACAAGTTTACATAGTATTTACATTTATGATATGTGTCAAAAGTGCAAGCAAGAACATGTAAATGCCTAGAAACCTTCAGGTTATAAATTATTCTTTATTTTTTGGAAAAAAAAAAAAAAAGATTATGGGGCCAAAGAGGAAAGTGATCGATGACGTAGAGTGTGCCTAAGGAGAGTCACATGGGGAGAAGACACTCTCTCAGGCTTTCACAGAGAGCACATTGGCCAAGCAATGGCCATGACTCATCCACAGGCTGACACTGACAGAGGTTCTACAATCTGAGGTACAGGATCTCAGGATAAATCCTGAGGGCATTTCACTGACCTTCTCAGACCAAAAAGCTACAACTCTTGTTGCACAGGTCCTGCTTTACCTTGGTCTTAACCATCCAGTAGAAAAGTATGAAGACGAAATATAGGAAATAAAGTCATGCTGTTATGTTGAGCTGTGGGGGACTCAGGTCAATAATTTCTGACAAAGAAGAATATATACAGTGTGTTATTTGTTGAAACTGTACTTCTGATTTGATTTGAAACTGTCTCATTGCTGTTTATCAATAAAATTTTGGAAAAAAAACTGATGAAAATAAAAAAAAAAAAAGAACTTGAAAAACATCAGGCTTGTTTCTGGTTTCCATTATAGAACGCTATCTTTCTAACAGTTCTTTAGCAAAAGATGATGTGTTGTATCTCTCTATCTCCTTTTAAGTTTTTTCTTTGTTTATTGCTCTTAATTTTAATTATACCACATTAATTTTGGGGGTTTGCTCAAATTGTTGAGATTATAAGTGTATGTCTATCAGCAAATTTAGGAAATCTTCAATATTATTTGAAATATATTTTAACCTCATTTTCTTTGCTTCCAATACTCTGATGGCATGAATGGACCTTTTGCTATTGTCCCAGACATCTGAAGCTCTGTGTCATTTGGTTAGGTTTGTTTACTCTTGTCCTGGTGGAGTAGCTTGTTCTGCCTTCAAGTTCATTAATTTTTTTCCACTGTCATATTTATTCTGCTATTGATCTTTTCTGAAGTTTTATTTTAGTTATTATATTTATTAGCTCTATAATTTTCACTTTTTAAAAAAAATTTGCCTGAGGTTTTCTTTCCTTTATCTGTACCAAGGGTATTCATTATTGGTTACTGAACAGTTTTGTAATGGACACAGTATGATTTTTTTTTTTTTTTTTTTTTTTTTTTTGTGGAACTGGGGATTGAACTCAGGCCCTTGCACTTGTCAGCCAAGCGCTCATTCCACTGAGCCATCTCTCCAGCCCTCACAGTAAGATTTTTGCTAGATAATTTCAGCATCCTATCTATTCCATATTTACCATTTCCCATATTTTCTCATTTAAATTGTTATTTTTCTAATGTCAGTAGAATAAGTGATTGTCACTTACATCATGGAGATTTTGACTATTCTGGTGAGATACCTAAGATTCTATATAAATCATTACACTTTTTATTTAGCAACCATGCTTCATATTTACTTTAATCAATAAATGCTACTCTTTATGATATATGACTTTGAAATATGTATACTTGTGGAATATCTAAATTGAGATAATCTCTGCTTTATACACTTATTTTTTGTGGTATAACACTTAAAAATCTATTCTTTTAGCAGTTATCAAGTCTTAAATACACTATTATTAACTATCTTTATGCTGTATACTATATCTCTTGGACTGTTACCCTTATCTAATCAAACTTCTGTAGTCTTTGTCTAGCAACTAGTCCCACCCCTCCATCTCTACCTAGTAATCACCATGTACTTTTATTTCTGTGAGTTGCTCTTCCTCTTCCTCTTCCTCTTCCTTTTCCTCTTCCTCTTCCTCTTCTTCCTCTTCTTCTTTGTGGCCTTCTCAGCCCGCCCCGAGGGCAGGGAGGGCAGGGCTGGTGTGGGATGTGGTGCCTGACATCAACCATGGTCCCTGAGTTTGCCTGAGCTTGCCTAAGCTCACCTAAGCAGGCGCTTTAGACCAGTGAGCTACCTTGCCGGCCCAAGTCACTCTTCTTAAGTAGCTTAGATTATCAGAGCATTTTCTGATCATTTTCAGTCTATTTTTGCATGGTTTTCTTGGTGCTGCTGGAGTTTATTACTCTTTTTAGGTGGCAAAAGGCCAGACAAGGCCAACTATTGTGTTCACAGGAGGTAAGGGAGGCTCCTTCCTATAGGGTGAAGACTGCTTCAGTACGAGACTCCTGTTCTTGCTAGGGTGTCCCCTCAGTCCCCTTAGCTGCATGGGCAAGCTGTATGGTGTCTCTCAGTGGAGGACCAGGAAAGAAAAAGTTATAGTGTTGGACAGAAGAGAAGAGCATAATTCCCTAGGCTGCTTGTTGTTGGCAGGACTCCTTTTCTTCAAGGAGGCTTCCACTTTACTGTGTTGTAGTCTCCCATTGGGTTGAAGATTAGCAGGTGTTGGGCCTCATTCTCCTTGTGCAGGTAGAATGGGGCCCACTTTCTCTTTGAATGTCCTTCTGTTATTTTCAAAGTTGTATAGTCAGTTGGGGAACAGAACAAAATATTTCCGAACTAACCTATTCATATTAGATGTATTTCTTGTACATTTTAAAGTATACTTGAATATGCATTTTTATACATCAGGAGCAATCTCTTATGTCTTCATTACAAATTCCTGTGCTTTTATGTAGCTAGTGATTTTGAATATTAACAATAGATAGAGTTGAAAGAGCTCTGAGAAAACTCATTAAAGTGTTGTAGTGTTTTTCTTTCAGATTGTGTGATCATGAATGGTTCTCATTTTTTGTATATTTCAACTTTTAAAATCAGTGAACAATATTATTGATTAGTAAACCTTTGTTTATGAAAGGGAAAAAAGCATGTGATAGAAACATGTATTCAACATGGATGGCATACGAATCACTGAAAAATAGTCGAAATAATAGCATCTCCTAGCTTTTATTTCGAGACACTGTGCTCATGTCTTGCTTGATGAGCAATTTTAGCATTCCAAGTAGCCATCAAAGAGGAAAGGAGAAATAACACACTCAGGATTAAAGTACATATAGGTCTTGCTTTAACTTGGTCTTAACCATCCAGCAGGAAAATATAACCACGAAGTACAAAAAGTAAGTCTATATTAGTATGCTGAGCTGTAAAAGACTCAAGTCAACAACTTCTGACAATTGCCAGGACTGCTGATATCCCATTACTATTACAGACTATTGGACTATATTGGAATATTTTTCTGAATTTAAATACCTACAATATTTAAGTTGGTATCAGGTATGAAAAGGTCCTTTAAAGATTTCTCCAAATACAGCTTCTCTAACAGCAATAGAACACCCATCTCTGACAAAACAAAACAAAATTGGGATGTAAATGAAAAGACCATTTTGTAGTGAAAAAATATGTATTTAAAAATAGATAGATATACAGTTACTTTCTCTTAGTTCAATGAGAAGAAAGATTTGCACTAATATTGTTCATACAAGAGATTATGTCTGTATCTTGTACTGTGCATAGTTACTATGAAGACAACAATATGCAATGTAATAACTATTGTAACTGTCCTACTAACCTATTTTAAAACTCTCTTGTTGCTATTTCTTTGTCATTAAGATTAATAAAAATTATATATATATATATATATATATATGTTGGGCTGGGGAGATAACTTGGCAGTCTGAATGCTTGCCTGGCAAGCTCGACAACCCAGGTTTCATCCCAGGTACCACATGCCACTGTTGTCACTGATCACTGAAACCAGATGTGGTGTTGCATGTCTGTAATCCCAGCACTTGGGAGGCTGTGATAGGGGGATCATGGGGTCATAAAGAAAATATATGACAGATATCAGAGCTTTCACATGTAAGTGAAGAAGTTACACTCACACAATAGTTATAGTGAAGGAGCTTTGAAAATGACTTACATTTTTAGTCAAATTATAAAGATAGGGAGATACCATCAACTTCTGCTGTGCATTGCTACTGCTTAATTCAATCACATCCCAAAAATATATGACTTTGAAGTGGAACTTACCAAAAGTAAAGAGAAATTCAATTATTTATATGACTTTGATTTTTTCCAGAAAAATAAAGGCTCAAATTAATTTACAAAAAATAAAAGATTAAACCACAATGGTGGCACCAGCACCAGAGAACAAAGTGGCCAAGAAATGCAATTTATTAAAGGCATCAACTGGATATTCATATATATATATATATTCATATATATGTATTTACTATATTTGAAAAAGTCTACTGTAAATGGGCATTGTGGTACATGCTTGGGATTCCAGAACTCACTGTTGTAGGAGGACCTCCAGCTCAAGCCCAGCAATGGTTAGTGTAGAGACTAAATAAATAAAAGGCTGAAGATGTAGCTTAGTACAAATGCCCGAAGTTCAATTTCTAGTACTAAAAACATAAAAATGTACTATAGGTTCAGAGCAGACCTAGATGTTAAAGTGAGTCAATTAGTCTTTTAGACAATTCACAGAAAATTATCTTCAAATTTATAATTTATAGTTTGGGTTTCTCATGTAGGAACAGCTATGTACTTTTTATGCTTGTGTGTCTGATTTATTTCATTTAACACTAGTCTCAAATGCATCCATTTTCCTACAAATGACTCATCTTTATCATCCTTTTGACAGAATAGTTCTTCACTGTGTAGAAATATCACATTTTCTTTATCCAAAGGCTGCTTACAAGGTTTAGCTTCTATAAACTGTGCTGCTTTTAAAACAATGAAAAAATAATAGTTTTAAATTTCATTTTATTATTTTTCTTGACTCTCATTTTCTTTTATTACCTTTTAAAAATTACTTTAAAGAGTGTAGTAATAATCGATATGACATGAGAAGCAGTACACATTTAGAAGACCAAGATGACAGGTATTTCAAGCATGGTTTTAGTATTACATATTGCTGTCCTTGATGTAAGTGTTTAGATTAAGTAATATTTCTTAAAGAATGCCCACATAGGGCCGGGTAGATAGCTGAGTGGCATGCATGTCTGCCTGGTAAGCAACAGCCTCAAATTTGATCCCCGGTACCAAAAAAAAAAAAAAGAATGCCCAAATAATTTTTAAAAATCGCTCAAGGTTTTAATTATAGTCAAGCTATATTTCAAATACATGTTCTTTAAAAAACACTATTTAGAGAAATAAAAACAACATTTGACTTGTGAAAAAATATTAGCAGTTCAGTTACACAAAATACAAAAGATCGAAATGGAAAGCTGATCAGATATGCAGGGAAGCAGAGCCAAGGGAACAATGAACAAGAAGATATCGTTAATGAAATGCAAATTAAAATCTCAATTTGGTGCTATTGCATGTTCGTGAAACTGCAAAACAGATACTAGCAAATAACAGTAAGTCCATAGAAATAAAACTCACGCATCACCTGATGGAGTATGCATCAGTGCAACTACCTTAGAAAATATATAGCAGCATCAGCCTAAGTTTATCACACATGTACATCTTAGGAACTCACGTTTTCAGTTCTAGTTATATAGTAAAAAGAAATATAGATGCTGATCCAAATAAAGGTACAGGGACACTCACAGCAGTACTGCTCATGTTAGTCCTGATCGTGAACCCATGCCAAAGCCCAGTAGTTACAGAGCAGCTTCACAGTTTAGGGATAAGTGCCTAAGAGGATTCTGAACAGTGAGAGCAAACAGATTATACTTAGACACGCGATTGGGATGCACAGCATATCTGTGGCATCAAGTGAAAGAAACCAGATACAAAATGGCACAGCCGATGCTGTTGTGTGTTAGGAAACGTGCTGTGGAAGTGAGCACTATATAGTATTATACAATATTAAAGATAACAAAGTCTACTTATGCTGTTAGAAGTCTGGAAAAGTCCTGCCCTTGAGGGAAAACATGACTAGCAAAAGGGACAAGAGCAGCTGGTGTTGATCAAAAAGTGGGACACAATGGACAACAGCCCAGAGCCAACCACTCTAGTCCCTAGTAATCAAGAGGGAGGCATGATAATTTCTGCTGCTGCTTATATATTATTTGTTCTTGTCTAGATGTCCCCCCAAAATCTCATGACATCATGCAGACTAGCTGCTAAAGGTTGTAGTTGATTCATGGTCCAGTGCTGGGATTATGGGTGTGAGGGCTACACTTGCGCTGGGATTGGTTGCCTGCAGACAATGTGAGAGATGGAAAAAGGCTTGCTCCCTCGCCTCTCTTTTTGCTTTTGTGTTTGCTGCTGCCGTGAATGGTTGTTCTCTGCCATGTGCCACTTTGCCTTGGAGCCAAGTATGGACTGAAACCTCCACGAACTGTGAGCTAAATAAAGCTTTCTTTTCTCATCCAAACTGTTGGTTTCATACTCAGTGTTTTGGAAGGAAGCTTCAATTTCTCTTCCTTTCATTGACCAACAATCTTGAAACTTTGTATTGCTTGGAAGAAAAAAGGAAATTCAAGAGCTGAAGGGCCTACAGCAGTGACTGTGATTACTAGGTCACAAGGGAATATAAAGAAATACTTTGTTGAAGAAATTATAATAAAGTAGGAGAGAAAGAGAGAGAGAGAAACTAGGAAGGACAGTGGCATCTTTTTTTTTTTTTGATCTGTGCTGATTAGATTCATTTCTTTTTTTCTTATTAATTGCAAGTTTCAGTGAGATCATACTCTGGTAAGCTTCCTTGAAAAAATTGTGCTATGTATACGTACAATGTTAAAATTATCTCCCTTATTTGGGAAGAGATAGTATTAATGACATTGGATTTATGGATAATAAATCCATAGTATTAATGGATTTGGGCATATCTGATTTTCACAAATAAAAAAACTAGCAAGTTATTATTTTTATGGTTTGTGTCTAGGTATCATCCCCAAAGCTTCTTGCACTCATAGATGGGGCTTTTCAGAGGTGGCTGGATCTAGAGTGTGTGCCACTAGAATTAATTATGTAGTGCTTAGATTCAGTGTGTGGTGCTGGGATCAAGAGTGTGTGATTGCTAAATGATTCCACTGACTCATTTGGCATAGTCTCAGGTGTGGGGATGGGGAAGCTCCACCTGGGTGTGAGTGCTACTTACCCTAAGGGCCTGTAGCCTGCTTAGAAAATAAAGGACAGAAACAGGACTGCAGCCATCTCTTGTGGCTTCTTCACTACTTCATTGCCTTGCTGTCTTCTGCCCACCACGAACTGTATTTCTTTTGCGATATTGCTCTACCACGCCACCTTGGAACCAGCCAGGTGTGAACTGAAACCTCTACAATTTGGGAGGCATCATATCTTTCCTCTTTCAACTTTGGGTGCAGAAGTATTTTTGTCTCAGCAATGTGAAAAGTAATTAAGATACTGGTATTGATGAATTTCTTACTGTATTTATCCTAGACATTACTTTATAGAGCATATTATTGATTTATTTTTATAGGGCATATTATTATATAGATATATTTTATGCTTTTTTAAAGGAAAGGTAGACATGTCCAGTGGCTAACTTTCCTTGCCATGCAAGAAATTTTTAGTGACAAAGGAGAAACAGACAGACCACTGGATGAGAAAGTGTGTTATGAAACTCTGTCTTCCACTTGGCTGCTACATGTGTGCTTTGTATTACTATTTTCAGTTGTCTCAAATGACCACATATTCACAGCAGTAGAATTGTGGAGTATAAAGCATTGACTACTACACTAAAATAGAAGAAGAAATTGTAGTAATTTTGTGGGGGTTTTTTTAGATTCAAAATTCTTCTGGAGATAGATCCAGTTCCTGATGGATAAGCCAAATACAGTTGAGCAGAGGTAGTTGTTCTGTTAATTAGAGGTACGTATATATGTTTTTATAATCTTTGGCCTAGGAAATTATCTGTTATTATTGAAAAAATATCTTTCATGTTCTTGTGCTTATCAAAATGTTTTTTTATCAAAACTTTTATTTTTGGAATGATTCTGATCCATAAATTTGGCTCATAAACAAGAGAAATTTTAGATATCATTTTACCTTTTTAGAATGGCTACCCATGATTGCAATCAATTGTTACATAATCTCCTTATCTACCATTTATTAAGGTGATGGCAATCTGATCATGAAAGTAAGATTTCATTTGTTTTGAGTGTTTTATTTATTTTATTTTTTAAAGAGTAGAATATATTTATTGGGGAAAGAAAGCTCCTGTCTGTCCTAGAGAGAAACAGAAGGGGGGCCCGAGTGGATTGACCCCAAGATTTCATTTTAAAATGCAATTATTAAAAGGTACTTCTTTTTTTTTTTTAATTTTATTTATGTGTGTGTGTGTGTGTGTGTGTGTGTAGCCAGCTCAGCCCACCAGGGGGCGGTGCTGGCTGGCATGTGGTGCTGGGGGATTGAACCGTGGCCCCGTGCTTTAGCCAAGCTTGTTCTAAGTAGGTGCTTTAGACCACTGAGCCATCTCACCAGCCCCTAAAAGGTACTTCTTTAGCTCTGTTATAGTTGACCAGGTTAACATAGGTTGACAAATTGATAATGCCGTAGATAAACAGAAGAGGAATGAAGACAATGATAATGATTAAAGGGATCAAAACAGATCACATGTGCAGATTAAATAAATAATGCATATTTATTATATATACCAGAAACTGAAGGGAAGCCTTGATCATTATTTTAAAAATTATGAAATACTTTTATGAAAAATACACCTAATAATTATTTGTGCCTGTAGAGAACAGAAAGAAAATAAAAGCTTGTCTTTATTTTATCATCATAGTATTTGCCAATTAACCACTTAGCTAGATACTATTGGAATCTTTTACTTTCTGCCTAAATCTCTCCCTGACAGTAATTTGGATGGTATAGGCTTTATGTTAATTTTTTAAGGTACTGAGAGCACCATGTGCTACTATTAAACAAAAGCTGTGTCCACTAAAGAGTAGAGGACTGGGGCCAGGGAGATGGCTCAGTGGAATAAGTACTTGCCTGGCAAGCTCAGGGGCTTGAGTTCAAACCCCGGTTCTGCAAAAAAAAAAAAAAAAGAAAAAAAGAAAAAGAAAAAAAGAAAAAGAGTAGAGGACCACCTTAAGCCACTTCATCATCATTGTTATAGCTCAAAATTCAACTTAAGAACATAGTCCAGCTTAGGCTTTTACAGGGAATAATAATACAGAAGTTACTCATGTTTTGAAACTCTTGAAGGTTGGACATGCACACACTTTCTCACTAATAAGAAAGATACATCATGTACTAACAAAGGTATGTTCATCATCCGTATTTCCTGGAAGTTTTTATTTTTTGTACCAGGACTTAAACTCAGGACCATGCACTTGCCAGGCAGACACTGTGCCACTGAGCTATGTCCCTGGCACTATATTTCCTGAACATATGAAAGCAGTGTGCTAGATTCCAGGTTAAGAGGACAATAAGGAGGGAGGAACTGAGTCAAGGAATAATCCATTGATTCTCCTAAAAGCATAAATAGATAATGCACATAAAAATGACTCATGAAGGCCCTTAGTCCAACTTTAATGCTTTTTCCATGAAATAAATTTATGCAAATAATTTAAGAAACTTTTCATAATTAGTTTAAAGGCAGTGTTATAAGCTATATCCACCTATCTCTTCAAACAGATCAAAAGAACAGATTGAAATTTAAATAGCAAAAGTATCTAAAGATTTGATTAGTATGAGTGGTAATAGAGCTTTAAGAAAATAGGTAAACCCACATTCTAAAAAGAGGTTAAACAATTATATTTATAACTGACACTTCTTTTATCTTAATAGATAAATGCAAGATTACTTTGCAATACCAGAGGGAAATCAGCTCTAGTGAATTTTGACATCTTCAATCATAAATCAATTTTTAAAATTAAAATATTATTTAGAAGATTTGCACTATGACTTGAAAAAGCACTGCCCTGTGCCATCATTATTTCTTCTCCTATTTATGAATGAATGTAGGTGGTATCTATAATTCCAACTCTCTGCCTTGGGAGTTATACCTCCAGGCTGATAAGCCACCTCCGGATGTCAGAGAACTAGTCCCCAGCTTGATGCACTCAATTTCTTTCTGACAGCCAAGAAATTTGATTTTTATAATGAGGAGTAAAACAGAGAAAAGGATTATATATAAAAGACTTCTGTGAAGACGAGAACAGAAGTATAAGAGTTTATATCAGTGCTGTTGTAGGTTAAAACAGAATATCAGAAATAAGGGCATCTCGAGATGAAGGGGATTTCAGTCTAGATGTGGGTTCCATATTTGTATGAAAATACAGTGAAAGCAAAAAAATTATCAGCAACATATTTCATGTTTAGTTCATGCATTCCTAGGACAGTAGTCAAGTGGATGGCCCAGCTGACAGGGCACAGCATAATACCTGTGACAATATATGACAGCCTTCTGACATCACAAGGCAAGGAGAAAGGGATGAAGGATAATTCTGTTCCTCCTCACAGATACGTGAACTTCATGATAAGGTGATAAATATGCCAGGATCCTGAATGAGTAGAATTAAAAATGAAAAATTAATGCGGTAGCTTATGATCTTTTATTTTGAGGTGGAAAGGGTACTAAAGCCCTAACATATAGAGAAAAGAAAGGTTGTATTTTAGGGTGTAGAATGTCAGTATTTTTGGTCACCAGTCAAACTCTTGTTTTATCTTTATAACTTTTTCTATTAAGTATCCAACGAGGTTGGTAGACGTAAGATGCTAATTTCACCCAATTGGTGATTTTATTTCCTTTCCTTCCCCTGTACCCTATTGACCCTTGTTAGCTACGGTGTAGCATCTATATGTGATCAGTATATACCTGACAATGCTTATCTTTAATTTGCCTAGCAGAAAAACTAGCATTAATTCATGAAAAAATAAATGTGGCATGGCAATTGGGGAATGATGTCATAGCTATAAAATCCAAAAAGGCCAGATAAAATAGCAGTACAAAATACATGGCATTATCTATAAAGTATATCAGATACATAGATAAGAATGATTAACTATAATTAAATATCTGTAAATTATGCTGATGTAATACCAAATGTCAACATATTTAAGAAATACCAAGCTAACTGAATTATACATTGAGTTAAGATCCGCAGCAATATTTAATGATGTGCTTGCTCAAGTAACAATTGCAAGGAGATCCACAACCCTTAGTTATCTGAATAAGTTTGGCCAGCAAAGAGAATATAGGAATTAGGAAATTCTTTACATCCCTTCTCATTATGTATCTCACTTGTCGTCAGTTATTCTCCTTTTGTGGTAAAGTTTTGAAAATGTTGTTCTATTATACAAGATAGGCTAGGCGCAGGGAAGTATGAATACATCATAGATATAAAAGCCTTTTATTGTACACTCTACGATAAAATATAGCATTACCTGGATGAATTTCAAGTCCATGGGCTAGAATGCTCTATGTATACATTTATGCAACTCTTAAATAACAGTTTGAGAAACTCTAGTGTTGCTGATGATTCATAAGCAAAAGCTATTTGTTTTCTATATTTGCTTGTTTCCACATCATTCTTCCTGTTGGATTAGTGAGCAGAAGGAATTGTAAGGCCACAGGGGAACAGTTTAAATGGGATAACACAGACATTAGAGAATGATTAACTATAATTTCACAAAGGTAGAATGTAAGCTGCTCATTTTTATGGAATGGAGCAAATGTGTTTAAAATGATTTACAAAATAGAATGTGAAAAAACGGAAAAATGCAAGCAGTTATATTTAGGCAACAAGCCATATGAGATATAAGTGAAAACTACCACATGAATTCACATACTTAACATTATTTAATGTAAAATTTCATCAAGATTGTGGCTGATCACCATAGCACATAAAAACCATACTGCTGACTGGGGATCTAGCTCAGCAACACAGCACCTGCCTGGCAAGCCCAAGGTCCTGAATTCCATTCCCAGTTTTTTTCTAAAGTGCTTAAATTCCAGCCATCCTACTCAGTTAAAAGGCAGTTTATGTGATGTGTGCTTTTCTTATTGAATTTTTAAAATCTCACACAAGAAAGTACAACTCAATAAACTTAATGATAGGAATTAAATAAAGCCTAAATCTTCTTCCAAAACTAACAGGTTATATAAGTCACTAAGCTCAGAGAACTTCCAATTATTGTATAAGTTAAAGACCATCCATTTATTCTTCCTCTGACATATATTTAACCTATACTCTATGAGGAATATTATCTTATGTGTTGTGATAAATAAATAAAAATCTATATAAAATGTTCCGCAGAGCCTAGTCAATGATGGTTCTACTCAAAGTGAGTTTTTCACTACTCCTGTATCCTTTGCCTCTGTTTTAGACTAGCATGCAACCAGTTTTAATTTCCAAAGATGAGGCATTGCAACTTTCTGAAAAGAATTTCCTATAGTGGCCAAGGATCTGCCTTTTGCTTCCATCCCTATTCAGAGGTAGCTGGACCCTAGAACGGTGAAAGCGTTGCTACTGGCCCATTATGAGCAGTACCACATGCTTAGCTTCATGCCATCGTTCACCTGCCTTGACCCATGAATTGCAAATACTCTGAGAATGCACCAGAACCTTGATAATATGAGATCTGTTCATTCCTACTTAGGCTTGGTGACTTAGTTACTTTGCCATTGCTGAGACTAAATACCCAAAACTTGTAACTCTAAGGAGGATAGGTAAATCTTGGCTCATAGTTTGCTGAGGTTTCAGTGCATAGTCAGCTGATTCCAAAGCAGAGCAGCAAGGCAGAAGAGAAACAGCTTTCTGCAGATATGCATGGCAGAACTATTTACTTATTATGATTTATTTATTTATTTATTTATTTTTTATTTGCTTCTTGAGACAGGGTCTCACTATGCAGCTCAGGCTAGCTTTGAGCTCACTTTGAAGCCCAGGCTGGTCTCAAACTCACAATGATTCTCTTCCATCAGCCTCCACAGCGCTGGGATTACAGGTGTGTGCCCCCACACCTGGCCCCATACCTCCATAATCCAATCGCCTCTCAAAAGCCCCACCAATGAGAATATGAAGTTTAGGAGAGACATCCAGATACAAACCACAACAGTTGGTTTGTTCCTAATATTTAAACCCTTGCTAATAAAATTGCACTTCATAGACTATGTAGACGTTCTGAGAGTATCATAATCTCAAGCTTCACCCCAGACCTAATGAACTGGAATGAGCCCTGAAACACTACACCGAGTAGCACTACATTAAATGAATCATCTTATATTCTTAATTTCAGTTCAGTTTAACTAAATTGAAATTGGTCAGATGAGAATCTTGGATTCAGCACCACACAGCCAGTGAAGGGTAGGGGTTATAACTTGCAAGGATATCTCTGAAGTGCCCCGAGCTTCATGCTGACATGGAGTAAACACTAAATAACTATGCATTCAGTCAAGTCATGTGTATCACCAAGCATTAAATATAGAGTTACCTCCATACATACATAAAAACATGATCAAAAATGCCAATGAATGTTTAAACTTAAATTTTAAAAATACCACAATAAAGACACATTGCAATTAAGATCCCTCAAAATACCCCTGCTCTGCTCAAATCAGACTTGTCACATCATTCTTTGCACTTTCTGAGGCATTTCTGGAAGTATTCCTTTAAAG
Organism: Octodon degus; assembly: GCF_000260255.1. Taxonomy (NCBI): domain Eukaryota; kingdom Metazoa; phylum Chordata; class Mammalia; order Rodentia; family Octodontidae; genus Octodon; species Octodon degus. The sequence continues at coordinate 4,450,576 of NW_004524682.1, read as the reverse complement.
CTGTCTTTACATGGCTGTCTCAATGTCCTAAATTAATTCAAACAGTTTAGGGAAGTGTTTGACAGATAAAAATGTTATACTGTATCCTTGTCCACCTTGTTTACCAGATCTGGTATGGTACAACTTCTGCCTCTTTCCCTAGATCAAACTCACTATGAAAAGTAAATGTTTTGGATCCGTTCAGGATGCTGAGGCAGCCATGAATGCTGACTAAAGAGGCCTTCTAGAGTGCTTGAGAAAGTGGCAAGAAGGACGGTACAAGTAGGTTTGATAGGAGGGGGACTATTCTGAATGGCTCGAATAGCAATATGTCTTTTACTGATATATATATATATATATATATATATATAATTTTTTTCTGTACTTTAGGGAAGGGTCTACAGGGTGTTCAGGGTCTCACTACTAGCTCAGACTCATAGTGATTCTCCTGTTTACAGCCTCCCAAGAGCTGGGATTACAGGTGCACACCACCACGCCCAGTCTCAATTGCCATCTCAGCACTTGCTGGGAGTGGGTCTGGCAGGGCAGGCCTGCGGATCGAATACCCAGTCTCTGCACCTGCTTACAGGCACTTTAATCTGTTGAACTATTTGGCCGGCCCTAAAATAAATATTTTAAATTCCAAAATTCTTTCTAGTTTTTCGTGCCATGTAATATGTTCTTATTGAATATTGGGATACAATTTTAATTCCCATATTCATGACCCTAAAATTTCATTATCTTCAACCTGATGAGTTTTTATGTGAATCTATCTCATTTCTCAATCTGTAATATTTTTTGAACTTCCAACCTGTACCTTTTGGAAAGAAATTACACTTAATGAAAGAAAAGAGATTTTTCTTGCCCTAAAGATGTTTTTGGTCTCATTCATTAGCTATATTTTATATACTAATTGTAGATTACCATTTAGATAGATAGACACATAGATAGGTATGTAGATAGATAGATACATAGAGTTAAATTATAGATAACTATAATGAATGATTAGAATTTTTAAAAACTTATTACACTGAAGGGTAAGTTATAAGAATAATGGAGATAAGTGTGTTGGCAGCACTGGAGGATTTTCAGGGGGATTAATGGCAATATTTCTTTTACTCTAGCAAATTTTTTAAATTTAAACATTCACTATTTTCTAGTCCCAGAAGTGCAGGAAAATAATGTAATTTTTGTGAAGCACATCAAAAGCGTTTTCACAATTTTGCTGAATTCATACACCTACAATATTTAAATGACAACAGAATATCCTTTTCTGACAAAACCAAACAAAAAAAAGGGAGAATACAAATGAAGGATCATTTTGTATCTGTATATTCAAAATAGTTAGGATAGATAAACAACTAATTTCTCTTAATTCAGTGAATAAAAAGATTTGTTCTAATACTGCTTGTGTATAGAATATCATGTCTGCACCTTGTACAATGAATAACCACTAAGACAACAATATGCAATGTATTAATTATTGAAACTGTCCTACTAATGAGTTTTGAAACTGCCTCATTGCTATTTGCTTCTCAATAAAATTATTTAAAAAATTAAAAAAAAATTTTACAAAAGCAATATTTGAACTGAGATTTGATGGGTGAGTATTATGTAAGGCCAGAAAGTTTGAGATTTGAGATGAAGAAATCCAGGCAAAAGAGAGATTCTAGAGTAATGTATTTCAGTTATTTATACAGCAGTGCTAAGGAAAGGTTGGGAATCTAAGTAAAAAAGCCATGGCCTGGCCAAGGACACCCATCATGGCTTACTAAAATGGACTCTAAATATAATTGAGCAAATGATGTAGAGAGCCTCTGAGGAGTTCCAAAGAGGACGTAACAGGTCACATTTTCATATGTTAAAAATTGGTATGAGTAGAAAAGTATCTTAACAGAGTCAGGCAGCCAAATTAGGAGAATATTATGCTATTCTACTGTAGAAATGATGAGAACTGTGACTAAAACAAGAAAGGTGTGAGAAGATTCTCTCCTTGACCAACTTTTCCTCAGGTACCCTGAACTCTTGCAGGTAGATCTCTGTGTCTCTACTTGCACACTTGCACTGCTGCATCTGAACACATAGCAAACCTTCTGACAAAGTCAGCGAAGCCTTCCTTAGTCTCCAATTACCTGAGTGTCTCCTTGGGTCCTGCATCCTCCACTTTCCCTAGGTGAGGTTTCATCTTTGGCTTGGCTGCATCAAGAACTTCTTGTAGTAAATTTTATCCACTGACCCCCACCATGGTCCCTCACTCTACATTCCTACTTATTTTTCTTCAGTTGCTTTTAAAATTGAGTATAAGGTCTCTAAGACTCCATAGCACAAGGTCATTACAATGGTCCCTCCGTCCATCATAACAGTTTCCTCTGGGGCTAGCCAAATAGCTCAGCAGATTAAAGTTCCTGCAAGCAGATGCAGGGGCCAGGGGTTTGATCCTGGACTTGCCATGCCAGCCCTGCCCCCAGGGCTCACTGACGTGGCAATTGAGACTGGGACTGGTGGTGCGCCCCTGTAATCCCAGTACTTAGGAGGCTATAAACAGGCAGATCACTTCGAGTCTGATCTAGTAGTGAGATCCTGAATACCCTGTTAGACCCTTCCCTAAAAACAATACAAAAATAATAATTATAGTCACCTCTGAATATAGTCTGTTTTATCATTTTTTACAAGTGTTATTGTATACTTTTTTAAAAAGAGAGAGGAAAATATCTTTAGTAAGTATCCAGGTATTGCTTTTGAGAAAGACTATGGAATTGCCTATATTCAGCCAGAATAAGCCAAACAAAAATAAATTGCTCTTGGTAGAATTATTTACACTGTTTTATTAAAAATATTTATCATGGTCCTAAAAAGAAAGCAGTGAATGGTCTCCTGAAAATTAAATTTATGTTAGGTGTAAGAACCCAGAATAGACTTTTATTTGAAAATTTGAGAATGAACCCAACAGAAAGTTTTCTTCATGATCTTGTCAGAGGAAACATCTTGATAAGACATTGTTTCCAATCTCTAATACAAAAGAATTGAGTATGAATTAGGAGTGATTGGTTTTCTCTACAAAGAAATTATATATGAATGATATACTTCACATGTAGATGTGGTCACTTATTTCTTAAATGGAGTCATTTAGGGCAAAATTTAAAAACTATTCCCTATACTTGTTTTTCCTCGTGCCCAAATTTCTCATTCATATAGAAGAACTACATATGTGGAGACAGAAGTTGTCTATGTGAAGAAAAGACAATGATGATATTTCTGGGCTCATGAGAAAAAAAGCTAGTCAAGAATTTGAGGTTTGATCTTATTCAGAATTATAGAAATGCACAAGCCTGAAGACTCCCTTTGCTGAATTTTCAGTGTAGTTCAGCTGGAGCCTGCCTAGGAAGCCCATAGCTCACAGAGCAAAACACAGAGCTTCTTAGATGGTAATGGTCTCACAAAAAGCTGAGAATCATACTAAAATGCAGCTCTGGTTCTGTAGATTTGAGATGGGCCTAAAGACTCTCCTAACAAGTCCTACATGTCATGCACAGCAAGCATGGGTACTAAACAAACACCAGGAAATGAAGGTAACGTGACCAGAAGTGCACAAGTGGACTATCTGCCAAGGTTCTGAAGGATTGAGGTAGGGGCCAGTAACTAGAGCTGTGTGCTCCTACCTCCTACATAAGGAAGGGCTCTGGACTCAATGCTTCCGTAGGGCTTCCTCTGAAGAATGTGCTGTGAACTTTCTCAACAAGTAATATGAGCTATACTTATCCACTCAGAGAAACATTCACTACTCAGAGAGTAGGGCTTTAAAGGTACAAATCATCTTGTTGTGTATGTAAATAAAAAATGTTCTCTTGATGGTTTTAAAAAAGATCTACTTCTAGCTCCATAGATGCACAAATGTGAAGAAGTCAAAAAAGAGGAAAAACTACATATAAAAGTGTGACAGAACTGGGGATTATCCAGAGCATTCTTTCCTTAAATGTATCTTATTCTGCTCCAATTAGTTTCATCTTTCAGCTGAATTTACTCTTACTTTTTTGAGCAATCTAAATAATTGCTCACATTTTTCACTTCACATGACACATCCTGATTATAATTATAAGAAAACAATGCATGAAGTGGCTATCATCCAAGACACAAAGCTGAAGCGAAGACATTAGATACAGGTGACAGAACACTTGAGGCACAATTAAAAGATTTGCTCCAGCTATATTTATCATTGTTTCTTCTTGCATAAAAATGGTGGTTTATTTTTAATGAAAGATTAAAATTTTATTAACCACTGGCATTTTGGACTATGACCATGAACATAAATGGAAACGTCACCCCGCCTGAAGTCAACCTTTCAAAAACTTATTCATGGTTTAAGTACAATTACTTTACCTTGGTCACTTTATTTAGTTTTTTAATATTTTGAATAGATTAAAAGTATGCAATCACATACTATTACCTGACTTTGAAAAATACGCCTGTGGCACTGTTCCACCTATATAGCAAGTATCTGGACTTGTTCAGCAGGTAGACATGGTATAAAAAGAGGATTAAAACTGCTTTTTATATCCTCAACTTAGAGATAACACAGAAATCTCCATCACTCAAGTAGCCCAGAGTTTTAAAGCATTAACAATTTATCTAGCTTATATATTATAAAAGCTAAAAAGTATATATTTTTAATGCCAATCACCAAATCCAACTATAATGAATAAAATGTGTTGCGAGTTTGATTGGTACAATTCCTGCTGAATGAATAAAATAGGACATGTCTCGGAAAAGTTGGTGTCCAATAAATCTGACAATAAAAATCTCATCCAAACAGGTTGAAAAGGTATTTGAGGAAATGCACTGCTTTGCAAGAAAGGTGCTATCTTTGATGTGTAAATATTTTCTTTTTCTTGAATTTGTCAGGGTGCACAGCGTACAACACTGGCTTTTGCAGAAAGTTGTTAAAGGCTGCCTTGGACACATACGTATGAGGCACTGATTGCAAAGTTCCTAGGGTTATTTCACCGTTTCTTATCATTTGTCCAGAAGAACTGCTTTTAAGAACTGAGTTCAAAAGGGCTCCCAGAGCTGGCCTGAGGCGAACTGTCAAGAACGAGAGTTTGTTGTTCAGCAAGCTGAATCCCTTCCCACCTTCTCCTTTCTTTCCATTTTTTCTAACCTCAAGCGTATGACTTGGCAGGGGAAGGAAAAAAGGCATCTATGTGTGTTTCTTATGAAAATCTAGAAGTTTTTTTTAACAGAGAAGAAAAAGCTATTTCTGAATACATGCATATAATCCAGTTAATAGAAAGTCTTTCATAAAACCAAATTAATATTTGAGAAATCTACTAAATTTTCTTCAGGGATTATTATACATGCTAAATAATGATAATAACTTCTGTTTTATATGTTATCAATAAATTAATATTGCTGATAATTTCGTGTTCTTAAGAGTTTGTCTCTGAAAAGGCAGGAAGTTAAAGGAAGTTTTCAATATAAACACAAAGAACAAATGAAATAATGAAAATAAATTATCATTCATATAATACAGAAAATATAATAGAAAAATAAATTAGGCAAGGCTAATCATTTTCTGCCTCCTCTTTTCCTTCATTCTTTTTGAAAATGTTTAAGTGTCAAAATGTGTTTTACAAAAGGAACAGCAAAATGAATATAAAAAATGGTTAAAAGGAAATTGAATTTTAGATGAAAAGGCCAATGAGGGTGTGGAAAAGTAGCCAGAAGAACTTGAGGTCACTGGACTTTAGAGATAGTCCTAGATTAGAGGGTTAGGTCCAATATCTCTGTGCCCTAGAATCATTTTCCTTACTATTTGCTATACAGATGTCTAAGCCCTGCCACAAAGTTATAAATCAGTTTGGCCTTTAAAACACAAATTCTGAAATTCTTAGGTACATCACTCTTTGAAAATCTCTACATGACTGTACTCTAGAATCAACTGGCCTATGTACTTGTCCACTACTGAGCATCTAAGACTAGTAGTCTTGTTTTCTGTATATTGCAGGAGGTCAATACAGTATGCTGATTTATGAAGCACTAAATATTTGCTACCATATTCTTAACTTTTCTGTTGCTGCAGCTCTCTAAGAACCAGGAAAATCCAATTTATCTGTTGCATGCTTCTTTGTTTCAAGGTTTGCTCCTATTGTTGTACTGCTTAACTCTCCTAAGTGTCAAATATCCAAAAATTCAGGTCGAAGTATGTTGACAAATCAGCTACATTTATTTACCTAAATAGAATAAGAGAGGATTGCTTTGTTGAGTCTGTGTAATAACCATAGAAAGCAAATATCAAGAGTAAATATTCACAGGCCTTGAGTCTGGGCACAAGTAGATCTAGGGCAGTGGTTGAAGATGAGCTAATTGGACAAGGTACTATGTATGACATAATATTTTTGGATTTGTAGACTCAGGGAGGGAGTGTCTTGAAGTGAGCCTGGATAAGTCAACTGAAGTTTGATACATTATTTGTTTGCTCAGGTGGGTAATCAAACTATCATTCTGACAAGAGAGCAAAATATTTGTCAACCACATTGGTTTGTAATAATTTCCCTAAAATAAAGAGCAAAGCTATTTTTGATTTATAGCCTTATCTTCTTGTACAAGAATGTACTGGAAAAAAAATAGACAGACATTATTATGTATGTGGCTTCAGTTTTCACTACCAGTTTCTAAGTTCTGTGGATGGAGATGGCTTCACATTTCCAAGTAAATGAGTCTCAAAACTTGTCTTGGATCTATTCATTCTAAATTCCAGGGGAACATCATTCCATAGTACCTTGTGAATATGAATAAGAGCTAAAAACCTCCAAGCTCAGAGGTTGGTATCTTCTTCCACTCCACTATTTACGATGGAAATTAATATTCAGCTACAACATTTCTTCTCACTCATCCTGAATTTACTCCCATAACGTTTTCAAAGTAGATCTTCAGAAACTCATTTTCAATTGATCAAAGTAGTAACTCAAATTACAACTTAAAGGACAGCTATTATTAATATTTGCAACATAAAGCTGGCCAAATAGGTCAGTGGAATAAAGCACCTGCAAGCAGGTACAGGGGCTGGGGGTTTGATCCCCCAGCCTGCAGTGCTGTCCCTGACCCCCAGCCTTGGGACCCATTGAGATGGCAATTGAGACTGGGCATAGTGACACTCCCCTATAATCCCTAGCTTTTGGGAGGCTGTAAATAGGTGGGTCACTATGAGTCTGATCTAGTAGTGAGACCCTGAATACCCTGTACAGCCTTCCCTAAAATACAAAAAAAAATTTGCAATTTAAAGGAAAATTATTAATCAGAAAATGAATAAAAGATTTATAAATGTAGATAATATATATGTGCCTTGGCAGGCTTTAGAAAGTACATACTGTAGAAAAAGACTAGGACAGTTATAGGTAGCTAGAAAGGAAGAGGTGAGTGGAAAAAATACATTACAGATGTAGAATTGAGAAGTTTTGACCACAGGAGCAGAAGAGAAAATAGTAAAAAAATGACATTTATAGACACCTTTAAAGAGGGATGGGTATTATCAAAATATATTATATGCAAGTATGAAAATACTACAATGAAACCCATGATTTAATAAAATTATTATGAAGAAAAATATATTTAATGTTCTGAATTAAAACAAAGGAACAATTTTGGTAAAATTAAATACTCATGAATAGAAAGAGAGTTGAAAGCAATTGGATCATTTGTATCTCTTGTTTCTTTCTGTTTAATTTCTCCTTCTTTGGGAAATGATGTCCTCCCTGCTCCAGGACTTCTGTGGACTATACAGCATGAAGCCAGTCCCTCTTCACAGTATGCTGCCATGTATCATACAGTATACCAGCTCCTGACATCTCACTGACGATTTGCCTCTTAGGCTGAGATAGGTCAGGATTAAAAGTAGTAGGAATTGATGAGATCAGGCACATTCAGGGTGGTATGGCCATGTTGTTTAGACAAGATATCATGTCTGCATCTTGTCCTCTGAATAACTACTACAAAGACAATATGCAATGTATTAATTATTATAACTGTCCTACTAACCTGTTTTGAAACTGTTTCATTGCTATTTTTTTCTCATTAAAATGAATGAGAAAAAAAAGTAATAGGAATTGAATCTCCAAATGGCAGAACCCTAAAGAGTTATTTTGTGTTGAGTACTCTAACATGCTCTACATCTTAGGGTACTCTTGTTCCTAGAAGATAAGTTGTGATACAATTAAATTCCAGATTAAGAACTTGCTCAACAAATTTCACTTTAAGATCTTTGTCACTTTGTGTCTACTGGGCTAAAATTATATAAGGAAAATTACAACTATCATATTATAAAATATATATAAGTTCTGCCCAATTCCCTATCTTGCAGTCTTCCTTTAAAATCACTTATATCCTTGCCCTAAAACCTTTTATTTATCTTATGTTGAGAATATTCTTTGGCAGAACCTACTCACAGAGTATCAAGCTGCTGAGTTTCTTTAGTGTAGTAGATCTCAGACACTTCAGTTTGTTTGATCAACATGTATTTTTCTGGTGATGGGAGCAAAAAGTTAGCACAAATTGACAAGCAGCAAATCCTTTTTGTGTGTAAATTATAAAAAATTGAATTCTGTTCCCTCCAAGTCAAAATTGCTAATTATATCATGAACTATCACATTTGGGAATGAATTGTCATTTTGTACATAATTTGTCCCATAAAACTAGAATATAAACTTTTAGAAAGCAGAGATTTGTCGTAGTGTGAGTTAATATCAAGTATAAATAATAGAATATGAAGCAAACACCATTACTGCTTATGTTAACTTTTCTTCCTCAATTCCTGACATATTGCCTTAGTAAAAGGAGATCTCCGTTGCACTATAGATCTTTTATCAGGATAAAAACTGCCTTTTTCTAGTGTAGTGGAAATTTCCAAATAACTCCATTAACATTCTTTGTTTCTTTCTTTTTAGTTGCTGCTGTGGGAAGTGCGGGTACCATGAATTGAACTCAGTCTTCACACTTTCCTATCAAAAAGACACCAAAAAAACCCCAAACCAAAACCAAATAACTCCATTAAAACGTTTTCAAAATAAAGCCATTAGAATGATTTTTTTATTTGCTTAGGCATGTGCTATAGATCCACCCCTAAACTAATAATTGGTGTCATAGAAGTAATAATTGACCAAGGTAATTCTCTTGTTCTTGGAGTTAAGCCTTAGTTGCCCAACATGGTAAATTGTATTATAGCCCACACTTTCTTGGTAGTCTTCCTTCTCTCTACTACCTCTCTTTTTTCTACCTTAGACCTATTCATATACAAAGTGGCATATCACCCCATGCATAATGATTTCCATGATGTAGTTAGAATTCTGTTGGTTTGTAGATCATAGAAATAATTTTTACCCACTTATCTTTTAAACAATAATTTATTTCTAGGTCACTGGGATGGCTGTTTACCATGCATTCTTGTTGTGTTAGTTCATGCTGCCCTAAGAATATTGACTAAAGGACATAATGGCAAACATTTATTTCTCACAGTTCTCAGTTGGGGAGGCTGGAAGACTATGGAAAGCTTGCATGGTCAGCCTCTAGCAAAGCCTCCAAGCACACTGCAGATGACTACCATGCTTTTCTTCTATCTTCACATGAAAGAAAGCTGCCCAGAATGTCTCTGGCCTATTTTCATCAAAGCGTTAATCCCTTGGTGAAGGCTCCACCCTCCTGACCTAATCAACTCCCAAAGACTGCCTCCAAAAATGATTTCGTTAGGAAATGGAGTTTAACATAGGACTTTCAGGGAGGCCCAGACATGTAGTTTGCATTATGATTTCAATCTACCATGTCACCCTGAAGTCTCCCATATTCAGAGATGGAATTTTGGACCAGGAGGTAGCTACCTTCATCAACTGACTGATCTATTGGTCCAGTCACAGCTGAATGTATTCTTAGACAGTGGGTCTTGGCTGGAGAAGAAGTTACTGAGGGTCAATCAAGAAAGGAGTGTTCTTGTCCCAACCTCTTCTTTCTGACCCACCCACTGCTTCCTGGATTCCATGGGCTGACCGGCTTTCCTTTGCATGCTCTGTCACCGAGCCACTCCTGCTTAGAGCAACCTGTTGCACACTGAACCCTCAACAACTGTAATCAAAAGAAAACCTCTCCTCCTTTAAGTAGTATGTGTTGGTATTTTGTCCCAGCAAAGCCAAGCAGGTGTCATACTCTGTCTTCATGAAGCACAACTAAATATATAGTGCTTGCCTCAGGGTCTGCTCCCAGAAAGAGTCCAACTAAAACTCAGATTTATTAGGAAAATATATTTTCATTTTTTAATGGTAAAACAGTTCCCAGATTTTTATGAAGCACACCTTTTGGCCAAGTGTCAGGGAAATTGTGCACATGCTGTCAAGATGTGTGCCTAATTTGTGTTTAACAATTTACTAGTATAGTATATACCACAAAGTAATAGTAGTGGTTGTTAGACTGGGTCAACTTGAAAAGTTTAGAAGCTAAAGTAAATGAGCTCAGCAATTCTGCACTCAATGGTGTAGAGGAGCCACCCTAGGGCGGTTCATCACTTAAAGGATATCAAAGGGAATTGAGAAAGGATGGAGCACTCTGTTTCTTCAGAGGAGCTCCAGTCTTTGCCATCAGCTCAGATATTGTCTCCTGACTTCTAGCGCAGACTCTTCAGCTTCTATCTCAGATCCTTCAAACCTGATGGTCTACACCCATCAGCCTTCCATCGCAGTCTCACTGCACTCCTGATACAGACTCACATGGAACACTGCAGTGAACTCCAGGCCTTGGGCTGAATCCTTCAGTGTGCAGACGCCCTCTGCATGCTTCTTTATCTGAATCTGTGGCTGATCGTCGTAAGCTGATCTTTTAGTTTTTTATACATTTGTGTATATCTTGAGTTATTTCTGCTCCTCTAGTAAAGCCCTGACTGACAGAGTAATCAACATTGTCTCAGTGAATCACAAAGGTCTCAGTAACAGGGCAACAGGGTCTGATGATTTTAGGCATGTGACAGTCTACCAGCTAAAATTGAACAATGCTCCAGGATGAAAGAGACATTTGTTCAACAAGTGCAGTATTTAGACTGTCCACACTTTCTATCTGGGATAGATACACAGCCAACAAGCACTGAGATAGCTGGAGCAATTGTTCATGATTGTTGTCCATTATGATTTGTTTTATTTATTTCTATGAGGACATGCCAATGTCCTTCAACTACTTGTTTTTAGATATGCTTTGATCTTACTCTTCATATATGAAGAGAATGCCATTAGACTTTTCTTACCAATTCCTTTGCATTTCAAAGAGAGACATTAGCTCGGTTAAAACCATTATTTATTTCTGTAGTATATGATCAGTCATCCATGCAAGCAGTTGTGCTCCTTCTCAGGAATTATATTTCTTATCATCACTGATTGCATTGGCCTAGTGCCAATCTATTGTGTGCCTTGTTCAGCAGAATTACATATTAGTTTAGGTTGATACCATGGAACATTACATGTGATGAACTGGACAGTTTTGAATCTGTTCTTAAAATCAATCAGAAAAAAAGGATCTTCTTGTTTATATACATAAAGCATTATAAAATTGGCTAAGTGAGTATGCAAGATGTATTTGACAGTCTTAGTACAGATAGTCCCAACACAGGTCTGGTATACAGTATTCATGTAATCTCAGACAAGTAGCTTATCCTTGTGCCTCATTTATTCATTTGTAAAATAAAGATAATAAATGCTGTGCAAGTTCTATGTAAAATTTTAAAATATTCCTTAACATTAGTGGTACCACAAATGTTTTCACATGTAGATTCTGAGATACAGCCACTCTGGGCTGCATTAATCTATGGAAGTATTTTGGAGTAAGTGAAATTAAAATTGGGGGGCCAGGGAGATGGCTCAGTGGAATAAGCACTTGACTGATGAGCGCAAGGGCCTGACTTCAATCCCCGGTTCCCCCCCCCAAAAAAATTAAAATTGAATATTCAAGGAGAGATAGCTCAACAATAAAATGCTTAGCACTTCAGGATAAGACCATGGAAGGTACACTACAGTTCATGGGACAGGTCACATTGTATCGAGCTTAGACACTTCGACAAAGGTTAACATTTAGTCACAAAAACTACAATAAAAATGCAAAGGACGTTTTAATGTGCTAAATTTAAGGAAGGAAACAAGTAGGGTAGGGACAGAAACTGGGGATCGTACTAATGAGGTTATGGTTTATTCAAAGAAAATATCAGCATAACTAATCATTTCTATTTGTTGAATATCAATATATTTTCTCTTTTCATTTTCCACAGTGAACATATAAAGAACAATCAAAATGAATGTTAAAATATTTTTCCTTGCTTAACTTTTAAAAAAATGAGCAAGTTATCAGACTTACTAAACAAAGGGTCATTTTTTCAAGCTCTTCTATTCATTTCATGCTAGAATTTCATTTTTTCCTGCATGAACTGAGTTTATTTGTGACAATGCTATGTTAAATTACTTCTTCAAGTATAGAAAATAGTTTGTTTTTTAACTTGCCTTTAAATTTGTCCTGTGAGAACATATATTCACATAAAATCCATGATGTTAAGAAAGATTTTAGAAGTGAGGGTAACATAGCAGGACAAATCAGATCAGTAGCTGTTCTGAAAACTCTCATGTGCTACATAGAAATGAAGGTGTTAACTTCTGTCTTCAGATCTGTTTTATGTGACCACACAAAAAAACCAATGCCAGCCCTGAATTATAGGTGTGAGAGCCATTATCTCCCAGGACCACCTTGAGAAAGAGATGTCTAATCTCAATAATGTGACTTTTCATGGTAAATAAATCCCCCATGTTCAGTACTTCTTCGTTCTTAAGTAGAAAATGCCTTATCCTTCTCTTGCACCTCTTTTAATCTTGGAAAGAAAAGAATTTCAGAGAAATTTGCATTTTTACTAGCCAGAATTGATTTTGTTTCTTCCTATTTTGTATTTTTTTGTCACATTGCTTCTGTGAGTGTGGGGATGAATAAACTAAGGATAATCAATTTGCTTGCAGAATATTTGCCATATAAACTATTTTCCTTCATATTGACTGCACTTTCCACTTTGTCTATTAAAGTATACACTTATTACAAAAGCAATCAGCCTAATAAGCCTGATTTAATCAACAAATCTCTGAGGCAATGTATGGGAAATGCCTAAAAAAGCACTTAAGGAGGATTTTGAAAGGCTCCAGGGAGTTCACTTCTGCTTTGCAAATAAGCGAAACTAGAGAGAGAAGCATTCTGAAGAGGCTTCAATTTTCTTTTAAAAAATCTGCTCTACACATTGTCAATGAGTCTTGAGCAAACCTTCATGCATGGAATGGCACTAGCAAGAACGTTCTTGGCCACCTCAGTCTATTTGGGAATCAGTAGTGTACGTTCTCCCATATAGTTATGTGAGATATGGCTGATGGTGATAGAAAGTAATCATTTGTTCAATCAAAAGCAACTAGAGAAATTTCAGGGGGTACATTTTGCTTGAGGTGGGTTTTTAATTTTTTAATTTAGTTTTTGCTCTTAATCCAAACCAGGTAGTATATTTAGCCATCACTACTTGCAAAACATGCAGCTTCTTCACTGGGCAAAAATAAGATTGGATTTAAAAAGGAAGTAAGAATGTAATGTTTCATGTTCGCCTGAGTGCCCCAACCAATGTTTTGGTTTGCTGAGTGATGAAGAGATTTTACTTCTATTTTATTCATTTACATTTATACTGTTACAGGGGAGCACATCATTTGTACATAATGTATGAACAGTAATAATGGAAGCAGTAAAACACTATTAAATAGGATCTAGAGTTATTTTTCAGATGTAAGTTTTGTATTAATGTCATATAACTTATTTTACATTTCAATATTTAGACATGAAATTAATTAGTTTGCAAGAACCAGAGGCAAAGTACCTTAGAGTGAGAATTTTATTTAATTTATTTATGTTTTGTATTTTGTGCAGTGTCTCATTACGCAGCTCAGACTTGTAGTAATACTCCTGTTTTCAAGCCTCCCAGTACTGGAATTACAGCTCTGGACAAGGTTGCCAGTTCAGGGCACCTGGGGATGGGGCTGGTGTGGCATGTGTGCCAGGGATCAAATCCCGGTCCCTGAACTTCCCTAAGCAGACGCTTAGTCCACTCAGCTATCTCGCCAGCCCAGAGTCAGAATTTTAGAGTGAGCATTGACATCCCAGAGTGGTTTAGTCTCTTTCTCTGTATTAAAGAACCATATACAAAATGCTTAGCTGTAATTAAGATCAGACCAGGTCCTTGTCACTCAGAAACTATACATGTGACCATTTCCTTTTTATTCAGTATCAAAATAATGTCCTCTTGTGACACTAATCTTTAAAAATCATAACTACTGCCCTCTCAGCACAAACTCTTGCTTCTGTACTGCACTCGTGGTTACCAGCACAAGATCGGCCTTGCTTGGCAACTGTGAATGGTAATGTCTTCATGTTTTCTGATATAGTGTTCTTCTACTAATATAGCTAAGAATTATGCTTCTCTTAGTTACAGTGCCTTGTTATTATGCCAGGTTTGAAGTGGGCTCAGCTCTGACCTCTGATGCCCATCTGGCTTAGAGGAGTCAGTCGAGCCCGCTCGGGGTTTTTTACTTTCTCTTACCTAATTGACGTGAGCTGCACCTGGCACTATATCATTACTTCATCCTATTTAGATCCACAGGCTATTTTAGCTTATAAAGGTCAGGTCTTATTTTAGCTGGTTTCAGCTAATTCACTGTCATCAGAAAATTAATTAGAGAGGAGAGTCAACAAAGACCCTATCTACACTGGGACTAAATTGTTAGTTGATTTTGACAAATTGATCTTAAAAAAAATCTATCTGGTCAGTTGTTGGATTTTTTGAGCCAAACAAATGATTAATATATCTAATCTTCTTTTAATAATTCATTAATTGGATTATTAATGAGAAAAATTAGTATCATGCAAAGGACTGACATATAGAATTCCGTGAGAATTTTGACTACCTGCATCAGAAACACCTATTAGCAAAACTTCTCCTTGGGAATGACCCCTAGAAGTTCTACAGTCACCTGCTGGTAATTTGATTTAAATCACATTTCCTCAATCTGTTGGTGAGTCCCATATGCCATTTAGGATAGAGTAAATGACAGTATGTTGGTGAGGCATATTGTATCTATTTCCTCCCCTACATTTGCGAGTTTGTCAATGTATTAGAAAAACAAAATCTTACAAAGATTTTAGAACTTGGTGTTTGAAAGGCTTTTTTAAAAATTAGCTTTCATAATTTTTAATGAAGACACATGGTAGACAGAAAACTGTAGTGACTAACTTGAGCAAGACAGAAAGTCATGTTCTTTTAAATAATTAATGGCTCCTAAAAGGTCCTATGTATTATGAAAGAAGGGGGAAGAGAAAACCAGATTTAATCAGTGGAACCAGGAAGGAGGGTTGATGAGGGAGATTAATCAAACTAGAGTGAAGTAATGTAACGCACAGGCCTGTGCGAACACAGAAATGAGTACCGAAAGGAAGCTCAGGATGTGTGTGGGGCGTACAGTGGAGGAAGACACATATGTGGCGGCAGTCAAGTGTCAAGTCTCATTAGAGAAGTTGTCCAAAACATCTCTAATGAGCTGGAAACAATGAGCAGCTCACCTGGCTTAAGGCTTTTTTGCACAAATTCAAACTCAGGCCAGGTTGCTCAATGGGTCTTCAGAGAAATTACAAACACTGGAGGGAAGCCTAGCCAAGGGGAGCTGTGTTAACAGACTCTCTCCAGCCACACAACTTTGGCAGTGGAGACAAAGAGAAAGAGTTTGATCTCTTTGAGGAAAGGCTGAATTGGCTTCTTTAATATGTTCCCACTAACAATTCTTGTAGAAGACACTAAGATTAGAGAAAGAAAAGAATAATAACAACCCCAAACCACACAGTGTTTCTCAAGTGTCAGGATCAAGCAAGGCTGGGGGCCAGATATCAGTGAGCAGGGAAGGATGTGACGGAAATCTGGGTTCCTCTGCCAAAGGAGTTAACTACACCGAGCCACCTAAGCCATCTGCATGCGCAGAATGACCTTGGCAGAAGAAGAACACATTATTTCTTTCCTTGGGAGAAGAGTTATTTTTTTTAAAAAAGTTTTATATGAGGCGATATAGTCTGGTAGAGAGGTGTCCTCACTTTTCGTGCCAAGACCTCCAGGGTGTCTGATGCAATGTTGCAAACTTTTTTTTTTTTTTTAAGTTTGCCCTCCACAGATGCTTTAAAATTAATGCTGATTTTAAGTCAGCAGATCTTAACTTTTTCCCCCCTCTTCTTTCTTTAATTATAAGTGGCAGGAATAATCTTCTGTAACCATCCTTTTGATTATGTCACTGTCTTTAAATAACTTTAAAAGAACTGTTAGTTTTAATTTGCATCAAGATAAAATGTTCCAACTCTCTTCCTGTGCCCGTCCTGTACCCTGCTGTTCTTATTTTGTGCTGTACACTTCTTTCTCCTTCCTTTTGCAGCTGGGGTGCATCAAGTCCTTTCCATCCTGTGTCTCTTATTATTTTTTTACTTTGAGATTTGCTATTGTCCTCGCTTTAAATATCTCTCACACCCTTTTCTACTAAAGTGGGTCATTGAAAAAATGTTTAAATTTTAGGACTTTATTGCAACTGGCCCTTGCTGCATTTGCGTGTCTATTTCTCGTGCTTTTGTTAAATCCATATATATTTATATATATTGTGTTTGGCACTACTAATGGTTTGGGAGGTCTTGTGGTCAGAAAGACTCTCTTCTTCCTTTGACTCTTTCCTCTTTAATATCAGCAGCACAGTACAAAACTAATTGGGGGGAAACTACTCGCTCGGGCCCCCCCTCCTGTCCCTCTCTTGGGACAGGAGCTTTCTTTCTCTCAATAAATATATTCTGCTCATAAAAAAAACTAATCACAGTTAGTTGATTATTGATTCTATTTATATAACAGTGAATATCATGATCCTTTAAAATTTTTTTCTTTTTAAATTTATTAGCGCACATTCGTAGTACATGCCTTTTACAATTACATTTAAGAGTTGGTATATGTATATAATACAGCATGTTTTTTTCTATAAATCATCTTCCCTTCCCCCTACATCCTTCCTATGTCCTCTAATTTCCATTTCTTCCCTTCATTCTTGTTGACAGCATTAAGTTTAGCTCATGTTTATGGCATACAATGTCCACATTCATTGAAGTTATTACAGTCACGTCTTCCCCCAGCCCCTCCAACTCACCATCTCTGTTTTCTTCTGGAAACTTTTCCATCTGCAAGAAATCCATCTCCTTTTCTCCTTTATTTTTCTCTTAGTTTATACTTTGCCTTACTCAAGTGAGAGATACCAAATGGTATTCAAGTTGTGGTCTGACTTACTATATTCAACATTGTATTTTCCAGGTGCATCTTTTTTTTTTATAAATATCTCAACTTTGTCCTTTTTATGACTGAATAATATCACATTATATACACAAATCACATTTTCGTTACACAGTCATCTCTTTGGTATGTTCATTTGTGGTGAATTGTGCTGCTATAAACACAGTATGCGTGTACCATTGTATTGTGATGTATTAACTTCTTTGGGGAAGATATTCAGCAAGAGGATATCTTGGTCATATGGAGTTTCTAATTTTAGTTCCTTGAGAACTAGCCATGCTGTTTTTCATAATGGTTATACTGGTTTACATTCCCACCAGTAATATAGGAGGTCTCCTCCTTTCAGCATACCCATGATAGCATTTATTATTATTTTTATAATTGCCATTATTCCTAGTATAGGATGAAACTGTAGTGTTGTTTTAATTTATATCTCTTCAGTGGTTCATGATGTTGAACCTTTCTCCTATAATGCTCAGTCATTTGGACTTCTTCCTCTGTGAAGGTCCTATTCATTTCATTTGCCCATTTCTTTACTATTTTGGGTGCTTTAGTAGTTTTACCTCTTTATATATTTGGAAATAGGGAAGCTGTATTTCTTTGTTCTCAGATTAATCTTTTTTATTTTCCAGTTCTTGACATTTTTATCTCAAGTCTTAACATGTTTCCATTGAAATAGCAGTAGGAATGGTATCTCTGAGCACATTGGATGAATTCAAACATGCCAAGTTATCCTTCAGAAAGCTTTGAGAATATAAGGAAAGTAGTAATTTTCAAATCCTCACCTTCTATCCAATCTATTTCCACGCATAATGTTGTATTTATGCATAATTGTTTATATTTATTTTCCAGTAGCCAATATGTCTATTATTTGGATTAAAGCATCACCTTCCAGAGTTATCACTTCTCTATTGATTAGTCTATATTTTCTGAAATATGGTATGGCTCCATGTGCCTAGTCTCTCTTAGCAATTTGTTTATGATAAGTATACCACTCCAAATATTTGCTCCAGCAGATATTTCAAAAAGGGGGAACATGAATGATGACATTTTCTACCTAAGCCTTGGAGTTGAGTTACAGCCATGTCATTGTTATCTATAATGGTAGCCAGATGTACTGGCAAAAAATAATAATAATAATAAAACAACCCAGAGACCAGAACCTTGGAACCATGTGGTCTCTGATTGTGAAGAATTTATACCCAAGCATGCAACAAGGGAGAAGTGCAATATCACTTCTTTCTAAAAGGTCTCATGTTGATCCCAAGATTCCTTTTTGTGTAAGACTGCCCTCAAGCACCTAGTATTAGTCATCTAATCCCTCTGCAATCACTCTGTCTCTCATGATGTAGGGCCAACTCTGACATCACTGAACTGATTTAAAACACTTGGAAATCAGAGAGACAATAGATGAGGACACATTGACTAAATCTCTAGTCCTGGAGGCCAAAAGTATTTTATTGTGGTGAAAAAATCAAATTTAGTCCTAAAACATTTTCTCTAAACAACTCTCTCCAATCAATTTCCAATAATAAAATCAACCAATAATTGAGTGGGATACAGGGTTCAGTTTGGCCTAAGGACAATACTGCCTTCAACATGTTATTATAATTCTAGTTAGAAAAAGAAAAATGGGGCCAAGTCTTTGTGAGGCTTGTGTAGGCGGGAGAAAGTTTAGGCAAACAACAAGAAAGATTGCAAATTGGCATGGGCTTGTTATTTATATTTTTAATGTGAATGTTATGTAAGACTGTCTCCCACAGAATCAGGAGGAGCTTGTTAACAATACTCCACAGGCCTGCAAGGTCAAACTCCTCTGGCACTGCGTTCAAGGAACCTGCCTCCTTAACAAGGTCTCCCGGTGAGCTGTATGCAGCAGAGTGTGAGGGCCACTGATAGAAACTAAAATAGTAAATCAAAAATGATCCCTAAGTGCTGTATGCTCTTCCAGATGCTTAAATACAAGTGTAAATAAAACAGTCTCAGTTCAAGATTCCCAAAGACAAATTAATGCAACAAAGTGAATACTGTATGCACTCTTAAAGAGGTTATGAAAACTATAAAATGAGATACTGAAGTTTCAAGTAGGTTACTTTGAGTTCCTTTACATGGAAATCCATTTTCTTGTCAATTAAATTAATCTAAATAACTGAATTTATTTAGAGCATTCTTAAACCCTTATCTTAGCTATTGTCTTTAGGAAGTCTTGAAAACTTATTTGCCTAAGGCCAGTTGAGATGATCTGGTGGAAATAGTAGGCAATGCTTTTGTCTTTGGACCCTGCATCTTTTTGCTTTGATTCCAGTATCTTGCTAAGATGTATCTCCGAGGAATTGCTGAGCTCACACTTTGGTCTCAGTCCTCCTATGGACTGCTCCAGTGACATGTGTATGAAGTTCTAAGCTGAGAGTCAAGAGAAGAGGGTTTGCACCATGACCCTGGTACTCGATAAATTATGTGGCTTTGAGGGCAATGTTTCAACAACTTTGCTGCCCTAAGGTGCATTGAACTCTCTATGCATTCCCCTTGAAGGCCAAGGTCTTCTTGTGGTAGGACAAGACCACAAGAAGAAGAGTCCTAGGGAAGTCTCTCATGAAGTTTGGAGACAGTATCTGAGCAGGGAGAAGAATTAGGGAGAAGATAAGGCAAACAGGTTGACCAGTCCACATCTGTTTTCCTTGGTGGGTGAGACGTGCATGGCTTTTGTCTTTTCTGTGGTTGACTTTCCTCGTGGGGTAGGATGGAGACAGTAAACACAATTATCCACATAAAGTCACAGTTATCATTAGCAAGGTGAGTGAAAAATGTGTTTAAGTTATGTGGAAAGCATTCCATAAATATTTCTTTCTTTTCTTTTTTTTCCTTTACATGTTTAGAACAGGGTCTCACTACGAAGCTTAGACTGGTAGTGATCCTCCTGTTTTCAGCCTCCTGAGTGCTGGGATTACAGGTGTGTGCCACCATGCCCAGACTTGGTCAATGGCTCAGGACACCCTGGAGGCAGGGGCTAGCGGGAATAGAACCCTGGTCCCTGTGCTTGCCAAAGCCAGTCTTTATTCTTTTTCTTTTCTTCTTAATGTATTTAGTACAGGGTCTATAGGATCTTATTACACAGACTGGACTCAAGTGATCCGCCTGTTTTCAGCCTCTCAAATGCTGGGATTACAGGCAAGTGCTACCACGACCAGTCTCACTCACCATCTCAGCACACTGCGGAGGTGGGGCCAGCACAGCATGCCAGGAATCGAACCCTGGTTCCTGAATCTGCCTAAGCAGGTGCTTTAGTCTGCTGAGCTATCTGGCCAGCCCTCTCTATTCTTTTTAAAGGAAAAGTTGGTGCAATGTTTTACTTTATGTATCCAAAGCTGTGTTATTTATTTATTTATTTAAGAAACTCATATAGGGTTTTGGTGTTCCAGGAAATCATTAAGCACTTTCACTCTAGCTCTATCTTTATCACAAGTCTATAAGAAATTATTATTACAATCTCCATTAGATAAATGAGGACTCTAACACACAAAACCTACTTATAACCATGACCTACACCCTGTGTGAGTGAAGCGATCCCTATCCACAATCTGTGTTGTCAACTACTATACCATAAGTATTACTTTTTTCTCATTACTGAGAATTAAGGAAGGAAAGGTTGATTTAGCTCACAGTTTGTGGAGGTTTCAGTCCATGCTTAGCTGGCTCCAAGGCAGAGTGGCACATGGTAGAAGGCAGCAGTTCATGGGGGTGGAAAACAGCAAGACAGAGTAAAGTGCAAGGAGAGCAAGAGCAACTCTCTTTCCCTCCCTTATATTCTATGCAGCTGACCTGCCCCATGGTGGGTGCAGCACTCACATGCATAATCCCAGCATGGGATGATGAATCAATCCAAACTCTGCAAGTTGCCCCATGACTGCAGGTGGCTTTAGGAGGAGATTTAGACACAAGCAACAGCACCCTTTTAGTAGTCAATTCTGAAGGTCAGAAGACAAGAAGTGAGATGACATGTGGAGTGGGTTTTCTTTGTCAAGGTTTCTATGTGCATTGTGTAAATTCTGTAGCAGTAGGAGATCATAATAACTTGGAAAACACCTAAAATATTCATTAACCTTCAGAAAGTCCAACCACAGCATATCCCTTTTCCTATTCCAGCCTGGCATAAGGAACACTTGCAAAACATTTTCAGTCTACCAGCTGTCCCTTATAGAAAAAAATAAAGGGTGAGGATATTCAGAATTTTGTAACAAAAGTTGTTACACTTAAACATTCTCCATCCCACAGGTGTTCCCATCACACTTCTAATAAAAATTCTAACTCACTTTAGATTAGGAGAAATCCACCTGACAGCAGGATTTTAGCCTTAGCCGTTCATTCTCTTTACTGTTGTGATCATTATTTATTGATCTTTTGCCTTTTATAAAAATCCCTTTTTACTGAGTCTTAGTACAAATATAATGTATGGTAGGGATAAATCTTGTTACAGAAATAATCAGGAAGCATATTGCTGACATTGATATCCAGAATCTTCATTATGAGAGTCGTTTCTTTAAAACAGACATTTTACAAAATAACAAAATTTTAGTGAAAAATAGCTATGAATTCAGAACTATTGCATGTGAATCTTAACATATCAAGAGCCAGCAAGATTATTTGCAAGAAACTGAATTGTAGATGCTTTTAATATTAATTTCTCACATCACTTAATGAGTAAGTGGTCATATTTAGCCCATTAGAGCTAAAAAAAAAAGAGTTCTATTAAAGGCCAGTTTCAATTGCTAAAATTTTTTCTTCTGCTGAAAATCTGCTAAGCTTCTTAAGTGTCATGTGATTCTGCCCTGGGTTGTCACTTCCTTATTTTAGGTTCATTTTGCTATAAGCAGAGAATTCTCAGTCTCTGCTCAGGAAATTTATGTACTTTAGGTATCGTTCCTATTTCTAAAGGGGTTCTCAGTAACACATGTTGCAGAATGCTTGCTATTAATTATTACTGTCATGGGGACGATTTCCCCCAATTGAAGAGAAACTAAAGCTTTCCGTCTCCATCTGAGCTCTCTTCTTCTTGTTTAACTGCCTTTATGTTCTTTCGTCAAACTGTGAGCATCTGCTTTTGTCTGGTTGCACTAGCCACTGAGATTACCAGTTCAAATAGAATGCCACCCGTGTTTTGGAATTTCACTCTTTAGAGTCCGGCAGCTGTGTACACACCAAAGACACTGTTTGAAAAGTGCCTTAACAGATATATGCTTTGGTATAATGCAACCTAAAGGTAATTGTCATCTGCAGGCCAGCATGGCATGGGTGGAGAGAGCTTTATAGGAAAAGTGATTTCTAAGTTGAGTTTTCAAAGGAAAATTGAAGTTAGGGAGGGTGTCATAGTGAAGAGGTCCTAGCTCCACTGGGAGAGCAGTGTGTGCAAGAACATGGCAAGCTACAGAGTTAGTACCTTCAGCCACCCTAGGGAGTTGGTATTCAGGGCAGATGGTGGCATTGAGGTGGCAGAGGGCATCTGAGACTTAGCAGTGAAAGAACCCATGTTCCATGCTCAGGTCTTTCAATTTGGCTTAAACATATTTTTTGTTTGTTTTGCAATCTGAA
>NW_004524682.1:4424676-4426760 GCF_000260255.1 Octodon degus | reverse complement strand
TAGACATTCAGACTCTGATGTTGCATAAATAAGACATCATTACCTTATCATCTGTTTTGTTCTTACTATTTGGTTAAAATTTAAGTTGCTACCTTCAAGGAAAATTGAAAAAAAAAAGATTTTCCATAGAAATTTTCAATAGAAGCTTGAGTAAGAACTTTCTTTCTTAGTCCTGTATGTTTTGTACGTTCATTATATATTACTTCAAAGTAGCTAACAGATTTGACCAGTGATTCAGTGGTACCCAAGTACCTATTTTAAGTATAGGTGAGTTAAATATACTGAGTGATCTAGGTTATAAAACAAAGGGTTTTCTTCAGACCTTTCATTTATAATATGACAACTTTTTCAACTAGTAGACACTTGGCCTACTTTTAAAGCTTTGTTTCAAATGTAGACAAGGAGATGAGTGATCATCCTTTTATCTAGTAATCTGTAATTTCCTGTGTCATAGAATTCTGGCTCTCAGCTACTGCAGCTGTGAAAAAGACAATGCTAAACAAATAAATATTGCTTGTATATCTGACAAAATAATTCATAGCATGTTTGTTCATAAGCTATCTTTTCCCCTATTTTTTACAAACCAATAGAGTTTTCCATGTGTCACAAAATTGCCACCCAACTTGCATATGTTCTGAGAGAGAGCGGTTCCAGAAAGTGTATGTGGTAAATTATTTTTGTGAAAATATGGCTGAAGAATCATGACACATTCGGTCCAAGCCAGACAGTGGGACACAGAACTCAGACGGGCTTCTCATCTGAGTAGGAGAGCCACGCTGACTGTCATCTCTCATCTTCAGACTCTCCTTAGTTTCTTCTTGAGTAGAAGCTTATTTTAATAAGAGATTCACTCTGAAAGGTGTTAAATTACTTCTGTTTCCCTCTCGTGGTAAAAGTCATACAAAAACAAAAAGAAAAGAAAACTAGAAATTGTAGAGAGCTACATCCCCACTCCATCTTCTCCAATGGCACTAGAGGCAGCTATCATTAGATTGTTCTCTGGTCCTAACCCTGAGAACACTTTTTTAAATTGGTAAAATCTTTTCTAATATCTTCTTTCTGTATTTTTATAATTTAAATGTTTGTCTAATTTTAAAACAGATAACTTTTATTGAGTGTGACTCTCATTTAAAGGGAGGAAAATGTAAGTATGACTTCTAAAGCAACAAAGTAAATAAAAGAGGAATCAAGATATTTCGTGTACAGACACAAATTCCCTACAATGAATGCGATCCCTATGTATGCCTAAATTGTACCAATAAACTTATATAAAATAAAATAAAAAGTGAAACATATACATGGGCAATACTATATACAGAGCTGTACATTCTATCTATAAAACAATCATTTTATAATATGCACACTTTAAATATAATTATATCGCACAGAGGGGAAATAAGGAAGAAGCATAAAGAAATTGATTTGTTGGTGTGCCCACCATGGAATCTGGTGATTTGTTGGCAATGTGCTGTATGCTATTGTTATGTTGTTGCTAAGAAGTGCTCAGTACTATTCTTGCTAAAGAGGGGCCAGCAAAGTAAATCTTCTGGCAACAAACTTTGCTCCAAGAGAAAATACAATGAAACTGACACAAGCAATGATGAGATAAAAAGTGATGTAGATAATTTTTCCTTGGTTTCTAAGAGAGCTAGGTTGGTTTATATTGTACCTGTCTTTCAAAAGGATATGTGGTTCCTCAAGGTAATATATGTAGATATAAGTTGAAGCAAAGATTAAAGAGGAAAACTAAGTTTTATAAAAAATAGAATGTACATAATATGAGAAAAATAATTCAATAAAGTTACCACTAATTTGTAGCTGTTTGTTCTCTGAGAATGTTATTAAACTGCCTTCCACCGGAAACAACATCAAGATGCCATATAATCTCTTTTTATTTTTAATTTTCCTTTATTTTATTTTATTTTGTTTTGTTTTTGTCCCAGGGATCAAACTCAGGACCTTTCACTTATGCAGGCTCCATGCCTCTGAGCTATATCCCGCAATCCACATATTCTCCAATGACATTAGCAGTAGTTATCATCAAGATGTTCTCTGGTCCTAAACCCTGAGAACAATTTTTTTTT
>NW_004524682.1:4421893-4422991 GCF_000260255.1 Octodon degus | reverse complement strand
GTAGCTTGCAGAATAGTGTTTAAGGTTCTAGAATCAACATTTGCAGAGTTCACTGTGTGGATTTAAAGAAAGCAGTGCTTAGTACCTATGAAGTGGCAGCACAGGCTTTGTGACAGAGAGAACAACTGAGGTAGTTGTTACAAGGATTTTATCAGGATTTTACGGGAAGAACAGATATAATACAAGATATACAAATGTATAAGAAATTACTTATGAATGTCACTCACAGAGTCAGATGAGGAAGTGTGTAGAGGGTGCCTGCACACTGGAGAGTGAAGGATTCTGTCTGAGGTCTGGAGCTCACTGCAGTGTTCCATGAAGTCTGCTATCAGGAGGCTGATAGGTCTTTGATGGAAGGCCAATGAGCCTACGCCAGAAGGCTGAAAGATCCAAGGTGGAAGCTGAAGAGTCTATGCTAGAAGCCAAGCTTATATTCTTTAAATGATGAACCACCCTGGGGAGGCTCCTCTACACTCTAGGGTGTGGAATTGCTGAGCCTATTTGGTAAAGCTTCTAAACTTCTCCATTTGACACAATCAATCAACCACTACAGGGTTGATCAGGAAGCAAGGAGGAAAAGGGTGCTCCAGAGATGCAAAGACCAGAACTGGACAAAATATCCTGTAAGATCATAGCCCTTTTATATGGCACCGTCATACACAAGAGGCAGGATACTGTAACACATAGGGCAAGAAGATGTGAGAAACAACAAACGAAAGAATTTTTGTTAGCAAATGTAGCAAACACTCTCAAAGTCTCACCCATCTCTCTACTTTACCTATTTCATTTTGCCCCAGAGTTCACTTCAAGATTTGACACAGGCCTTTGTTGGATGTCTAGAAGAGCCCTCTTGTCATTCACGGCAGACCAGAAGCGTCCAAGGACACAAGCTCCCTTAGGAAATAGACTCACAGGAGTTGTGTAGAAGCCCACAAGTTTTTTCTTCCTGCAGTGTAGCTGAGTCACAGTCTTTTTATAAAAAAAGTCTAAATTTTGTTTTTAAATTTTTATTTTCAAAGCATATGAAATAGGGACCTGGGAGATGGCTCAGTAGAATAAGTGCTTCCCTGGCAAGCACAAGGGCCTGAGTTCAATTCC
>NW_004524682.1:4419129-4420788 GCF_000260255.1 Octodon degus | reverse complement strand
CAGAACCTGGAAGGAACATTCAACTGAGCCAAGAGCCACAGAGAGGTCACATCTGACTCTACTACACTGGGAAATTCTGAATCTTCATTAAGTTTTTTGTATCAGTCAGTGCTTACAAAAGAAACACACCAAATGCATTCATACATATATAAATTTATAAGATTGCTTTTACAGTGGCTGTCCATAACTCTGAAAAAGTGAAAAAAGTCTGTCTGTGTGCTGGAGATTCAAAGGACCCAGTTGAAGGCTTGGAGCTCACTATAGTGTCCTGTGCACATCCATATCAGGAGGCCAAAAGGTCTGCAATGGAAGGCTGACAGGTCTGTGCTGCAGCCCTGGAGATGACGTCCAAGATGAAGGTGAAGATTGGAGTGCCACTAAAGAGGTAGAATGCAGTATGGCAGGAGTAGGAGCCACAGGGACCTTGGCAATGTCTTCATGTAACTTACCTGTGACCTCTGGGCATACTCCGAATCAATCACATATATGCCACTTCTATTTAATTGTGGCCTGTTGCTGTGTACATACATCTTTATGACTTGGTGGATCATTTAATACCCAGCTCATGGTGGCATCTGGAGTCACATGGCGACTTGCTGTACCATCATGTGCTCAGTTTCTGCTAAGGCCTAATATCAGACTAATACTTGTTTTTAAAGAATGAGTAGTTGTTTGCAGATGATGGCAGAACCATTCTTCAAAATCCTAAAGTTGTGCCTTGCACTTCACCTAGGGGGCCTCCCTGAGATTGCAGTCAGACTGCACTTCAGGTACCCTTGGGTATGATGGATCATGTAGCCCCAAGGTGGGAGCAGCCTGTCCAGCAGCAGGGACTTACTGTAGAGCCTTCTGTTTTTGGGCCTCACTTAGTCCCATTTCCACATCACTCAGTAAATGGGCCAGGGTAGAACTCCCAAGGGAGAAACACATTACTTCCAAAATCCAATTAGGCACTTTATTAAAATGAGAGTGGTTGTTACCTCCTGCTCCCCTAGTCCAATAAGCATAATTGCATCAATCTCATGGATCAGTATGATATCTTGTGGGAGGGAATGGTGACTACGATTCCTGTGAAGAAAGTTGTGACATAACTAGAGAATTAATAGAGTCTTGAGGCAGGACAATGAAGGTTCATTGCTGGCCTTTCCAGATGAAAACAAATTATTTCTGATGTGTCTTATGGATAGGTATGGAAAAGAAGGTATTTGTTAAATCAAACAGCTATGTACTAAGTACCAAGAGATGTGTTAATCTGCTCAATCTAGGAAACCCCATCAGGTACAGAAGTTACAGTTGGAGTCACCATTTGATTCAATTTATGGTAATCTATTGTCCTCCAAGACCCATCCATCTCTGGTACAGGGGAGAATTAAATGGAGATGTGGTGGTACCCACCACCCTTGCATCCTTCAAGTCTTTAATAGTGGCCCTAATCTCTGCATTCTGGCCGGGGATATGGTACTGATTTTGGTTTACTGTGTTACAGGTAAGGGCAATTCTAATGGCATTTGGCCTTTCCAACCATAATAACCCTCACACCATAGGCTAAGGAGCCAGTGTGAAGATTCTCCCAAGAACTATGTATATCCACCACATTATGCATTCTGGAACAGAGGAAAGACTACAGGATGGATTAAGGACTAACTGAACCCACTGTGT
>NW_004524682.1:4398278-4399813 GCF_000260255.1 Octodon degus | reverse complement strand
GCAAGTGTAGCACTCATACCATCTCCATGCCCTCCTCTTTTATAGGATGGGAATGTTAGTAGGATGAGGATTTTGACAAAGTAAGGGGCCTGGCTCCCTGCTGAATCTCTACTTTAAACTTCTAAACTTTCAAGTTGACCATGTATTTACCATTCCAATCCACCCCTTGTCAACTTGGCAATCAGATACATTTCTTTAAACTGGTTTCCAGACACAAAGATATTCATATTCTTAACATTTCACAACTTGAACATTATAACCCAAGTTTAACAATCCTTAAGAACCAGTATTAAGTCTATCAAGATTATATTACATCAGAACCATAGCATTCTGTCCCTGGCCCCACAAATACCCAGGCACATCCCTTTCTGAAAAAGGCATTTAAATCTACCTGCCAGAGTTGCCAAGGTCTTAATAGTTTCAGCACTGCTGCAAAGTCCAAGTCCCAAGTCTCCTCCAAGACGTAAGGCAAGCTCTTAGTTTCAAGCCCCTGTTCAAATGAAAAGTTAGATGCTACCAACATTCAATGGCATGAAATAAACATTTTTATTCTAAAAGTTAGGGCAATACAAAGGAATAGGACCAATACAAGCCATAATATAGCTGTACAAACATTAAATCCTGTAGTTCTATGACCAGTATCTGAGGCAACCTGTGGCAAATTATGAGTTCCCAAGGGTCTGGATGGCTCCACCCCATAGCCCTTCTGAGGGTTACAGGTCCCATGGCTTCTCTCTTAGACTCATTTTTGCCAGTCCTTGAACATTTTCTTAGACAATCCATGTTCTTGTCTTCTCCAGACTTTTGGGGTCTCCACTGCACCTTTGGCTTCTCTCTCACAGCCTCACACACTGCCCTCCGAGGGCACACTGCTGGCATCCCAGGCCCTCTAAAATTGAGGTGGAAACCTTTTCAACCCCATAACTCTTGCATTCTTTATGCAACTAAAATCAGTACCATGTGGAGGATGCCAAGGCCTGCTGCCAGCTGGAGCCATTGCCAGGCTTTCCTCTCTTGGCTGCAGGGTCGAAGTGCCTGTATTGCTGAGCACTCTGAATCCAATCCTGAGAAGCAAATTTTCTACATTTCTGCCATTCTGGAACATGGTGCTCTGTAGCTTTTTTCCAAAAAGGAAGTCTTTCACTTTTGCAGTTTTGAGGCTGCAAAGGGAGGAGACTTGCTTCTTCTTACGATGCCCGAAGGCCATTTTTTTCTATTTTCTCATTCTTTCTCAGCAATCAAGATTTTTTTAGTTATATCTTTGAAGTCCACAGCTTTACTGGATTTTCCTCTTTGGCCAAACTCACAACATTTTAAATCATCCTGCTGGGATCTTTGCTGGTGATTCTCAACATAAATCTGGCTAAAAGCCCCCAACAATAGGCATGCCACCTTCTCAACATTTGAAATTTCTTCTGCCAGATTAATTAGTCTACCACACTTAATCTCAATCCCCATCAAAAATCTCTCAACATGATCAAAATGTAGACAAACTTTTTGCCAAGTCGTAACACACAACATCTTGAGTCTGTCAC
>NW_004524682.1:4396283-4398073 GCF_000260255.1 Octodon degus | reverse complement strand
ATGGCCAGATATAGTCTCAGCAATGACCATACTTCTCTGGTACCACATTCTATCCCAGTTCCTTTACTTTCATGGCTGGGACAAATTATACTGTGCTCAAAACTAAGGAAGGAAAGGTTTATTTAGCTCACAGTTTATAGAGGTTTCACTCGCTAGTCAGCTGGCTCCTAGGCAGGCTGGCACGGCACAGGGGCAACACCTCAAGGCTGCAGAAGACAGCAAAAGCAGCAAGAGTAAGAGGAGGGTATCAGGCCTCTTCTTCATTATAATGAAAGGTGGTTGCCTTCCCAGGACAAGTGTAGCACTCACACCATATCCATGCCCTCCTCTTGTACAAGCTCAGGGTGTTTGCAAAGTATGGACCTTGGCTCCCTGCTGAGTCACTCAGCTAAACTTGTCAAATTGACACAGTGTATCAGCCATTTGAGTATTCTAATAAGAATATGCTTATTTTCTGCAAATTAAAACAAAATATTGTAGGCTGACTAACTGCACTTACTTATTGTTTGCTTATAGTGGGTTTGATGTTTGCTCCCTCAGTGAGATAAAAGATGAGGAGGTAAATAATTACTTAATTTAAAGTTATGTTAATAGTCAAAACAAATAATTCTATCATTGGGTACTTTCATGTTTTGTTATTAATGAAGATATTTCTATAAAGTGGAAAATTCATGATGATCCAGTACAAGCTGGATATTCACTTAAGACATGAACAAAGCAGTCCACTTTCTAGCATAGGGTGCATTAATTTTAACATAATAAAACAATTTGAATGCAGATATACACAAACAAAAACATGTTTCCTGAAATGTTCCCTCATATTATGTCAGTCATAAATATCTTATTTTCCAAAGACCAAAAGTAATAGGTCTTTTGAATACAGTTCTAACAATCTGCCCACATTGCTCGTTTATGTACTCCAAATTACTCTCCCCACACTCACTTTAGATTTCTTTCTGTACCTCAAGAGCATGAAAGCTTTGAGGCATGTTGGTACAACATGATACTTCAGCATAAAGCATTGTTTCTTACTCCAAGTGATGGGATAGCCCCAAAACTGGTGCCTAGCTCAAGGTAGCAAAGACCCTGGATCACCCAGGATGTCTAGAACCAATTTTCTTCATAGTAGGATGAAGACCAAGATCCTGTCACCTGGAGATTTGCTGCTCATTTCAGAGAGACCAGGAAAAAAGGGAACACGGGGAGAAAAGCAAAGCCAGTCTTGCCGTTGGGTCTACTTAGGTTTAACAAGGTCAAGCTCTTGAGTAGAGGCTCCAAAAAGAGCGCCTGTGTATGCAGCACAGGGTAGAAGCAAACACTTGTCTTTGCACAGTGGCCCTGGTGCCACATGTAATAACCTTTGCCTCCTATGTGTCCCTTCCTCCCTTCCCTCCTATTGTCACTTTGCCTCCTATGTGTCCCTTCCTCCCTTCCCTTCCCTGGATCCTCTTCCCTTCCCATAAAGTCTACTTCTGCCACCCTATTTCTCAGCATCTCTCTTTAATTTACAGTGTTTTTGTTTCTCTAGATGGCATACTACAATTGTGATTGAACTAGACAGTTTCAATTATTTTCAATTTGTGGCATCCTAATGTCAGATTTTATTCCACCCTCCTATTTCACCTCTGTCTTCAATATAGAATTTTTGTTTTAAAAAATGAACTTATATCTTGCTAAGAAACTGTATGTCAGTATGTATGATGATTTCTTTGCTTGAAGTACCTGAAAGCCCTCTAATTTGCCTTAAAAGCTATTTTGGAGAAGGTTGTCTCAGATATAGAGAATGTGGT
>NW_004524682.1:4392786-4395636 GCF_000260255.1 Octodon degus | reverse complement strand
GGAAGAAATGTCTTTGACCTAGGGGAAAGACAACTTATATTCCATAAACTGCAATTGTCTTCTGAAGTTATGCATATTATCCTAGGGCTTAGCCACATCTGAGATCCCCCATAATCATGTCATTTGACATTCTCATTTTGACTGGACACTTTGTTTAGTTTTACATAGTAGAAACTGTAATCTAATTGAGTTAGCACTGAACCTTATGATAGCAATCCTAAATTCAAATTAAATGTCATTCACCTATTGACTGTGTATGTGAGACAAATTTCTCATCACTTATATATATTTCATAATAAAGTACACAAGCTATTTTGTAAGCTAAGAATTTCTGTGTCTACCATTTTTTCAAACTCCATACATTTTCAGTTGTCTACTAAACATTATCTGTTAGATGTTCATGGACAGAAGTCCACCCCAGTATGGTCCACCAACCAATATTTCCTGATTTATTTCATGGTCATACTTCAACAGATTTCTAGATAAGATTCTTTTCTTTGTAGTACTTGGAGTACTGAACTCAGAACTTGGAAATGAACTACATATTCTTTATTGTTTTAAATTTTGAAGCAGTCTCTAATTCAGTCAGAAGTTGCCCATTCTGTACTCAAATTTACAATCTTCCTGCCTCAGCACCCCAAAATGATGTGATTACAGGTGTGCATCACCACATTGGGCTTCTAAATACTATTATCCTTTGGAAGTTACTCGTTTACTTACTAATTTATGCATGGAACAAATACTCCCTTTTCACTTTTTGTATCTCCTTCCTCTTTCATTCCCATTCTGTTTCAAATCTGACTTTTCTCCATTTTATTTTTTTACCCTCTGTTCCTCTGGTGCTGACATCCAACTTGGCACTCTTAATGTACCCCTTGGCCTATTTGAATCATTTCTCTCCTAGTCTGTTCTTTCAGCCCCAGCACCTCTTGTTGTCTCTATTGAGACCTCCTTTGTTCCTGTCTCTGTCTTGTAGGCCATGCTTCTAATCCCCAAAGCCAGCTGTACTATGCAACCAATTTGTTGTCATTTCTATTTCCCTGAGAAAAGAAGAAACATACATCTTTTGACACTGAATTTTACCAAATATTATTATTTCACTTGAAACATAACCTACCAACTTCACAAGCTCATTAGGAAGTGAGATAACATGTATGATGAGCACAGAAGAGCTTCTCACAGCCCGAGGTCTTCTCAGAGATCCTGTGTAGTGTAGAATACAGATGACACTTCTCATCTGGCAATTCAAAAGAGAAACTTAGCACCACATGCTTAATATGGTTTGTATGTAGAGAGAGCATATGAAATGCAATGCAGGTGGATGAGTACAAAATGAAAAAGTGAGCAATGTGTGGAGTGGTGTTACTCCAGAAAAAGATAGTGACTTGGAAAAAAAATAGGGTATGAGATGGTGAAAAGTGAGAAGATGACTCTATTGAGTGTTAAAAATTACATAGAAAGTGTTTGAGAGCAAAGCAATGTGTGACATTGTGAAGTAGGGTTGGAAAGGCCTGGTTATAACCTAAAAATCATGGTTAGAGTGGTAGACTGGCCAGGCATTACAGACTTAAATTCTTGTTTAAATAACAGAGAAGGATTGTAATCGAATGTTTCAGAATAATAATGTAATTTAAATTTATTCATTTTTTGCTTCCAATATTTGCAATGCATTTTGTTTCTTCATTTTTAAAGGGGAAAATTAAGAGATTAAGGAATTTATTATTCCTTTAAAGTGTAAATTGTCTAAACCATTTGAAAATTCAATATTTTAAATGTAAATACTAGCTGTTGAAACAAATTATTCAAACCATCGTCCTTCCAGGGGAAGTTTCCTATGTTTTCTTTAAAAGTATTAGTTACCTGAATTTCGGTGTGAGTTGGGCCAGAAAATCACAAATGCAAAGGCTTTTGGTTTGTCTAATTCAACCCCTTCACATTTTACAAATGTACAATGAAACATACACTTGTTTTTCAATTTTAAATGCAATGCTTTAAAACATAAAAGTAAAAGACTTAAGACAGGCAAGACAATATTAAAGAAAAGAGCAAAGCTGGAATACTTCCACTTTTAGATGGGAAGATTCACTCTAAACTATAGTAATTACCAAAAAATGATACTGGCATGAAGACCAGTGAAATAGAGGCCCAAAGAGTGTCAACACTAAAACCATGCCTTGATATGATAATCATGATGCTGCACTTCCACAAAGAATCCAGTCTTCATTATCAATATTTCATAATGACCAATATCAATTAAAAATAGTACAAAACTCTTACTACTAAGTCATGGATCTTAAATGTACAAGCCAAATCATCAAGCTTCTAGAAAGAATCATGGAGAGTATCTTCCTGCTTTTGAAAGAGGTAAAGAGTTATTAAATGAGACTCAAAAATACCAAGTAAAAGGAGAATAAGTTGCATTTCATTAAAGTTAAGCAATGTTATGGATATAGTGGTAGCTTTAAAATGATAAAATGCATAACCATGAGCTAGGGGGTAATTTATATAACATACATCAAGTATATTCATCAAGTAACTTGTGGTCATCAAATTATTCATTCACAGAATATAAAGTGGTAGAAATCAAGGAAATGGCAGGCAACTTAGATAAAAATGAGTGCAAGATTGGGACAAATATTTCATAGTGTCAAAGTGGCTAAGAAAATTATGTAGGGAGGTTTAATAGTGCTAAAACATGCCCAGGACAGCTAAATTAAAAAAATAATTTTAATGGTGATATGAAGCAACTAGCATTTTCCTTCACTGCTGATGGGAATATAAATTGGTACAGTGATTTTAAAAGACTTCTTGCCAGTATCCACTAATCCTAAACTTATCACTAACCTGTGA
>NW_004524682.1:4380508-4391906 GCF_000260255.1 Octodon degus | reverse complement strand
ATTCACAGATTCTTTCTCCACGTAGAAATCTCTGTTAAGGAATGCCTTTCTTTTCTATTATATCTGAAAATTATATCTTTGACTGCAAGTGTGTGCTTGTGTGCATAAAAAAGAAACTCACTTTTGTTGCATGCTTTTCTTAACACTTAATAATTGTACATGTTTATGGAATACAGTGTGATTTTTAATGTATCTATGTAAAATGTATACATACT
Organism: Octodon degus; assembly: GCF_000260255.1. NCBI lineage: Eukaryota > Metazoa > Chordata > Mammalia > Rodentia > Octodontidae > Octodon > Octodon degus. The sequence continues at coordinate 4,391,691 of NW_004524682.1, read as the reverse complement.
GATGAAAGTAGGTTAATTAGCATTTTTACTCTGTATCATTTCTTATACTTGCTGGCTTTTTAGCTCTTCTTTTCTGGATTTTCCTAAATCTATAACATATTGTTGTCAACTGTAGTAAACCACTGTACTCAGTGCTATAATGTATTCCTCTTATCTAACTGAATTTTGATACTTGGTATCCAATCTCTCTCTAACTCTACTTCCTCCAATCATTTCAGCTTCTAGTAATCACTCTTCTCAACTTTTCAGATGAGTTTAGCTTCCACATCTGAGAGGGAATGTGTGGTACTTGTCTTTCTGTGTCAGCCCTATTTCACTTAACATGATATCCAGTGTCCTTTTGTTCTCTATATTTTGCTGAGAATGATAGGATTTCCTTTTTTCTTGGTTCCATAATATTATCTGTATAAACCACATTTCTCTGTTCATTTACCCACAGATGGAGAACCCAGGTTGGTTCCGTATCTTGCCTAGTGTCACTAGTGCTACAATGCCGAGGCTATTGCAGGTATCTCCTTGATGGGCTGATTTTATTTTCTTTGGATGTATATCTGGAAGAATTGCTAGATCATATCCTAAACCTATTTTTATTCCACGTGGCAGTCCATAATGTCTATATGCATTTACTTTCCTGTCAACAGTATATGAATTTCCTTTATGCTGTATTCTGGTGAATGTTTGTCGTTTGGATGGGGCAATTTTAATTTGGATGAAATGATATGATATTCCTTTGTGGTTGTGATTTATTGATCCATTTTAATTGTACTAGTTCTTTTACTCTTCCTTGAGTTCCAAATGTATTCTGGATATTAACCTTTTGTCAAAAATATAGTTTATAAATATTTTCTCTTTATATAAGTCACATCTTTATTGCTTCATTGGCTGCATAGAAGCATCTTAGTTTTTGATAAATTTCTTTTGAGTCTTCTTCAAAAAAGCTATTCCTATATTAATTTCTTTAAGCATTCCTCCTAGGGTTTTTTTTAAAAAAATTTTAGGGATGGGTCTACAGGGTGTTCAGGATCTCACTACTAGATCGGATTCATAGTGAACTGCCTGTTTACAGCCTCCCAAGTGCTGGGATTACAGGTGTGCCACTACTCCCAGTCTCAATTGCCATATCAGCAAGCCCTAGGGGCGGGGCCGGAACAGCAGCTTGCAGGTGCGTTAATCCTCTGAGCTATTTGGTTGGCTCTATAAATTGTTTTCTTATGATTTCATAGTTTCAGCTCTTACATTTGGATCTCTGATCCATTTTTACTTGATTTTTGCATATTTATAGAGACAGAGGTCAAATTTCATTATTTTGTCCATGAGTATACACACTTCTAACTGCATTTATTGAAGAGGCTCTCCTTTCCTCTATGTGTGTTTTGAAATTTAGTCAAGAATCAGTTAGTCGTATGTTAGTTGATACATTGTGTCAACTTGGCTAAATCAGCTCCGGAAGTTCTCAGCATGGGGGCCTAGCCCTGCAGGTGGGCAGGGCCCAGGAATTGAGAAAAGGCTTCCTGCCTCCCTGCCTGGCTTCCTGCCACCCTGCCCCACTTCCGTGGAGAAGTGGGAGTCTTCCAAGGAGCTTGATCTTCACAGCCACTCCACTTTGGAAGAGCTCCGATCTCCACCATGGAGCGCCAGTCTTCGCAGTCAGCGCAGAAGGAAGAGAGAGGCTTGATGGACTCCGCAGCTGCTGCTCCTCTTCTGCTTCTCATTGTTTTCTGCCACATGAACTGCTGATGTTTGCCTTGGAGCCAGCAGAATATGGACTGAAACCTCTAGTAACTGTGAGCTAAATAAACCTTTCCTTCCTTCATTTTGAGTGTTGGGTAGTTGTCCCAACAACGAGTAAAAAGTAACTAAGACAATTTGGTTGCAGAGGAGTGGGGTCATTGCTGTGGCTATACCTGACAATGTGGATTACAAACTTTTGAGACTGGTTTACGGGAAGAGATAGGAAAGGTTCAGAGATGTTGCCTACAAGTGAAGCGCTGAAACAGCTTCAGCTGTTCTGTTTGGGAGATTCTGCCAGATCTCAGGCCAGAATGTTGATAGGAAGCCTGACTGTAAAAACCATGCTGGGGAGGTTTCTGCTGGGAAGAAGAACAACATTGGTTGTTGGACTGCGGATGATTTGTGTTATGGCTTGGCAGAAGGCTTGTCTGCATTTTGCTCCTGTCCAGAGACTTTGCCTGAGACTGAGATTAAGCACAGTGGACCAGTTAATCTTCAAAAAGAAATTTCAAAGCATCCAAATATTGGGGGAGTGGCATGATTGTTTTGGGGGACTTTTAGTCAGATTTATGTTAAGAATGAAGATTAAAGAGCCCAAAAGGATGATTTAAAATGTGAGTTTGGCCAGACAGGATGCACCAGGAAGGCTGTGGACTGTAAAGATAAAGCTGAGAGGATCTCCATTGCTGAGAAGGAACAGGAGAGTAGAAAAGCTGTCCCGAGGGCATCACAGGAGGTGGCAGGTTCCTGCCCTTTGCAGCCTCAGAATCGCAAGGGTGAAGGACTTTGCTTTGAGTAAAAAGCCGCAGAGCCCCATGTTCCAGAATGGAGGCAGCGGCCACACCGGGTTCCAGAATGGAGGCAGCGGCCACACCGGGTTCCAGAATGGAGGCAGCGGCCACACCGGGTTCCAGAATGGAGGCAGCGGCCACACCGGGTTCCAGAATGGAGGCAGCGGCCACACCGGGTTCCAGAATGGAGGCAGCGGCCACACCGGGTTCCAGAATGGAGGCAGCGGCCACACCGGGTTCCAGAATGGAGGCAGCGGCCACACCGGGTTCCAGAATGGTGCCAGCATTGATAAATCATTCCTCCAAATCACAGTCAGAGTGCTCAGCCATCCAGGCACTCGACCCCTAAAGCCAAGAGAGAGGAAATTCTGGCTACTGCTCCAGCTGGAAGCTGCCCTTGGCATAATCCACGTGGCTTTGGTTGTAGGCACATGCAGAATGCAGGCGTTCTGAGGTTCAGAAGGCTTCCACCCAGATTTCAGAAGAAGGTCTGGGAGGCCAGGCAGTGTGTCCCTGAGAGGGCAGTGTGTGGAGCTGTGAGTGAGAAGCCTATTCAGTGGAAAGCTCAGAAGTTTGAAAAAGCCAGGAATGTGGATGGTCTAAGAAAAGCTGCAAAAAGGGAGCAAAGCAGGCTTGAGAGAAAAGCCATAGGAGCTACCAGCAGAAGTGCCATATGGGTGGAGCCATGTAAGGCTTTTGGAGCTCACAGCTCATTACAGGGTGCGTTGGATGGTCCACAGGGAACTGCAGGACTTAACATTTGCCCTTCCGGGCCTTGGACTTGTTTTGGTCCCAATTGTTTGTATCCTGCTGTGTATCCCTTTTGGAATGGCTTATCTTATGCCTGTGAATGTTAGAAGTGTTTAACTTTTCATTTGTAGAGGGGCTCACAGCTAAGAGTTTGCCTTAGATCTTGGTGGCTTGTGATTTGGATTTTTCAGCCTCGCTGAAACTGTTAGGACTTCGGCAACTCTTAGAGATAGACTCAAACGTCTTTTGCATAAACGGATGTGCATGAGTCTTTGGAGGGCCAGGGGCAACATGTCATGGTTCTAATGTTATACAGTATTCAAGTTGTAAAATGTTTAAGCATATCTGTGTACCTGGAAATTGGCTTAGAAAAGTATATGTCTAGTTGCCAAGTTGATAAGGGGTGGATTGTGTTAGTTGATACATTGTGTCAGCTTGGCTGAATAAGCTCCAGAAGTTCTCAGCGTGGGGTCCTAGTCCTGCAGGTGGGCAGGGCCCAGGAATTGAGAAAGGCTTCCTGCCGCCCTTCCTGGCTTCCTGCTACCCTGCCTGCCTTCCTGCCACCCTGACTGGTTTCCTACGGCCCTGCCCCACTTCCGTGGAGAAGTCCGAGTCTTCCAAAGAGCTTGATCTTCGCAGCCACACCACTTTGGAAGAGCTCTGATCTCTGCCATGGAGTGCCAGTCTTTGCAGTCACTGTAGAAGGAAGAGAGAGGCTTGATGGATACCGCAGCAGCTGCCCCTCCTCTGCTCTTCATTGTTTTCTGCCGCATGAACTGCTGTCATTTGACTTGGAGCCAGTGGAATATGGACAGAACCCTCTAGTAACTGTGAGCTAAATAAACCTTTCCTTTCTTCATTTTGAGCATTGGGTATTTGTCCCAGCAATGAGTAAACAGTATCTAAGACATCATAGATGGGCGGATGTATTTCTGTTCTTTACATTCTGTTATTTTGGTCTGTGTATCTCCTTTACATTAGTACAGTGCAGTTTTGGTTCTTATATCCTTGTGGTAAGTCTTGTGATTGGTAACTATGATATTGCTAGCTTTATTCTCTTCAGTTAAGTTTCTTTGGGTATTTGGGATTATTGTATTTCTCTGTAAAGGTTAGATATGTTTTTTTTTCTACACTTGCAAAGAATGTCACAAGTATTTTTATAGAGGTTTTACTCACTGAAGTTATTATGTCCATTTTAATAACCTTAACCCTTCCAATACATAAATATAGAAAGTCTTTTCAACTCTTTTTAGTACATGTTCAATTTCTTTCATAACAGTTTTGTAACTTGCACTGCAGGGGCCTCTTACTTGCTTGGTTAAATTTATTTCTAGGTATTTTACATTTTTGCCAGTATTATGAAAAAGATTGTTTCCATTATTTTTTCTTATAATATTGCTTAAAGTACGTGTAAAACTGCTACTATTTTTGTACATTGATGTTGTATCTTGCAAATGTACTGAATTAGTTTATCAGCTCTAATAATCTTTTGATATTATATATAGATATTCTTGGGGAGTATTGTCCATGGTTTATTAATTATTATTATGATTATTAATAATACGTTATTATTTTGTGGGAAAAATAAAAATAAAATTTCATAAAAAAATAACAGGAGAATAACAATGGTTAATACACTACAAATTGGTATCTTCAAAGTGGTTACTCAAACAATAAGATATGGGCATAAAAATTGTCCAAATGATATTAGCACAAGCCTTTCTTTTTAAAAACTACTAGTACTATAACTGTGTTGTATTTTAGAGTAAATAAGCATCAAAATGTATGTCTCAGTTACTGTTCTCTCATTGCTGGGACAAAACCCAGCATCCAAAATGAAGGAGGAAAAGGTTTATTTAGCTCACAGTTGCTGGAGGTTTCAGTCCATACTCAGCTGGCTCCAAGGCAGAGTGGCACATGGCAGAGGGCAGTAGTTCATGATGGCGGCAAAGAGCAAGAGCAAAATGGAGGAGTAGCAGCAACAACAGCAACAGAGACGAAGTCTGTCTCTCTTAAATTGCATTCAGGTTATATGCCCCAGGCTGGGTATAGCACTTACACCCATAATCTCAGCAGTACTAAAACCCAATAATCCCGGCGTTGATCATGAGTTAATCTCAAACTCTAGAAGTCCTCACCCCATGGCTGCAGGAGGCTTTGGGGGGACAACTAAACACAAACCATAGTAATGTACAATATATATTGCAAAATGGGAAGAAATCATTCAAAAATAAAGAGTAGGGTGAAGGAAATGGAAAAGGAAAAGGAAAGAAGGGAAAAAATATAATATATATATTATGTATAATGTAATATTTATTTGTTTATTATAATCTACAAAGGGATAATGTAACTTCCTCCCTTCCTGCCTGCATGCTTTTTATGTCTTGAGCCTAACTGTTCTACCTAAGCTTTCTGATTTCTACTATTGTATGGAGTATGAGTTGAGTATAAGGGGTGAAAATACAAATTCTTGTCTTGTTGCAAATCTTAGAGGAAATGCGTTTAACTTTTCCCCATTTCAAATGCTGTGGCTTGCTGTTGTGTAACATACAAGCATTAGTATTTGTAGTACCTCCTTGTATACCTAACATGTTCATTTTTTATCATGAATTGTTGTTAAATTTTATTGAATGTTATTTTTGCATTTATGGAGATGATTATCTGATTTTTATACTTTATTCTGTTGATGTGGTATGTTTTGTTTGTATATGTCGAACTATTCTTGTAATTCCACTAAACCCCATTTCATGTTGAATGGTCTTTTTAATGTGCTATTGGATTCAATTTCCTAGTGTTTTGTTCATATTAGTTTTACATTGATATTCATCAGAACTATTGGGATATGTGGTTTTCTTTTTTTACCGTATCTTTCTCTAGTTTTGGTGTTAGGCTAGTGCTAGCCTTGTAAAATTACTTAGGAAGAATTTACTCCCTCTCAATTCTTTGAAAAAACATAAGAAGCATTGATATTAGTTTCACCTGAAAAGTTTGGTAAAAATCAATTATGAAAACATTTATTCTTGGTCTTTTCTTTGTCAGGAGACATTTTATTAAGGATTTAATCTTACTACTTTTTACTGGTATGTTCAAATTTTCTGTTTTGGCAGGTTACATATGCAAATCCCTACTTTCTAGAATGCAACTTTTAGAATTCATAACAGAATATTCCTTGACAAATTCCAGTTTGCTTGAAACAAACAGTGAAAATTGAAAGTACTTGATTATTCAACATCGTGAGAGTAACATATTTCTATAAACTTTTACTTAACAAACACAGCTTTCCTTAGTCTTCTTTCAAAACCAAACGCTGAAGAAGTAATTCTCCTATTGTCTACCACACAGATGTACAAGCTATTAATTTCTCCCCATATATTTATTCCTTGCTACTGGATGAAGATTATGAACTATTGCATGGGTTAACTGACAATTAGATACAATAATAATGGTTTTTTTTGTAAATTACTTCCAAAATGATAGGTATATATGCTCACTATTTATGCTTCTCATTATGCTTCTTGGAGCCTAATAACTTTATCTGTGTCCTGTGAAAAATTTTAGCCTTAGACTTGAAACAATGAATGAATACTTATTAAGTGAGCATTCCTTTGTAATGAAAAGGACTGTATGATTTATCTTCTTTCAGTCCAACTTTAGGAAGTGTTACCTTGGGATATGGTCTCAGAATTATCCAAGCTATAATTGCATTCAACAGTCTGTAAGACTTGAGGAAAAAATAGATTGATTTCTCTCTAGCATAAAAGGGTTTCCATGTTTTAATGTTGCAATTTCCTGCCTGAAAATTCCTTCATAAGGATTATAGAGCTAGAGGGATTTTAAATTTACTTCATACTACAGCTTCCCATCTTGTGTGTGACTACATAAAGAAAAGTCTATGATGGACTGAAATATCATCTTGTTGGAATTTAAATCGATTGATGGAGCCTTGGGCAGTGTGTGTGTGTGTGTGTGTGTGTGTGCGCATAACTATGTGAAAAATCACGGAGAAAAGCTACTTCTAACTCTTTCTTTTATGAAGAAGCTGAAATTGGAAATTTCTTTTTTTCTTTAAATAGTATCTCTTAGTCCCAGTGCCAGATATATAGACCAGACTTTCATGGTTTTCCTCAATGTACTTCAGCGTGAAATATATGTTGTTCCTCTTCCTTGAGTGAAAGAGTGGCTGCTCTTGGTAAATGCTTTAATAAGAAGAGATGATCAAACTTATAATAATGGTTTTATATTGAGTATGTTAATATAAATTCATATAAAAAGCACTAAATAAATTCATAATATTTTCCTAGAAATAAAGATTTAATTCAGAGAATTTAAATACTTTATCAAGACTTCAGAATAAGGTCTTTTGACCAAATTTGCTGGATCCAAAGCTTCTGATCTTGTGCAATAGCATGACACTTACTTTTGAAATGCAAAATAATGGTGCATGGTACAGAAATTCTGCCTGAAGAGGAAACAGATACCAGATGGTTGATATTCAGCACAACAAAAGATTGTTGTGGGAAGCAATGGAACATTTATTATAGCTTTCAGAACTCATTATTTTGGAATTTGCAATCATTTGGGGGAAACAGCTGTCTTGCAATAATTTATAAGAAGTCAATAATAATTAGAATAATAATTCCAAGAAGTCTTGGAATAATTTTAAGTGTGAAAAAAGGAACCAGATAATTTATTACCTTTATTGCCTCTACCAAACACAATAGTCAATAAGTTGATTTTTTTACTTATTTTATTTATTTTTTAATACTATTATTGAGAAAGTTGGTAATGAGGGAGTTTCAAAACAGGTTAATAGGACAGTTACAATAATTAATATGTTGCATATTGTTGCTTCGTAGTAGTTATTCATAGTACAAGATGCAGGCATGACATTTTGTCTCAATACCATAAGTTCAAAAATTTCTTCTCATTGAACTTAGAGAAAATACTATATATCTGTGCTATCTACTTTGTATATAGAGATATGGTGTGCCTATGGAGAGTCACCAGAAGAAAAATCATTCTCTCAGGCTTTATTTATGTTTTTATTAATTTTATAGAGAAACAAAAAGCAATGAGACAGTTTCAAATAGCTTAGTAGGCAGTTACAATAATTAATATGTTGCATAGTGTTGTCTTCATAGTGGTTATTCATCGTACAAGATGCAGACATGATATCCTGTCCAAACACTATTAATACAAATCTATCTTCTCATTGAATTAAGAGAAAGTAGCTGTATATCTATCAAACTATGTTGTATATACCAATACAACATAGTCCTTCATTTGTATCTCTTTTTTTTGCTTAGTTTTGTCAGAGATGGGTATTCCATTGCTATTCAAATATTGCAGGTACATGAATTCTGAAAAATTAACCAATATAGTCCAGTAGTCCATAATAGTAGTGGGTTATCCATATGACTGGCAACATCAGAAGCTGTTGACTTGAGCCTTTTACAGCTCGGCATATTTATATGTCTTTACTTTTTTACCTTGTTTTTATACTTTTCTGCTGGGTGGTTAAGATCAAGATAAAACAAGATCTATATAACAAGAAATTTAATTTTTATATCTGATAAGCTCAGTCAAATCCCCTCAGGATTAACCCTGAAACCCTGTTCCACAGTTTGTAGATCGTTTGTCAGCGTCAGCCATGTGGATGAGTCACAGTCACTTGCTGTCTGTGAAAGCCTGAGAGAAAGTTTTCTCTCCATGTGACTCTCCTTAAGCATGCTCTACATCATCTATGACTTTCCTCTTTGTCCCCATGATCTCCTTGATCAGAAAATTGGGGACATCTCTGAGTTACAGAATGTTACAATTAAGGTTCTCTTATGTTGTGAGTCCTCACTGACTTTGAAAGGTTAGGGCCAAAATGTTAGCGATTCTTGTAGCCCTTCTTTTTCTCTAATTTTTGGTCTGCAAACTTATGTTTTTAACCCTCCAGAAGAGAAGCTTAATGATATTATTACCCTATAACATAGGCAGTTGAGCTTAACCTTACTATCTGTCTGAATATGAAACATCTTAGGAATAACATGGAACAGGTATTTTCCATCGAGTATTGGTATGTTAAACTTGAAGTCCCTAAAGAATATTAAGAAAAAAATTAAGAATATGAAAAAATTTTAAAAATAGAAATGAACAACTACATATTTTTACACAGAATTTTAGAAATCCAACCATATATAACATTGTAGTATGACAGTAATAAAGGGCTTTTCTTTTGTTTCTTTCTTTTTTTGTGTGGAATCAAGGATTGAACTCTGGCCTTTGTGCTTGCCAGGCAAATGCTTAGTCTACTGAGCAATCTCACTGGTTCCTACTACCTTTTTTATATACAAACATTTACTTGAGAGACAGTATGGCAGTAATTGATATGACATTAGAAGCACTACATATTTAGAAGACCAGAATGTCAGGCATTCCAAGAATGACTCTAGTATTTCACATTGCTATCTTCAGTCCAATTGCTTAGTTCATAGGTATCAGCATATATAGTTATGCAGGGTGAGAATCTTATCAATTAACTTCTAGTTTCAAAAATCTGTTGAAGAGTCTCAGGATCATTTCCTTAACTATCTTGTTCATACAAATGTATGGTTTTGCTTCTGTCATCTTTCCTAGCTTTTCTCCTTGTCCTCTTCATTATTTAATTCTTAAGTTCCCATTAATTGTATTATACCTTTCTATTTTTCTTTCTTCTTTTGAGTTCTTACACTAGGGAGACTATATAATATATATACATGTGGGTCTGGTTTATTCCACTTAGGAGTATATCTTCAAGTGGAATCCACTTATACATGAAGGCTTCAAGTTTATCATTCTTTATAGCAGAGTAATACTCCATTGTATAGAATTACCACATCTTTTCCATCAATTCCTCAGGTGATGGTCATTTTGGTTGCTTCCAAAATTTGACTATCACAAATTGTGCTGCTATAGGTACAGATACATCATTATGATATGATGTTTTCAGTTCCTCTGGGAAAATTCCCACTATGGAGATAGCTGGATTGAATGGGATTTTCTGTCCTAGTTTTATAAGGAGTGTCCACTGATTTCCATAATGGTTGCACCAGTCTGCATTCCCATCAGCAGTGGAGAATGGTTCCTTTTTCACCACAGGCTCTCCAACATTTGTTGTTGCTTGATTTCTTTATGATAGACATTTTTTTTCTGGGGTGAGATGGTATCTCAGTGTTTTTTTTTTTTTAAATTTGCATTACATAGATGTCTAGTGATGTGGAGAATTTTTTCATATATTTGTTTTCTTCTATAATTTTATCCTCTGAGAAGTGTGTGTTCATTTCAGATGCCCATTTCTGGGTCAGATCCTTAAATTTTTTGGCCTGAATATTTTTTAGTTCTTTATAAATTCTAGAGAGCAGGCTTTTGTCTGAGTGCTTATTAGTTAAATTTTTTTTCCAATTTTTGTGTTGTCTTTTCACATTGTTGCTAATTTCTTTTGATGTGTGAAATCTTCTCAGTAAGAGGAGGTTCTAGTTAATTCTTTCAAGTATTACCTGTGCAATTTGATTTTTGTGCATGAACTCTTCGCCTACCCCTATGTCTTCAAGAGTTCCTCCTACTTTCTCTTCCAGGAGATTTAGTGTTTCTGTTTTAATGTTTAGATCTTTAATCCATTTTGACTTTAGCCTAGTGCATGGTGATAGAACTGGGTCAAGTTTTAGTTTTTGGCATAAAGAGAGCCAGTTTTCACAGCACCATTAGGTAAAGAGGCTATCTTTGTTCCAGTAAGAAGCAAGTTTGGCCCTTTGTCAAAGATAAGGTGTTTGAGTGTATTTGTAGTGGCTTCCACTTCTTCTTCTTCTTCTTCTTCTTCTTCTTCTTCTTCTTCTTCTTCTTCTTCTTCTTCTTCTTCTTCTTCTTCTTCTTCTTCTTCTTCTTCTT
>NW_004524682.1:4374193-4380408 GCF_000260255.1 Octodon degus | reverse complement strand
CTTCTTCTTCTTCTTCTTCTTCTTCTTCTTCTTCTTCTTCTTCTTCTTCTTCTTCTTCTTCTTCTTCTTCTTCTTCTTCTACCTCTTCCTCTTCCTCTTCTTGTCTTTCTTTCCATAATTTTATTGATAAACTAATAGCAATGAGACAGTTTAAAACCAAATTGGTAGGACAGTTTCAATAATTAACACATTGCATACATTCTTCCTAGTGGTTAGTTGCTGTACAAGATGCAGACTTGATATCCTATTTACAAACACCATTAGAACAAATCCCTCTATTCATTAAGAGAATATAACTATATATCTACTCTAACCACTTTGAATACACAGATATAAAATGGACATTCATTTGTATCCCCTTTTTTATTAAGTTCCATCATTTAAATATTATAGGTGTGTAAACTCAGCAAAATATTCTAAAAGAGTTCAGTAGTCCATAATAGTACTGGGTCTTCTGCTTCACTGGCAATGTCAGAAATTGTTGACCTGAGTCCCCTACAGCTCAACATAACACCGTGGCTTTACTTCATATACCTTGTTTTTATACTTTTCTGCTGGATGGTAATGTATTCCATTGATCCCCAGATCTATTTTGGTGCCAATACCATACTGATTTTATCACAGTAGCTTTGTAGTATAATTTCAAGTCAGGAATTGTAATGCCTCCAGCCTTGTCTTTGTTGCTCAGGATCACCTTTGCTATTCTAGGTCTTTTCTGGTTCCAAATAAATTTTAGGAATGATTTCTCTAGATCTGTGAGGTATGTTTGTGGTATTTTGGTGGGGATTACATTAAATCTGTAAAAGTATTTGGAGATTATGGCCATCTTCACAGTGTTGTTTCTTCCTTTCCTGGAGCAGGAAATATCATTCCATTTTCTGAAATCCTCTATGATCTCTTTTTTCAGAGTACTGTAATTTTCATTGAATAGATCTTTGACTTCTCTATTTAGGTTTATTCCTAGGTATTTCATTTTCCATGGTGCTACTGTAAAAAGTATTGTTTCTCTAATTTCCCTCTCAGTGTGTTTGTTATCTGTGTAGAGGAATGCTATTGATATATGAGTATTGACTTTGCATCCTTCTATGCTACCTATTTTATGCATTAATTCTAGTAACTTCTTGGTGGAGTTTTTTGGGTCTTCCAAGTAAAATATAATGTCATCTGCAAATCATGATAGTTTAACTTCTTTTTACCTATTCTTATTCCTCTCTCTCTCTCTCTCTCTCTCTCTCTCTCTCTCTCTCTCGTCTAATAGCTCTAACTAATGATTCCAGAACTATATTGAATAGGAGTGGTAATATAGGATAATCTTGTCTTGTAACAGATCTGAGAGTAAACGATTTCAGTTTTTCCCCATTTAGAATCATGTTAACCATTCAGTTGTCATAGGCAGCTCTTATCAGATTGAAGTGGAGGCTATCTATTCCAATATTTTGTAGGACTTTGCAAAAGAATAAGTTTTGGAGTTTGTCAAGAGTCTTTTCTTCATCAGTTGAGATGACCAAGTGGTTTTTGGATTTGGCTGTACTGATATAATTTATTACATTTATAGGTTTGCATATATTGAATCATTGCATCCCTGGGATGAATCCTACCTGGTCATGGTGTATAATCTTCTTGATGATTTACTGTATTCTATTTGCTAGGATTTTACTTAGGACTTTTGCATCTATGTTCATGAGGGAGATTGGCTGGTAGTTCTCCTTTTTAGTTGTTTTTCCCTTGGTTTTTGTATCAGTATAATAGTTGCCTCCAGGAATGATTTTAGAGAATTGCCTCCTTTTCAATTTCTTTGAAGTGTTTGAGGAGTATTGGGATTATATCTTCCGTAAATTTCTTGTAGAATTCAGCTGTGAATCCATCAAGACCTGGACTTTTCTTTGTGATTAGGTTTTTTCATTACATTTCATATTTCTTTGGCTGTTATTGGGGTATTGTGAGTTGTTATAACTTCTTGATTCAGTTTTGGTAATTTGTACCTTTCTAGGAATCTGTCTATTCCTTCTGTGTCTTTTTTTCTTTTAGAGTAAAGATTCTCAAAGTAGCTATATTGATGATCTTCTGAATATCCACTGGGTCTGTGGTAATTACACCCTTTTCATTCTTTAGTGCTTGTGTTTGAGTTTTTTCTTTCTTCTTTTTGATGGCATTAAGTCGGATCTTATCAATTTTACTCAATCTTTCAAAGAACCAGGTTTTGATTCAATAATTCTTTGAATTGTTTTCTTTGTCTTAATTGAATTAATTTCCACTCTAATCTTTATGATTTCTTCCCATCTTTGGGCTTTGTGTTTGGTTTTCTCTTCCTTTTCTAGATGTTGCAGGTGCAGCATTAGGGTGTTTATTTGTTCCTGTTCTGTTTTCCTAATGTGTGAGTTCACAGCTATGAATTTCCCTGTAAGAAGTGCTTTCATCGCATCCCATAAATTCCGATATGCTGTGCTTGAGTTTCATTGAATTGTAGGTATTGTTCAATTTCTTGCTTAATTTCATCTGTGACCCTTTGGTTGCTGAGGTGGGTGTTGTTTAATTTCCATGTATTTCTGGGGCTTTTCAGGTTTCTTTTGTCATTTATTTCTAGTTTTATGGCACTGTGTTTAGATAATATGCATAGGATAGTTTGTTTTCTTGCATATACTTAAGTATGACCTATGATGTAGTATGTAGTCTCTTTTAGAAAATGACCCATGTGCAATTGCAAAAAATGTGTATTCAGCTGTGGTTGGGAGGAACATTCTGTATATGTCCATGAAGTACATTTGTTCCAAGCTGTGGTTCAGTTCTGCTTCTTCTTTGCTAATTTTTTGTCTGCTTGACCTATCTTTTTGGGATAAGACGGTGTTAAGGTCTCCAGTTAAGATTGTGGTATTGGATATTAGATTTTTAATGTCAGTTAAGATTTATCTTATATAGTTGGGTGTTCCCATATTTAGTGTTTACATATTTATGTATGTGACCTCTTCCTCTTGAATTTTTCCCCTAACCAGTATAGAGTGGCCTCCTTTACTTTGTTCAATCATTCGTGGTTTGAAGTTGAGACTGTCTGTGAACAGAATTGCTGCCTCTGCTTTTTTTGAGGTGGTGGGTCTTATAGTATTGTTTTCCATTCTTTGACTTTCAGCCTATGAATTTCTTCTTGAGTTAAGTGTGTTTCTTGTATATAGCATATTGTTGGAGTTTGTTTACTAATCCATTGTGCCAGTCTGTTTCTTTTAATTGGTGAATTGAATCCATTTACAATGATGGTTATAATTGAGATATAGACTTACAATCAACATGTTATTTTTTCTGCTGTTGTTTACACCTCTTTGTCCTGTGTTTAATTGTTTGCCTTATGTTTTGGGTTCTTTCCATTCTCATTTGTGGAATTCTGATCATTTTGGTTCCTCTGTAGATTATCTTTTAGTAGTCTGTGTAGGGCTAGCTTTGTTGTCATGAAGTTCCTTAGTTGTTCTTAATCAAGGAAGTATTTCACATCTCCAGCAAACTTGAAAGAAAGTTTTGCAGGATATAGCAGTCTGGGCTGGAATTTGTTTTTATAAAGGACGTGAGGTACTTTTCCATGTTGTTCTTTGCTTTGTGGTTTGTGAAGAGAAGTCTGCCATTATTCTGATGGGTTTTCCTTTAAATGTGATCTATTTCTTTGCTCTAGTGGCTTTTAGTATTTTGTTCTTGAGGTGGATTTCTGGGATCTTGACTATTATATGTCTTGGTGTGTTTTTAATTGGGTTGATATCATTTGGAGTTCTATATACTTCAGTTACCTGAATGTCAGATTGTTTCCCAGTATTTGGAAAGTTTTCTGCTCTTACCTCTGCCCATATTCTTTTATATCATTTGTAGTCAGTCCTTCTTTCTGATTGATGCCTCTTAATCCCATGTTGTTCATCTTTACATCATCTTGCAGGTAATGAATTATTTTTTTTTCTGTATCCTAGTTGTTTTAAAGAGATCTTTTCTTACCTTTTCATTAGCTGCAGGGGCATCTTCAAGGTCTGAAATTCTATCTTCACTTTTACTCAGTTGGTTTTGCAAGCTTGTGATTGAGATTTTAAGTTCCTCTGTATCTCTTTGACCCTGCTTCTTGAGATCTATTTCTTTCCTATATTGCTCATTCAAGGATTCCATCATTTTTCTAATCTCTAATTTTTTATGTGTCTTCTTGAGAAGCAGTTATTAATTCTTTCATTGTAGTTATCCTTTCTTTTTTTACTTCAGAGATTATTTCTGATTTGTTTTCCTCTATGTGTTTTTTTATTTCAGAGGATATTTCTGATCTGAGTTCCCCCATGCCTTTCTGCAGTTGTTTCTTTACTTCAGACACTATCAGTTTAGACTTTTCAGCTCTGTGATTCCTAATTCTTCTGTGCTAGTGTCTTCTGCACTTTTACTAGGTGGACTCAGTGTCTGAGATTGCATTTTGCTCCTTCTCTTTGTTATTTTGTATAGCAATGTCCTCTGACCTTTGGTGTAGATCTTTGGTGTGGTTATAATCTTAGCACCTACTGAAATTCTAACCCAAAAGGGATTATATGTTTAAGGCAGCTATAGTTTTGTATTTACAGAACTACAATAAGGATCACTAATAATGGGTAATGATATCTAGCAGTTGACAAGCTTTTGAAACTAATGGTTTTGTATTTTAGACAGTAAGAGCAATCATGTCTGTACAGCTAAGGAGATACTAAATTGGGAATTTGTATTTAAGTTAGTTCCGCTATGTTCTGTCTGATCACCTCCCCTTGATATACTTGGTGTTTTCCAGGCAGACTGGTTCATCTTGGTTACCTTTTTCTCCCTCTCTCTGTCAAGAGAGAAAGAGGGAGGATGCACTTATAGACCTGGGTCTAGCAAAGTGTCTCAGCTTACTGGGTGAAGATCTATGAAGTTTGAATCCATCCACTTGTGCCTGGCTTGGGTCTGGCTGCCGTGCTCAGCTTGTTGATGCTGCAGCCCATGGAAGTGAACCCACTGTTCCCCTCTGGCCAGATGTCCTGCTCCTGGATTAGCTGGGTGTTTCTGGCCTCTAGCCTCTGTGCAGGTACTTGAGCTGCAGAGTTTCACACCATGTCTGTATGCCAGGCCTGGGCTGAGTGTGGAGGGGTCCAGAGAGCATGACAGAAAGACTCACTCACAAGTGGGCCTGGACTGGGTCTGCAGGGGTCCAGTGGGTGCAAGGGAGTGCATAAGCTCTCCCATACACTCGCTTACCTGGGCTTGGGCTGTATCTGGATGGTTCCTGAGAGCGCAGTGGATGTTAAGACATGCTGGGCCTGGGCCAGTTCTGGAGAAGTCAGTGGGTCCTGAGAGCACAGCTGAAGGTCTCACTCACATACTGGGCTTGGGCAGGGCCTGGAGAGATCCAATGGATGCAGGGGAGCATGGAATTTCTCCCATACACAGGCCAGACCTGGGCTTGGGCTGCAAGAAGTTTAAGATTGAAGAATACCAATAGGGAAATAGTTTCACAAAGATTTAAAACACTGAATAGTACAGTATTATATTTAGATTCTTCCAAAGTCTTCTTTCTTCCTAATGATAATCAAGCACATAAAAAAAAAAAAAAACTACAAGAAGTAATTTCTTATCCCAAGTTAGCCACAGGTCTTATTATTAATTTTTTTTTCATGTCCAGTTTACTATGAATATGTGGCTTAAGGGAGACCTACTTTATTTCACACACACATAAGAGTGAATGTATAGGAAAAGTAAATAACTGGTGTACCTAAAACAAGAAAACGAGGGCCTGAGATTATAGCTCAGTGGCATAGCGCCTGCTGGCAACCATGAGGCCATGAGTTCAATTCTTAGTGCAAAATTTAAAAAAAAACACAAGAAAACAAGAATTGGATAAAAATTGTGTAACAAAATATCCAGAGGCATTTATTTTCCCATTAAAATATTTAGAGTATTCCTTAGATGGGTGACTAACTACGCATCTGAAGAAGAAAATATATAACATGATACTGAGAAAACTTGTCAAGTGACAATAAGTTGTTATAAGAGAACAGCAATTCAATAAAAGTCTCTCAATGACCAAACATAGGATGAAATTAAGAATCAAAAACCTTACCATAGGCCGAGTTCCGGGAGCCCCCAGACCCAGTCCTAGCCCAGGTCCGGTGAGTGTGCGGAGAGTTTCCTGCTACCCTGCGCCGGCTGGACCAGTCCCAGCCCAGGCGCAGCGTGGGCCGGACCCTCTCCCAGCCCCT
>NW_004524682.1:4371021-4372392 GCF_000260255.1 Octodon degus | reverse complement strand
AAGAACAGATTAATCATGTACTTCTGAGTTCTGTTTCCTCTACTTCTTTTCAAATTCTTATTCCTTTTGATGGATGCCTTTAAAAAGCAAGTAATAGAAGGACTTCATGGCATTTTTGAAGGAGCAAGGGTCTGGTCATATCTTTATGGCTTATTGCAAGGAAAGCTGTGGACAGTTCCTTAATTCTGGGTCTACTCTAGGGTTTTCTACAAAGCTTGGGAGACAAAAGTTCAGCTGAGATTTACATTTAGGCAGTGCTTAATGTAGACTCCTAGTGATTGCATTAAAGGTTTAAAACAAAATATGTTCCTTTTTTTTTGGTAGGAAAAACATTAAATGTTTAGTAAGCATTTATGTTATAACAATAGCATAATTCATTAAGTATTAAGCATTTATAAATGCCTTTATAATCATTTGACTTCTATTCAAATTAATGCTAGGTCATGAATGTTGAAAGTTACTGAGTTATATAAAGTTTTCTGATAACAGGCTGGCTTTCAATTTAAAGTAACATTATAGATACATTGAACAGTAATATTTAGTTTAACTGTTTGTGTGTTAATTACATTAAATATACTTTTCTCTGTGTAACATACGCCTTTTATATCATACATTTTAATGTCTTCAGTGTGCAGTTATCTGTTAATTTCATTATGATATAAAAACACTTTCAAAAATAAAAAAAAAAAAACCTTACCATAGACAGAGTGGTAATGAGCAAGAAACCAAGTAGTAACAAATGCTAGTGAGGTTGTGCTGAGGAAGAAGCCTTCTTACATTACTGGTGGAAATGAAAAATAGTTTGAGCATTATGGAGATAAGTATGGAGTTTTCTCAATAAAATAAAAATACAGATTTCATTTATCTCAGCTATTCATCTTCTAGGGATCTTCTCAAAAGAGTTAAAGATATATTATACAGATGCATGCATACTAATGTGTATAGCAGTACAATTCATAATGGCTAAATTGTGGAAGCAGCCTATGTGTGCTTCAATACATGCACAGATAAAGAATATGTACTATCTGTATATAAGAGGAAGAATAAATCTGAGATATTTGTAGGAAATTGGAAGTGCCTTAAAAACATGTTGTCAAGTAAGTCAAACACATGAACTTAAATATTATATCGTTTCTCTTACATAAGAAATCAAAAGTGAAAATAAAATAAAGGATTGATGAAAGGAGACAGGGATATGGATTGGTAAAAGAAAACAGAAAGGTAGGTCTTTCATAAATGGAAAGGTAACCAAGAGTCAGAGGGGGACATGGAAGGATTTAAGATGTGTCATATGCATGTACCACTTACCCACAATGAATGTGATCCTTATCTGTTACAAGCATGAATTGAAGGGAGAGGGAGCAAGAGAGA
>NW_004524682.1:4354660-4370921 GCF_000260255.1 Octodon degus | reverse complement strand
AGACAGACAGACAGACAGACAGAGGAGAGAGACAGAGATAGAGATAGAGAGAAAAGGGGACCTAGAGATGGTGGTAAGGAGTAGAATGAGGAGTAAGGAGGAGACTAAATATAATCGTACATGGTAAGTACATGTACCTACTCCCTAAAATGAATGTGAACATTATGTACTCATACATGTTCTAAGCATTAAAAGCTAAGCAGTAGACCCTGAAAAAAGAAGCAGATGTATTAATTAAAGCACACTATACATGTAAAAGCCTATAAAGTAATAATGGGGAAAGGAGGAGGAAGTGGAGAAGGAATACAATAGATACCATTGAACAAGTTACTAAAGTGTCAATTCTTTACTTTAGAAATTGGCATCTATCTTTCCTCTATGAACTGTATTTTACATTAATCATAATCTAGTCAATGAGAGAAATCACTATTTTGAAACATGAAAATGTAATGAGTTAAAAAGCAATAATTTATTTTCTGAGGGCCAGACTAATTGCTTAGCAGATTAAAGCACCCTCAAGCAGGCCCAGGGCCCAGGGGTTCAATCCTCAGGCTTTCTGTGCCACCCCCTGCTCCAGGGCATGCTGAGATGGCAACTGAGACTGGGCATGGTGGTGCAAGCCTGTAATCCCAGCTGTTGGGAGGCTATAAATAGGAGATTCACTACGAGTCCGATCTACTAGTGAGACCCTGAATACCCTATAGACCCTTCCCTAAAATACAGAAAATAAGTAAGTAAATCAATTCATTTTCTGACAATTTTGTAGTTTGGTCAGGCTCCCAAGGGACAGCTCTTTGTTCCAGCTGGCATTAGCTGGAGGAGTCGGGGGCATCTGGGGTCTGAGAATCGGTTTCCACGATGGCATCCACCACAGACTAGCACATTAGTGCTCATGGCAGCCCCGAGATAGCTCAGGCTGTCGAAGGAGCCCTTAATTTTACTACGTGTGAGTCCTTCCATGTGCTGCTTGGGCTTTCTCACAATGAGGTGCTTGGATTCCAAGAAGAAGAAAAGGGAAGTTAGCGGTCTTTTCAAAAGCAAATCCTAACTGACATGCTGCGGTATGTTCTGGAGGTCTCTGGTGCAGTGAAAAGACTACAAGAACAGGATCAGTAATTGGATTTTTTAAAAAAGAATAGAAAATAATAAGAAAAATAGAAATGATAAAGGATTTCACTAAACAAAATGACAGGAATTCAACAATGGTTGCTATATTGCATATTGGTGTCTTCAGATTAGTCGTTCAGTTTACCAGCTGTAGTGTGAAAATTGGTCAAAAAAATTAAAACAAAGAAAAAAAGTTGAAGCATTCACTGTTCAATAGACCAATAGAAATTAACAGTAATTATATATTTAAAAATCAAGAGACTAGGCTTCACATGTTCTCCACACACACACACACACACGCACACACACACACAATAAGAATATTATAAACCACATTCAGAAAGTAAAATATCACATGCTGTATATAAGAAATATAAAATGTATGTGTATTAATGAACAAAATAAAGGATATGTAGTAGGAAATGGAAAGTATAGTGCTGGACACAGAGAAGTTCAGCAGGAGGGCTGAAGAAAGGTTGTGAAGAGTAAAGGAATCAAAAATAAAAACTAAGAGATACTTGTGACATAAACTTCAGGTCCAAAATTTTTAGAGACAATATCACCTTGTTTTCAGAGAGGGTCTTTTTGTTGGGTTCAGGCTGGTCTTGAACACGCTACATATCTCAGAAGGCCAGTGGAGGGAAGGAGTGGAGAGGGCATTGAAACATGTAGGTACATGCACCAGTCCCCTACCATGAAAGTCATCACTATGTGCCGAAAACATGTGCCAATAAAAGTAGAAAAGAGATATTACATGCATATACAATTTTCTCAACAAGATGACCATTCTGTATCACAGACATGTATGAAAATAGATAAGGGTGTGAGATGAGAGTGCATGAATTAACTTGATTTATTTATATCACATGATCTATTTTTATAAAAACATAATATTGCATAAATAAATACATGCAACTTTTATGTGTCCATTATATCTTAGTAAAGCAAGGAAAAAAATGAAAGAAGGGAAAAAACAGCCTTAAAGCCAGCACAGTGATCCTTTTGTCATACTCAGTTTATCATTTTTCTTACAGTCTCAAGCCATGTTCAAAGGGCATAGAGAGGTAGAGTCCATCTTTCTTTGAGGGAAATGACACAGGATGGTATTTGAAGTTATCAGAGAAAAATCAGGTTTATCAATGGCACTCTTTTTATCTAAGGAAATCTAAATGATTGTAGGATAGAAATGGAGTATGTAAGTGTGAAATAACACAATGTTTGGAGTTTTTTTCAAGTACATTGCAGAGGAGAAAAAAAATTGCACAAGAGGGATTGTGGAACTCTGTTTTTAAGTGAGTGAGAAAATTGTCATCATCATTTTTGTTTTAAAACAATACCAGGATTTTAAATAATAGTATAGATACTATACAAGATTATAAGGATGAAAAGTTCTAGCTCCATCTGATGCTGATTCTGAGTAAATTTAATATTGTATCTCCTCAGCATACTGTATTTCTCCACAAAGTTACTAAACTTAGGAAAGTCTGCAGAAGTAGGAAAACAGCAGGGTGGTTGAGCCTGCTTGGTGGTGTAATGGAAGGACAGCTGCAGGCTGATGGTGCCAGGGCATGTGATGGTTGTGCGCTAGGTCTGAAAGCAACCATGAGAAGACAGTAGTTGTGAGCTCTTCCAGGTGTCTCTGACCAGGAAGAATGGGCAAACTAACCGCAGTCAGGGAGCACAGCTCAGAGCTCGCTGACCCTCCATGTCCTTGCTGAGTATGGCCAGCCCACAGAGGCAATATTACATGAAAAGATGATGCTTCTTGAGTACATATGCTCAGCCACACGATCTATTACTTGCAACTGAAAGTTGTCTCAAGTGATAACACTCTAAAGAAAAAGGTGCAAGCATAAATTTCTAGGTGTTGCTAAAGAAAAGAAGAATTCAACAGTGGTTGTTATTCTTCAATTCAACAAAGGGTGTTAGAGGCAAAGGAGGAAATAAGGAAAGGGGAAAAAAAACCCAGGATGAGTTGGAAATAGAAACTTACTTGGAAGGCCTAAATCTTACTTATCTTATTCACTCATCTTTTGATGGTTTCTCAGGTTGACTCTACCTTGGATTTTTTGAATAATGTTACAAGGAGCAGGACAGGACAGCCCTCCCCTCCACATACTGATTGCCTTTCCTTTGAAGGGTAGTCAGCAGTGTTGGCTGTAAAACACTGTATATATACACAATGAAATATTGCTCAGGGTCCTGGGGAGTTAGCTAAGTAGAATAAGTGCTTGCCTGGCAAGCTCAAGGGCCTGAGTTCAATCTCCGGTTCTAAAAAAAAAAAAAAAAGGAGAAAAGAAAAGAAATGTTGTTCACCTTTTAAAAAGAAGAAAACTGTATCATTTGAGATATGTGTGATCTTTGAGAAAAGTTAGCTAAGTGAAATAAGCCAGGCATCAGAAAAACAAATAAAAATTGGTCTCATTTATATGTGGAACCCGAAAAGGTTGAATTTATAGATGCAAAACAAGATATTGGCATAGTGGCTATCAAAGGCCATCAGGAGAGAAGGGCAGGTAGTAATCAGACAGAGATTCTGGTCAAAGGATACAAATTTCATTTACATAAGAGAAATAAGTGCAAGAGGTTTATTATGCACCATATTGACTACTGTTAAGAACACTATGTTGCATAACTGAAAACTACCAATAAAGTAGATTTCAGTAGTTCTCACTACAAATAAATGCCAGGTAGTTTATACATGTTAATTACCTTGATTCAACTATCCCATGTACACACAGTCAAACTCTCTGTGTATTCCATAACAATGGATTCAATTATCTGTGGATTTAACCCTCTATATATGGGACATATTCTAAAAAGAGAAAAAAAATGCACATCACTGAACATATACACAGTGTTTCTTATTATTCCCTAAGCCAATAGTGTGTAAAAAGTGTTTGTATGACATTTACGTTGCTTTACAAATCTAATCTAAAGATGGCTAACAAATACAGGAGGATGTGCACAATGTGAAAATACTGTACCATTTTGGATGAGACTTAAACGTCTATAGATTTTGATATTCAGACAGAGTCCTGAAATCTGTCAACCTTGGATGTAAAAGAATGACTACATTTCTAAACATATGCATATATTGATTGCCTTACATTAAATTTTGCTCAAAACATGTATGCCATGGGCTGGTCAAATAGCTCAATGGATTAAAGTACTTGCAATCAAGCACAGGGGTCAGGAGTTTGATCCCTGGGCCTGCCATGCAGGCCCCTCCCCTGGGGCATGAGACAGTAATTGAGACTGGGCATGGTGGTGCACACCTGTAATCTCAGAATTTGGGAGGCTGTAAACAGGAGAATCACTGTGTGTCCAATCTAGTACTGAGGCCCTGAACACCCTGTAGACCCTTCCCTAAAACATAGGAAAAAACATGTAAGCCAAAATATCATAAATGTCATGTTACATGTACCAACATATATGATTTTGGTTAGTAAATTACAAATAAAGAAGTAATAAAACTAAGTTAAAATAAATTTAACTTTTAGAAATACTGAAGAATTTAAAAATGATTTAACTTCAAGTATATCTAAGAATAAAAGAATTAAATGGAGTTAAAAGAAGTATCAGGTTTCAATTTCTGCTTTGGGATAGCTGTGAGCATGACCATTTGTAGTTTTAATGTTTAGATCTTTAATTCATTTTGACTTTAGCTTAGTGCATGGTGATAGACCTGGGTCAAGTTTAGTGGATTCTGCATTTTCTAATCTATTTCATTGATCCTCAGGTCTGTTTTGTTGCCAATACCATGCTGATTTTATCACAGTAGCTTGTAGTATAATTTCAAATCAGGAATTGTAATGCCTCCTGCCTTGTCTTTGTTGCCCAGGATTACCTTTGTTATTCTAGGTCTTTTCTGGTTCCAAATAAACTTTAGGAATGATTTCTCTAGGTCTGTGAGGTATGTTGGTGGTAGTTTGATAGGGATTTCATTAAATGTGTACAACAATTTTGGAAGTATGATCATCTTCGCAATGTTGATTCTTCCTATCCAGGAGCATGGAATATCTTTCCATTTTCTGAAGTCCTCTATGATCTCTTTTTTCAGAGTCCTGTAATTATTATTGAATATATCTTTAACTTCTTTAGTTAGGTTAATTCCAATGTATTTCATTTTCCTCAGTTCTATTGTAAAAGGTATTGTTTCTCTAATTTTCCTCTCAGTGTGTTTGTTGTCTGTGTAGAGGAATGCTATTGACTTTTGGGTATTGAGTTTATAACCTGCTATGCTACAGAATTTCTGTATTAATTCTAGAAGCTTTTTGGTGGAATTTTTTGGGTCTTCCAAGTAAAATATTATGTCATATGCAAATAAAGATAGTTTAACTTCTTCTTTACGTATTCTTATTCTTTTTATTTCTCTCTCTCTTGTCTAATGGCTCTCGCTAATGATTCCAGAGTTACATTGAATAGGAGTGGTGATAAAGGACATCCTTGTCTTGTAGTGAATTTTCAGCAAGTTCAGAGCTAAATGTTATCCTAAATTTTGCACAAGATGATACAGTTGGTTGGAAAAGCATGAAATTTGTAAGAGGGAATTTCTGTAATAGTTTCTGAAATCTATCACTTTCACCTTTTCCTAGTGAAAATTAGCTATATTTCTGAGCCTGAAGTTCTGCATCTTTAAAATTAAAAGAAAAAACATTTTAATCTGTTTGTATGTGTGTAAAGATGGAATACGACAACTTACAAAGAATGCTTATTTTCACAGCTTATTAAGAAGACTTTACAATCAAAATAGTATGGCACTTCCATAAAGATATACATAGACCATGGAATTGAACATAGAGCCCAAAGATAAGGCATGACATATATGGCTTCTCACAAAGGTGTCTGGACTATTTAATGGAAGAGAGAAGTTTTTTCAAAAAATGGTGTCAGAGAATTAGATAGGAACATGCAAAATAATGAATTTGTATCCTCAACTGTCTCATATTCAGAAGCTAAGTAAAAATGTATAAATACATAAATAGAGAGGCAAATATTTTAAAGCTCTTAGAATAAAACATAAGTAAGTAAGCGACTGGATTCATAAATCATGCTTAGGTCTGACAGCAAAAGACCTGGAAAAGCAGAAAGAGGGGAAGCAGGGAGAAAGGGAACAAAATGATGAAAATGAGATATGTACATCTACTAATTCATCAAGCTGAATACAATTATTATACACAGAAACATATGTCATAAAAAGATAAATATATGAATTGTTTAGATCAGATAAAGGTAAGTATGACCAAAGCAAAAATAAATAGATCAGACAAATCGTAAATTTTTGTGCATCATGGACAGTATTAGCAGGATAAAAAGCCAACCCACAGAATGGGAGAAAACATTTTCAAATCATATATCTGGTAAGAGATTAATACTTCTAAGCTATAATAACTCCTGCAACAGCAATATGACAAACAACCCAATTAAAAACAGCAAGGAACTTGAGCAGGCACTCTTCATAGAAGATATACCAATGATCACTACAAATTACACCACTAGTCAATAGGTAAATGCTAATGAAATTCACAAAATACTCCTTTACCCCAATTAGAATGTTATTATAATGACATTTCTGCCACTGGGACAACATATAGAATACACACAATTTTAAAAAGGAAAAAAAAAATAACTTTTCCTTATTGTGTCAGAGAGCTCATTCAACAGTTGTCTGGCTCCAAAGTACTACTAACTTGCAAAAGGCCTTGATGGAACTAAGCTGCTCCATTCCTAGGGGTGAGAGACAGCAGAGGCGCATGCCATCAGAGAGGAAGGGCTACCACGATGCATAATGGGTCTAGGTACAGACTTCGAGAAACTGCAGTCAGGAAGTTGAACAGATAGTTGTACATCCATGTTCCTAGCGCCACACCTAGAATAGCCCAAAGGTAGGATCAAACAAAGTATCCAGTAAAAGAATAAATTTTTAAAATGTGATGTAAACATAAAATGTAATGTTTTTCAGTATTAAAAACAAAGTTCTGGGGGCCAGTGAGATAGCTCAGCGGGCTAAGCACCTGGTTAGGCAAGCTCAGGGACTGGGGTTCATTCCTGGCACCACATGCCATGCAGGCTCTGCCCCAGGCACCCCGAGCCCATCACTAACACCAGATGTGGTGGCATACACCTGCAATCCCAGTGCTGGAGAGGCTGAGAACAGGAGGATCACTATGAGTCTGAGCTGTGTGGTGAGACCTTCTACCAAATAAATAAAAAAACAAAAACAAAGTTCTGACATACACTACATTTATAGAGCTTGAAAAGCATGTTTAAGTGAAACAAAACAATCACAAAAAGACAAATATTGAATGTTTCCATCTATTTTAGGTATCAAGTATATACAAATTTATATTTTTGACTAATTTACATGCTCATATCTAATTTGAATAGCTACTTTGAAGACAACACTATGCTATGCTATATAATAACCATTGTTGAATTCCTATCATCTTGAGTTTTGAAATTTGTATTATTTCTAATTGTTTTTAATTCTCTTTAAAATAAAAATATACAGTGAAAGGAAGGATTGTGGTTACCAGGAGCTGGTGAAGGGGAAAACAGAAAAATGTTATCTAACAGGTACAGATTTTCAATAAGGGAAGATAAAGCTACTTTGCAGACCATCATGGCTCGCATCTAGATGTCCCCAAAGCCTCATGCAATCAGAGATTGGGCTTCTTCAGAAGTGACTAGATCGTGAGTGTGTGATGGGATTGGTTCATGGTGCAATGCTAGGCTCAAGGGCACTTGGATTGAGGATATGAGCACTACCCACCCCAAGGAGCCCCCCAAAAAGATAGAAGAGCTTAAATAGCTGCGGTCCCCTCTTGCTTGTGGCTGCCATGAACTGTTGCTCCCTGTGACACCGCTCTGCCGTACCACCCTGCCTCAAAGCCAGCTGATTATGGAATAGCACTTCTACGGACTGTGAGCTAAATAAACTTCTCCTTCTTTAGCTGTGGACGTTGGGTATTTTGTCTCAGCAATAAGAGAGAGGTAATGAAGACAGAGGCAAACATCAGTGTGGTGGTTGAACAACAGTATACCTAATGCTACCCAACTTTCCAATAGTGGATACAATGGTAGCTTTTATATGACACATGTTCTTCCACCATTAAGTATGTCTATTTCTATATTTTATCATGTAAGGGATCAAATAGTTTAATACTGATATAAGAGAAGAGAGGAATAGAACATGAGGTGGAACATGAGAGGAAGTCTCGAACTGCTACCTTTATACTGCGAGTAACATCTTTCTCAGAGACTATCTCAATTTTCACTATAGTTCTCTAGGTCTATGGCTGTTAACACTGCATTTTCTTTCTTCTAGATTTTTAGAACATCATCACCGCCTCTGAAATTTGTTTACCTGGATCATGGTAAGTCTCATTCTTTCATTTTATGAGTCAGTGTACTTCATTACTTTAGGAAATTATTTACTTAATAAAGATCTATCTCATTTGATAATGGTCTCTGAGTCCCCTGGATTATGGCAGGGATTTGATTTTGTAATAATCTCCCATGGGAACTGTCCAAACAGCTGTGAAAGTGAGAGAGCTATAGGCAATCCTGTTCTCTAAAGAATAGCAGCAAGGCACTAGCACACACCGAAATGAATCTTTTCTGCTTCTCACTGGTAAGTTCCTTTATGGGCACCCTTTGTGTTCTCATTTTTATGCTATTATAACAAATAAATGAAGATATGTCCTACACTTCCTGCATGATGACATTTAATGTTTCTTGTTTACATCAAGAAAGAACAGAAATGACACACTTTAAAGTGCATAAGCTTGTACCATTTTGAAACAAGCAACTTTTAAAAAATGCATTAATCTATACTAATCACTACTTATTTAACATTCACTTTTGAATTTTCAATTATGATCTTCTGTGAATGATATTTTTAAGGATTTATTTTCTTTTATTTGTTATGAGAATGAGAAAATTATTTTTGAAAAATATGTTACATTTAGGTTACCTGTTTTGCTTTGAAACATTCCAGAAATCAAAATTTTTATTTTATTGTGTGAATCTAGAATTCCATACAATGTGAGCTTGGTTAAATTTCCACAGAGGCTGTTTTCTGATTATACTACATTGTAAATGCGAGGTATAATAGACTAAGCCAGTCCTAGAGATGTGCTCACTCAAGGGCAGAAGCATCTCTCAAGTTCTTTTTTACATTATTGCTTTTTTTTTTTTTTCCTTTAGCCTGAAGTGGATCAGTGAAAGTTATAAGGTAGTCATAGATCTGGAACCACTTTATAATTCTAACCTGCAATTGTGACCATCTGCCAAGGCTCAAAATGGATTTCAAGAATAATTTTCTTCGTTTTTATCTATGCTTAAAGCACAGCATTATGCCAACTTATTGGTATTTCAAGATGTTGATGGGAGATCCCCTCATTTGGGAAAATAAAATTGTCTAGTTTTGATGTTTGTTTTCTTTTCAAATTGCAAATGAGATTAACATAAATGCCAGAAATGTTGCTGACATGTGTTACAATACCTAAACAGGAGGCATTTTAAGACAAGATAAGGAATTTAATCTTCGAACATCTTGAATAATAAAGTCCAATTGTGAGTTCTGGGAGGCTGAATCATCGAGTTTGAGTTTCCCATATAGTCCAATTCTCAAAATAACTGCCAACTCTCAACATTGCTGTGTGCTATATAAATCTGATGGAAGAAATCCCATTTCAGGTGATTTAAGTGGTATTGTTCCTTCTTTTCTAGTTGATCTGAAACAGCAATATGTGGTTTATACTTCCAATGAAAGTAGGCAATGTAGCACAAAAGACGATTATATTTGAAATCATTTAGCATGGTAATAGAATCAGTATGCTAATGTTTCCATAACATGGTACGGTTTAGCCTAGGACGGCATACATTTGAAACCCTGCTTCTAAAGACATACAACCATATAATGAGGACAAATGTCTTTGTCTGAAATATAGGGGACATGTTGCTTCATAATCCTGGCTTGTGGACTGAGTATGATTGTTAACATTTTTCTGTCTTTTAAATTTGTCCTAGACAAGTTAGTTGCTCATAAACATTTAATTAGATTAAACTAATGTTAATACTGTACTATTTGTGGAAACATACCAAAGTTTACACGTTAAAAAGCAATTGCTCTAAAAAGAAGGCATACAACATACTCAGGGACAAAATAAAACTAACTTAGCTGCTTTTTATTAGTTCTTGTGAAATAACTAAGAAAATATATTTAGTAGATGGATTTTTCAAACAGGGTATTATGGCAGCCAGCTGCTAGGAGTATGAAAATGGAAGGGGATTATAGTTTTTAATAGGAATTTATACATAATCAAAAATATATTTTGTCTGTGCCTATGGGAATGTATGGGCCATTGTACTTAAGAAAAGACAATGAAAACCACTGATTTAGTGGTAAGAAATATATAATTTAAAAGCTGAAGAAGGTGACTTTAAATAACATCATATAAAGATTACCACAGAGGAAAGAGTGAAAGAGTTAAATATTCTCCTGTTTGAGCAGGGGGAAAATTGTAAATCTTTCAGTAAATGAGATTTTTAAGGGAAATATAAATGAACTACCCAACTTAATGAACCAGCCAACTCTGAACCAATTATCCCTGTACCATTTCTTCAATGATTTTAGTGTTATATCTCTTTTTGTTTGGACTCCCTACTCTCATTGGTTTATTTCTTTTCATTATCTTTGCTTCTTATTTTATGTACCCATTAAGACAATTTTTTTGTGGGGGGAAGGGTCTACAGGGTGTTCAGGGTCTCACTAGTAGATTGGACTTGTAGTGATCCGCCTGTTTACAGCCTCCCAAGAGCTGGGATTACAAGCGCATGCCACCACACCTAGTCTCAATCACCATCTCAATGAACCCCAGGGGTGGGGCCAGCCCAGCAGGCATGGGGATCGAACCCCCAGCCCCTATGCCTGCTTGCAGGCACTTTATTCCACTGAGCTATTTGGCCAGCCCTAAGGCAAATATTAAGATAATTCTAATGTTGGGTTGATATCTTACACAGAAGAAAATGTTTTTTTCATCTTTATTCCAAATTCTAACTTTCAAAAAATTTGCATTATCTTGTCAAATTATGTGTGATAATCTTAGACAGGATTTTGATCAAAATGATTAGAATTTTGTATACTTTTAAAAGAAAATTGATTTCCTTATGTGTTGAGTCTCTTATCCACAAAAACATAAAGTTCCCATTTATTGTTTTATTTAGTATTTTATGGCCTTTATTGATATTTTAAGTATTTTCTATACTCTTATATATCTTTGGTTAAACTTTATTGAACCTCTAAGAATTTTGGCTGCCATGGTGAATACTTTTTCTATGTTGTGATTTACAAATACATTTTTAAATGTGGATATGACAAAAATAATTTTTATGAATTTAAAATTTTCTGATAATTCATGGTTTAGAAATTTTCATGCAAATAATCTGAAAATTAACAGTGACAGTATTCATAATTTTCTCTGTTGTGTGACATTGATAGGCGAGGATGTGATGACAGCAGATGCCCTAGTTTCCTTGCTAATGCTCATATAATTACTTTTAATTGAGTCTCTAAGGGCTTTGACAGCTCTAGTTGGGATAAGGAAATCCTACCTTTCTTGATTTGCTAAGATTATGCCATGTGTAAATGTTAAAATTTACAAGTACCTTGGAAGATTTATTGAGAAATGTCTTATTAGTATCTTACTGTATATATACATTTTGAAATATTTTTATATCTCTATTAAATAAATGTGCTTTGCTGCACTTTTAGAGATGTTAGTAGACTTAATTTGTTAATTTTTCATTCAGCATTTAGAAATCGTGTTGAGTAAAACTGATCTGTCATTTTCACAAGAAAACCTCACCATTTTCTTTTCCTGGAATTTTTGATAGTGCCGTGTTGAAGTCTGTCAGTATAGTTACTAAACTTTTGCTTGCAATATTCCATGTGTTTTGTGTACCATTGTATTCAGTACCCTTGGTGAAGTCATCGGCATTTTTCAATTCCCCTTAGATAAGCTCTAGAGTTCATACCAATTTTTTATTATTTAACATAAATTTGTATGATCATGTTATTTACTTCAATATCTCAACTATTGGGGTTTTGTTGCTATTTATTGGCCCTTGTTTCATTTCTGTCTGTTTTGGTTTCACCATAAATTATTTATTTGTACTAGCTGTCACATTTTCATCTAGCCCTCTGAAGATCAACATTCTTTCTTGAATTATTTCTCCATCTGTTTTATGATTTTAATTTTATCTGTAATGAAATGGCTTTATTTCAGATTTTCAGTTCCATTGGCTGTCTTTCTTAGTTCCACCCTGGGCTTTGGCTAATTTTGAATGCTAATTCTTTCTTTTCCTCACTCTCTTGTTCCCTCTTGGCCTCTTAGTCTTCCTCCATCTACTTGTGCGGTATAAGTGTCAAGTTTTTCTGAGGCCCTGGTTGAAATCTAGGGACATCACTCCTACCTGACGCATGAAAGATTCTCGATGCAGGCACTGAGGCTTTGCTAGCTTGTTTATTGCCCTATTTTTTCATTACGTTTTTGGGTTTTGCATTGCTCGGCCACAGGTTGATATAAACAAGAGCTGCAGCATGCAGATTCATAGAATCTTCCAGATGTGGCGGCACAGTCTCCGAGCACTTGGCAGGAAGATCTGTAGTTCAAGCCTTCCCTGGGGAATGTAGTGACTTGGCAAATTTCTGTCCCTAAACAAAGAAACAGACAAACAACAAAACCAAGCAAAACCAAGGGCCGGCGGTATAGCTCAGTGGACTAAGTGCTTGCTTAGGTAAGCGCAGGGGTTAGGAGTCAATCCCTGGCAGCGCATGCCATGCTGGCTCTTTCCCCAGGTGCGCTGAGCCAGCGATGGAATCTGGGCGTGGCGGCACATGCCTGTAATCCCAGCACTAGGGAGGCAGAAATCAGGAGGATCACTACAGTCTGAGCTGCACGGGGAGACCCTGCACAAAAAAGCAAAAACAAACCAAACTAAACAAAACCCAGCCTCCTCTCTCATGAAAATGGCTGCTCTAGTCCTTATATGTCACTACAGAGTTTCTCTTGGATGGAGGAGACCACTCAGTGCAGGATTCTAGGGTATGCTCCTGCTCCTGGGTGGGCCTTCATGGGTCCAATGCTTTATCTTCCCTCATTTGTGTTTCGGTACTCCTGGGAGTTCCTGCATGATGTGTTTTAGAGAATGTGTGCCTTATTCAATTCTGTATCATTTTCTCACGAATTTGTCATGTATTTGGGATGGTGGATATGTGAAACTGGAAAACATATTGGCCAAAAATTCTAAAGGTGTGTGAGGCTTTAAACTTTTATTTTGCGTACATGTTAACAGTACATGTTTTAAAGATCATGCTAGCATAATACTGTTCAAAAATTATTTCAAGCAAAAACTCCTTTAAATAGCTCAGTATTTTTTATATTGAAAGCTACTATCAGTATCAGTAGCTAATATATTTAGAGTGAAGTGTGTACCTCTCTCCTCATCCAAGACTGAATATAGAATATGCCAGAGGTAAATCCAGATCAATTCTATTTGAAAAGGGAAGGGGTAGGAGAGATCAAGCCAATTCAGTTATTTCATTCCCAGGTAGAGTTCACAACAGTTTAAAATCCAAATTCACGAATTCCAAGATTCATTATTCCACAAAATGTTCAAAAGAATAAAATTTGTAATATAGATTTCTAAATAGTAATACAAATGCCTTGACTACACTTGTGAAATACTTTTGCTATTTCTGATCATTCATGTATCCTCATGACCCCTCTATAAGGTGAATGAAACTTCTGTTTTACAGTTGAGAAAACTAGCAAATTGTGTTTCCTCTATAAGTAAGAGGTACTAGCTAAAGTCACAGGAGTAATCAAAACCTGTGACCAGCGCAGTTTATGATGGGTCAAAGTTGCTTTTATTTAGTGCTTTGAATTTGACAACTCCAGCTTTCCATTTGAAGAATGCTTTCAATTTGGGCATGGCTTTGCCTAAAATCTCATCTGAGGTTTTGCTGAGATTTAAGTGAAGGGCTGGGATTTAACTTGTATATGTAGCATATAGTATTTTAGGTAGGATATATAAACAATATAAAGTTCAGTATATAAATTAAGTAATTTTAAGGAATATTATTTTCTCTTATGCTTTACCTACAAATTTCTGTATTGCAGGAGGGCTCTATGGATAGCATATATGAGCCAATCCCAGTGCAGCAAGCTAGCCAAGAAAGCGTCCCTGGGAGAACTGGTTCTCCTGCCTCACCGCTCGGGCAGAGTAGACAGACCCAGCAAAATGCCTTCTGGGTGAGTGACACCTTGAGTGTGCTTCTTCTCCACTATGTAACTGCAGTCACTGCCAGTGACCCACTGTTCTTAGAAAGTTCTCCATTGACTTTAAGTTTCTGATTTACTCTCGGTCCTTGTCTCTCTCATCATTTAGGTGTATAAGGGGAACTCCCTTTCCCTGAGTACACATTAGGGGAAGTGTGTGTTAGGTGACTTCATAAGTTAACTCATTCTCCAAATTAAGTTTATCACACTCATCTTTGATGAGGACAATTGCAGGCGAGAAAAAGCAAAATAATTTGCTAAAGGCAATAGGCCGTTAAGTGTTGATAAGCAAGGCCGAGGTATACAGGGTTAGGGGAGAGATAGAGTTATAGATTCTCAATTCCCTCATGTAAAAGCTCTTATTGTGGCTTACTTCAAACTACCAAATGCTAACTATGAGCTTAGTATAGCTAATATTTAATTTTTAAATATTAATGACCTGAAGTGCTGACACCAGCACATTACTTTCCAATCCGACGCCCTAGTTAGGCTAACCACTTCGCTGAACTGTTTCCTCAGGTGGTGAATGCACACCATCAGCTTACAAAATATTTTACCAGAATTGGAATGAAAATCAATCGGTGAATTATCTTTAGAATTACAAGAACGACAGAGCTCTGTAAGCTTTGTATGTAACAGAGACCTGTTTAACAGTGCGATTTTCCTACTCATTTGAGCTGTTCCGGTTTTCCAAGATGAATACAATCCTTAGGTACTATAAACATACACTAAAAATAAAAGTATAAAATGTAAAATAATTTTAATATATTTTCATGCAGTTGAGACTCTTTGCCAGTTTCTGTACCTTTTTAAATATCCAGAAGACATTTATGGTGACAAATACAAACAAGAGGAAGCAAAAGCAGCTTTTGTTTATTAATAGGAGAGAAGTAGAAAATTTACATGGAAGGTCTCAGAAGACGTGGAAAAATGTTTGTAAGTACTTTCAACCTGTAATTAAAAGAAAAATTAAATAGGCTAACAAGAAGCATGAAGACATTTCCTTTAAGTTTAATGAATATACATGAAAATAGAAACAAATTCATCATCACCCAGTATCACCCAATCTAAAAAAAGTTTTAAAACATTTTTTATCTTGCAAAAGTAAATTATAATAATAAAAGGATGATTTAAATTGCTAGAGTTGTGTATGTATCAATAATTAAAATATATAATATATACATATATTTATATGTATTTTCATACACATATGCATGCTTATATAGAATATACAATGTTGAAAATTGAGTTCAATTATTGATTCCAATATTCAATTGTTGAGTTATGCAAATGATTATATGTAATTATACTTGTAGTGAAAATAACACCACAGGTTGGATAAGTTGAAGTCAGTATTTGAATAATAAGATGACAGAGTTAAATACTCTAATTAGTCTCCCTACTCAGTAGTTTGGAGCTTTCCTCAGTTTTCCTCTGTTAACCTGAGCAGTGTAATTTTTTCTTGTTCTTGGTTTGTTTCTTTTTTCCTCTAACTTAATGGGTAAAAATGGGACAACTATTGGCTATGTCACAAGATTGGACTGATTCTCTAGGAATATTCTGAGAAATCCCATGTGTCACTTGAGTTATATCTGAAGTTCTCCACTCTCAACCCAAAGATTTCTATAACCTTCCTTAAATGGACTGTACTCTGAAAATCTTAATATCAGCATGACAGTGATTTAAGTTGTTACAGTGGAAATTATAGCTCAAAATAAAATGTCACTTGCCTTATGAATTAAAAAGAAAAACCGGATGAGAGAAAAATATTGCATTTTCAAAAATTTTTTTTGGGCTGGGGAGAT
>NW_004524682.1:4352417-4354494 GCF_000260255.1 Octodon degus | reverse complement strand
GGTGACTAGGAATTGAACTCAGGACCTTGCACTTACCAGGCAGGTGTTGTGCTACTGAGCTACATCTCCAGCCTTAAGCATTTTACCATTTAGAAATGCTATTTTAAGCCTGTAGATGAGTGTGAGACTGATCTGTGTTTCAAAGTAGATTCTGTAGTGTATACCAACCACACATTTAAGACTAGTAGAAGTGTTGAAGCAGAAAATATTCACTTCTGGTAGTAATGAAGAAATACCACAATTATTCATTTTGTATTTTAATTGTAGCTCTGAGAAGGGGTGGTTATGGAGAGCTGCTCCCAGAGAAATCAATTAAATTTATAATGATTTATTAAAAAGTTGAGATAAATATCTACCTGTGTAATAGCAAAGCCATGGAATTTTAGTGCTGCGAAAAATGACAGATAAAACATTTTATGGAGAAAGCTATCATGCATTTAAAGAAGTATGCTAAATGAAAATATACTAACTATATTTTGTAATCTAAGCAACTACTTTAAAGATAACAATATGTAATACAGTAAGCACTATTAATTTCCTATCATGTTGTTTTGAAATTCTGTATTGTTTGTTTTGTTCTCTTTAAAATAAGAAAGTATTTGCTAACATAATAAAATATGTTGTCACTACTCTGCTTATATAGTATTTAAAATGTAGACTGTAAATGCTTGATACTGTACCTCTTTTAGCATCTCCTTATTATGATTGAAGGCAATAAATATTTTGAATCAGAAAAGAAAAAGATTAAGAACAAAACATGTTT
Organism: Octodon degus; assembly: GCF_000260255.1. Taxonomy (NCBI): domain Eukaryota; kingdom Metazoa; phylum Chordata; class Mammalia; order Rodentia; family Octodontidae; genus Octodon; species Octodon degus. Next base: position 4,353,731 of record NW_004524682.1, on the reverse strand, counting down.
GGTTCTCTGTCAGCTTGGTTTAACTGAATTAAGACAGAATTGTCTGACTTTCATTAATTAATTGATTAATTAAATTTATTTATTTTTTTTTTTGTGGTACCAGGGATTGAACTCAGGACCTTGCACTTGCCAGGCAAGTGCTTATTCTACTGAGCCATTTCCCAGGCCCCTGATTTTCCTTTATAGTCACTAAAAGAAGCAAATAATTGTCAATTTTCACTTCATTTTGTGTCTTATAAAGTAAAAATTGGTAAATAAAACTATTAAGTATTTTAAGAAATTAAATGTCCCTATTATTATATATTTCCCATTTTAGTATTCAATAAATATTGTAAGGTAAGTGAATGGGCTATTAAAGTTTTCTTCCTCAAGGTAAAGGAAGTGTTAATAAAATGCAGAACCAATGATGTGGTATCTAAAGGTGTAAGTTTTGGAGAAGGCGGGACTTAATTCTCACACCATCTCTGCTGTTTACAAACTGTCTGACCTTGAAAAGCTGCTTCAATTTTCTCACCCTCGATTTGCCTATATGATGGTACGAAGAGAATATTCCCATATAGATCTGGTCAAGCTTATTTTTCAGGGAAGAGATTCACAGCTGGGCAATGCAAGCAGGGAGGGTTTAGCACACAAGTTAGAAAGCATCAAGAAAGATGCGACAGACAGCCTGGATTACTACTGTTGATGAGCTAAGAATGGCCTTTGTATTTTTTAAATTTGTTAAAGCCAAAAAGAAATCAAGGGGCCAGTAGAAGCAATAAAATCTCCCTGTGGTCCACAACTCTAAAATATTTCTGACTTGCTTTCAAAGAGAGAGTCTGCTAGAGCTGTGCCACTCAGCCCTAGCAGGCAACTGAGAATTTGGAAAATAGTCTCAGTGCAGAGGTCAGTATGTGTGGAAAAAATGACGTATGTTGATGGCTTCATATAAAAGCATGGTGCAATACTTTAACCTTTACAGTGTGATCATTTATTGAAGTGATAATAATTGAGAGAGTAAATGAAACTTTAATTCTCTTAATGTGGCTACTAGAAATGGCCCCCACTTGAGCGTCTCACCTCCTAAATTTCCCATGAATATACATGTCCTGGAAAATTGCTAACATAATAAAATATGGAAAGCAGATCCGCTATCCAGGTCCCAGGAACACTTATAGAGTGTGGTTTTTAAGCTTCTGGCCTCTGTACGTAGGGTGATGTTCTAGTGATACGTCCCTGCACAGGCGAGAAAGATGACCAGTAGTGCAGAGACAATTGAGACTGGGCATAGTGCCGCACGTCTGTAATCCCAGCTCTTGGGAGACTGTGAAAGGC
>NW_004524682.1:4337902-4347902 GCF_000260255.1 Octodon degus | reverse complement strand
TCTAATGGTCAGGAGAGATCGACAGTTTTCCCTCTTTCCATAATTATCTTCATATTTTTCTCATCATACTATTTTATCTGAGCAGTTATACAGTGTATAAAAGAGGCTCACCTCAAGAAAATATACTCTACTGAAAAGATTTGGAGAGATCATAAAGAACTGTGTGATTAAATTCTGTGTCGTAAGTATCAAATGTAACTTCTATAGGAAATAGTAGAACTAAATATAAATAGAATAATGAAGTAACTGAGGTATACTGTGTAAATCATTCAACAAACAAATGTCCTAGCTTCAAAATGTATCAGGTATGTGATTGCCTACAAGTGCCTTAAATTCATTAAGTCCTTATTTTTCTCATATAAAATGAAAATCCAGATGTCAACCCTGAGCCCAAAAATGTGGTTTGTGGTTTAACAGAATAAGTTCCATGGGGAAGGTGAGATTTAAACTGGGCTTAGAAAGGAAGACCAGGGGTTAAAATGGTTAAAGTAGGTTGTTAAGCCATCATGTAGTGCCCTAACACCATTCACAAAAGGTCTTAAAAAGCACTCAGAGTCTAGTGTCTTATGAATGAATAAATGACCACTTTGAAGTGTGACATGTCATCTAAGAATACGTGAATAATGGAGAAGCTAGCATCAGTGACTCCCAGGTTGGTCTTCTAACCACTTAACTGCAATTCCTACTCCACTCCGAACTATTACAGTTGAGGGTGTTCCATTCCGTCTCTATATCAGCATCAACACTGACATAGCTATTAATAACAGAGACACAGAAGAACAAAATGAGATTAACAACGGCACCCCATCAGCCAGGTCTTCATATCAACAAGAGGAGTCGGTGTCAAAATAGCGCGTGGAATCCTTTTCTTGATTTCTAGATTATGTGATGACTCACCACACGCTGACATATAAAACATAGGTTACATTCATTAAAAGACCACACCTTTCTTTCACTTGTAATTTTGTCCCTTGTATCTGTGCGAGTACATACAGCTATTCTTCTGTCACCAATTCATATGTGAACATATTTGATGGATTCAATTAGTTTTATCTTATAAATAGAAACTCATGTTAAAATTCAATGAAATCAATAGAGTAAGGTTAATTATGCCCCATACTCTTTTTTTATTTCCTAGGCTCATGATACAATTACTAATTGAATCTAATGAAAGCCATAGTTGTCGCTTTAATCATGCTTTAAAGAAAAAGCTGTAAAGCACAAAAGCCCATTCCAACTTTAATTTTCTCTTAAAAGCTTTTGTCATCCCTACTGACTTTGGGTAGCACAGGAAGCATGGATTGTTTTTACTGAGAGGGGTTTGAAAGCCCCTGTTCATCGAGCTTCATTCTACAGATGTTAAAACATGATATGACCCTGAAACAGTCTTTGGATCTTGCTAAGTTTAATTGCAGGCACCCAGGAGCGAGTCAGATTTTGGTGCGCTGCTCTGCTTTCTTTGGGGAGCATTTTACCATCTTCTTTCCAATCATACTTTGTACGTATTAGCTTGGCTTTCTCCATTCCAGTTGTGGCTATGAGGATTAAATAAAATACAGATATAAGTAGCAAGAGACATGAAATGTAATCATTGGTTTTTGTCTTTCTGAAATCTTGTGTAAATAAGGTTTCATAAATTAGGACATGTTCAAGGCTATTTAAAATAGCTCTCTGTTTCAAGAAATCAGAAAGGAAACCTTGAAAAGGAAGGAACTCTTACAATGCTAATAACCATCCCCTAGGTAACATGCCTCAACATCCTGGATATTTATAGTGCTAAGGGAAGAGTTTGTTACTTCGGGAATGATAGACAGCTCACTTAGCACACTGGTAGAGAAATGGCAAAGTTCATGTACAATTTACAAGCTCTGTCCCTGATGGATGAGATACGGTTGCTGTGCATTTTCCAGGCACTACACGCTGTATGATCTGTCCTGAGATGAGGGCTGCGTGTGGATGCTATACATCACCCTCTTAGGGACATCAGAATTCATTAGCTCTCTGGAGACGTTACCTGGAGACAGGAGCTACACAGGCTAGCAAAAAGTCTACTTTTCCCATGAAGAGGTACTGACGGTTGCTTTTTCTTTATTGCATTCTCACGGGAGGATGAAACCTGTTTTCTCTGAGAGCCAAAACATTATTACAGAAATATATTGGTGGGGAGGGGCTCTGATGTGCAGACTCCCTGAAATTTGCTGGTTTCTCAAAAGCCTGCAGATTTAGAAGCAAACAGTTTTTGATGATGATTGTAGCACTCACAAAATGATTGATGCTTTTAGAACATGTTAAAGTTTGGCCTGCACATTAGTCTCCAAGTAGTACTAAATTATTATTATTAGCCTTTCAAGAAAAATGTGCTTTCTGAGTTGTTTGTTTAATAATGACATATGGCATTACATTTTCTGTGCTGATCTCCCTTCTGGACAATAGCATTCATTTGTGAAATTTCTGATTTAGATGACAGGTAAATTTATGTCTTTGCAGTCAAGCATAGAAGTTGAATCATGTTGCTGTGAAGACAGTAGGCATAAAAACCTCAGCCTTATCACTTGCTGTGTAGGTGACTTAAGACCAGAATCTGGACTGCTCTGGGCCTCAGTTTACTCATCTGTAAGTTGAAGAAAATATTGCATCAACTACACAAAATCATTTGAAGGATTAAATGAATTATGACTAAAGTCCCTTAGGATTGAACTTGTGTTCCACCATTATTATTTGAGAAATAAAGTCAAGAAATTGAGGGGAGATGGCTCGGGGCTGGGGAGATGGCTCAGCAGAATAAGCGCTTGCCTGGCAAGCGCAAGCGTCTGAGTTCAATCCCCGGTTCTGAAAAAAAAAATAACCTTGCCTTTTTAGTAACTTGCTTTAACCAATAAAACTCAGACTGCACACATTCACTAATATTTTTCTTTGTTGTGTGCTCTGTTCCATAACTTGGGATGCTTCCACCATGTCCTTTTCTGCACACCAAGGCAAGAAAGAGTTTATAGGTGATAGGACTCTTATGTTTGTGATCATCTGTCCTGAATTACGCATATTTTGCCCTTGTTTTCAGACAAGAACTAACAGATTAATACATGTACTTTTTCATTGGCCCAGTGGCTTTCAGGGCTGTGAAAAGCTTGTAATCTTCATCTTGGCTAGACATGCATTAGAACTGTTGAAAATGGGCTGAGGATGCAGCTCGAGGGTAGAGCTCTTCCCTTTGCGTCTACAAGGTCCTGGGTTTGGTCTCTAGTCCTGTGACAAAGAAATAAGTGAATGAATGAATAAACAAATTCTATTAATACTTTTGAAGTTTTCAGACATCTATAGGAACTTTCTCTTGAAGAATACATAGTAAAGAAATGTACAGAACTCTCTCAGTTTGGCTGTAGTGCTCCAGGAATTTATTTTAATATTAGTAGTTATGCAAGTGAATAATCTTCATTATTCCAAGGAAATAAATTGAACAAAAGAGAAATAATTACTTATCATAATGGAAATTCATATGTAGCTATACATATATATTGGTTTGTATTTATGTTTAACTCTTGCTTATCAAAATTGTATGTAACTACTAATAAAAAAATTCATCAAATGTGAAATAACATCATTCATTAATTCAGGATCCTGAACTCAGTAGTCATTGACAGTAGGTAACTGAAAGACTATTTGAAATTCTTTTTTTGTTCATTTGTCTGTTTCTTGCACACAAAACAGTGATGAATGGAGCAATCACTGTCTCAAAATACAGTGTTTAGGAGGCCGGGGAAATAGCTTAGTGGACTAAGTACTTGCCTGGCAAGCACGAGGTCCTGAGTTCTACCACTGGTACCACCAAAAACAAACAAACAAACAAACGAACAAAAAAATACAGTGCTTGGATGCCAAGTATCTGAAACTGAAGGAAATTAAGAAGAAACATGGAAGCAAGAAGCTTCTTTAACCTGCTCCTGTCTTTCTTGAAGTGTTCCCTGGAACGTGGGATTATATTTGTGCTTATCTCCCTGGCACAGCCCAGGAGAATTAAAATTTCGCTCCCCCTTCTTCGCCGATGCAGATCATAAACCTAGGAAGGTCACTCTCTGTCCTTCTCTTTGTACTCCCTTGAGGTCCTCACAGGATCTGGAGGGAATAAATGTCCCAGAAAAAAGCCAGGCATGATTGAAACAAACAAGTCTTGCTAAGTTCCCACAAGCTTACAACGATTAGATCGTACCCTTTCCGGTCATGCTTCTTCATATTTGTCTGTAGAAATACACAGATCTGCCTGGGTCTTTGGGTCTTTGTTTCTAAGCTTCCATGTCACATAAAATTTTTATGAAATTTGACTAAAATTTTACATAAAACTTTACTTTTCTCTTACTAATGTGTCATTGGTTAAAGAGTTATTAACCATGAACTTTTTCACAAAAAAGAAATATTTTCTCCATTACAGTAGTGTTTGGTAGGGCCCACCAAATAGTTCAGCAGATTAAAGTGCCTTCAAACAGGAGCAGGGACCAGGGGTTCAATCCCAGGGCCTGGCATGCTGGCGCTGCCCCTGGGGTTTGCTGAGAGGGCATTTGAGACTGGGCGTGGTGGCGCACGCCTGTAATCCCAGCTCTTGGGAGGCTGTAAGTAGGCGGATCACTAAGAGTCCAATCTAGTGGTGAGACCCTAAACACCCTGTAGACCCTTCCCTAAAAGACAAAAACAAACAAACAAACAAACAAACAAAAAACAATAGTGTTTGGTGTATAGTTAGTGGCTCAGTAAGTGTTTACTAAATGTAGGAATGAATGAACTGTACTGTTTCAGGGAAATATATTGGAATGAAAAAGCAACGAGCATTTAATCAAGATAAGGCAACATGTTTTTGATTCTGGACAAGTCAATGTACCATTTTTGAGTCAATGTACCATTTGCAAGTCAAAGGCCGGATCACGTCAGCATTAGAGTCATAACAGTTCACATGGAGTTTACACCTTCAATTACTGTCATTCGTGTTTCTCATGTAGAAACACCTTTTACATTTCCATGAGGTGAAAATTCTTGACAGTCTCTCCATTTTTTCTTTCACTTTGTAATTTGAAAGTAAGGTTTATGAACGAATAATGCAAGAAACAAACAAGTACTAGACTCAGATCCAAAGTGAGAATGGAAATATAGCAGTTGAAATTTAAAATGTATCTTTTCTTTACAATGGCATCTTCTTTTTTGGATCTATGTATGTTTTAAAATTTGACCTATTTTCGTAGCTACATGGAAATGGTTTTCTCCTGGAGCTTACCCTCATTCTCTTTGTGAAAAACCTCGTTGGGCATATTTCTTAATTTCTGTTTGCCCATTGTAATAGTTTGCCTAAGGTTAATTTTTTAATTTTCCTAACAATTTTAAGAAGTAAAAATTACATTAAATCACAAAATCCCAGGCAAATGAAAGGTAAGATCAATGATTAAGGTTTGATCCAGGGCATAGTGAAATGAAAGCTAGCAGAAATAAGTTTTACTTATTGTTTATGGTAAGTGTCAAATCTATGGACTTAGATAGAATAATTCCACTGACTTCCTGAAATGAAATCTTCCTTTTCTAATTCAGAGCATAACAAGCACACAAACATATGTGTATGCACACACACACACACACACACACACACACACACAGTTGTAGTTCTAAAAATAAAAGTGTATGTAGTCTTTCCTTGGGTTGCCCCCGCAGGAAGGAAGAGCCCAGGGTCTGAACTCCAGTGTTGCAGGCTGCTTATGTGAGCACAAGTCAGAATGGAAAGCAGTTTACATTTTCTACAGCTGTTCTGAGTCTGGCACAAGATTACAAAAACTTCCATAAGCCCAGTAGTAATCTACAACCAGGCGACACCCCAGGAACAGACCAATTCTTCTAATTAAGTGGACGTTGCCAAATTTAAGCAATCCTTGTTCCTCACATAATCGCTTCAGACCTGCATTTAATGTGTTGGATGCTCCTTACCCTGTAGGAAGCAGTGTGCCTAAGAAATGCTTTAGTGCTCTCATCTTAGTGGGAATTCCAGACAAGTTTAAATTTAATGTTCTTCCAGAGTATTCACTACAAGAAAATTCTTTAAGCAAAGACAACCCAACCTGATCTGATTTGCTACAAGGAAAAAAATGGAATGACCCCAATTTGCCATAAAATAGAAACAACTGGATATTCTCTGGAGAACTTGACAGTAGATGTCCTAATAATCTCACCCATCGTCCTTCAGAAATTATTTCAGTTTTGTCCCACATGTTCTCAAAACTTGCTCCAGAAGCTGCTTGTGTTGTTGTCTCCGCAATCAGCAGTCATAAATATTTAACATGTTTTGTGTGTCTGGAATTCGACTCTAAGAACTAATCTAAGGAAGGTTTTGTCCAGTTGAAGCACAAGAAAGTACCTTCAATTCTGCCACATCAGGCTCAACTGCAGGAGTTTTGTGGACTGCCAGAATAGAAGTGTAATAAGTTAGTAAGTTTAATAGTTAAGTGTAATAGCAAAACCAATAAATACTGATACAATCTATAGATAAGTAGATTCAAAAGTGTTGTGATTCGATTGATTAAAAATACAAAAGGTATCTACTGTTTCTCACTGTCATTGTTATTGCACCCATTCCACCAGATAACTCTGAACCAGAACCCTTCTCTCTATTTTCACAAAAGTTAGGATTCATTTGAAGAGTGCAGGATTTCTGATCTCACTAGACCTGAATTCATAGGACCAATTAGTGAAATTTAAGATAATGGATTCTGATAAACAAGGAAAATTTGTCCTGGACTATGTAGATGGAGTGAGTACAGAACTTGATCCTTCTAAGTTCTAAATGAGTGGCAGGCAAACATGGCTACAGAGAAGGGTGGCAGTGCTCACTGCTTGAGGACCATTAAGAGCTGTTAAGCTTGCACACAATGATCAGCGAAACAGAGGTTTGGGGATATTTGGGTCAAGGCATAAAAAGAGTTTGGTTACGTACAGGATTCATGAACGGAGAATCATTTAAAGACTGAGAGGAGAATTCAGTCTGACCCTAAACTCCTCAAAGTCCTGCTCACCACAAGACTTGTTTTGTGACTCCTGTGTCTTTTATACCCTGTCCCCTAGGGATGTGTCCTCCTGTGACACTGAAGGCTTGTTACGACTTATTCCTCAAGTTCAAGAATTGACCATTTCAGCATATGTGCTTTCACATAAAACATGGCAAAATACAAAATTTAAATGTCCTGAGACGATGATTCCTTCTTATGAACACAACAAAGAATAGACTATTAGTTCCCTGTCACTACACAGGTCACTAGGTAGAGAAAGGCTGTGTTGGATTTGACTTTGCACAGAATGGTATGATTAAACACTGCTAGAACCAACTTCCCTTTTTTCTGAATTTTATCATTCCCTTACATTTGTGTATTTTCCCCCCACAGATGCAAAACTAATAGACTAGTTCCCCAATTCTCTTTTGTGTATGAATTCCAACTATTTCCAAATGAAGCTAACTTTCTAGACCATGATCTGCTGCCCATCACAGGCAGTAATATATATGAGAGTAGATGTTTTGTACACTTTTTGTCTCTAATAAAGGAAAGGATTAGTAATAGAAAATCTGAGACATTCTTAAAGCTCTGCCGAGAATGGTAAGATCCATGGCAAACACATTCTATCTCTCAAAGCATAAGAGATTTTATACACTACTTAACTGCTATGAACAAAAAAGTCAGATGAATTGAGATGCATTTCTACATTCTTAGGCTGTTGTTGTAGGCTACTTTCCCTCTCTTTCTAAAGAATGCACTGGGCTGAGATATAAATATAGAAGAGTGGTAGAGCCCTTGCTTAGAATATAAGAAGACTGGGTTTGATCCCTAAAACCACAAGGGAGAAAAGAAGGTACGGTGTGATGTTATTCACTTTGTCTGTGTGCATCTCTCCTTGGTTTTGTAGGGTTGAAATTGTGAGGATATAATTGCACTTTTTTATTTTAAAGACTTTTTTCTTTTAAGTTGCCCAGGGCTTAGAGTAAGGTATAAGCTCCTGTTAATAAAAAAGAACTCCACCTTATGTTTTTCAAAGTTATAAATATAAAAAGAGAAATAAAAAGGATAAAACAGTGAGTCAAGATTCTAAGACACGTGGCAAAGAATAATTGTACTCATGAATAAATGACACCTTAACGTTCTCTCATTTCTTTGAATGGTTTTATTTTATTTTACAGGAAGTTTCTGATTTTGAGGGTAGAAAACCAAGAAATGAAAAGTAAGTCAAATTTACTTCATAAACTTTATGCTCTCTTAGTTCTATAATGTTGAATGTGAGGATTATTATGGGTTTCCTGTGAAAGTACTTTTCCTTCCCTGTCATGTACAAATCTAGGTGTGTGTTACTCTGCTCCCGCTTCTCCATTTATGCTGATGCACAGGAATCCTGCATTGTGAAATTCCTGTAGAGAGGAATGTGAAGATTAAATTTTCCAAAGAAGAAATGTATTTAAACCAGGCTCAGATTAAAGTGGGAGCCTATTTGAAAACATGTTTCTATCAATGCCCTAGTAATCATCTACAGAATTTAATCCAAATAAAAATGTGTTTGCAAAGAGGTTTGGGTTATTTAGGTCAGACCTGGCTTTGCGTTCAGTATATCGAGTTCCCAGAGGTTGTGACACACACATGTTATATAAGGTAATGGGATTTTGACTAATAAGCAAAGAAAAAAAAAAAAACGCAGGGACAGGAGGCTGACGTCCAGGGAAATTTCTAGTGTTTGCTGATGACACAGTGAAGTGACCCTCTTGCTGCTTAGATTGGTTGGAGACCAAATTGTAAAGCGTGTGACGTTCTCTGTGAGTGGTGTCTTTTCGCACGGCCCTTTACCTCCTGGCCCCCACACTGCGTTCTGTATCCTTTACTCCCTTTCCTACCCAAAGCTTTCTCCTGTTAGGCATATAACATGGATCCTCAGTAAGCAGGCAATTTGATATTCAACAGATTAGAGTACCTGCCAGACAGAGGTAGCTGTATTTCAGTCACGCCTAATTACTTGTACTACAACCCTGGCGTTTCAGACATGAATTGGAGAAAAACCAGGCTGTGGCAGGATGTACTCCATTTATTGACCCACATGTGTAGCTACTTATTTTATCCTCAGCTAGGAAGCTTACTAATTCTAGGTCAAATGCTTCAATGAAATTAAAGCTGTTAGATTACAGCAGATCTTGTCCACAGATTTAAACATACCAAAACTTGGAGGCACAGAAAGAGGATAAACTGAACTAAAAGCACCTGATGCTGACAAATGATGATTTTTTTTTCCAATGTCAACCACATTAACTAAGGTGCTTCCCAGACTCTAACCTATTAAAATAGCATTGAAGATTCTCTCATGTCCCTCAAATGTCTACTTCCTAAAATGAAGAGCACTTCCTGTTCTACACGCTCATGTCACTTTGTAGCAATGTAAATAGCTTCTCTTAGAAACACTTCTGCCGGGGTGTATATGCACAGGTTTCTATTTACAATTCTGAGCTCAATACAGGAATGAATTCAGCTTTAACATATGAATACAGAATATCAGAATATCGACAGCGGAAAATATTTCAGCTATAACAAAGTTATGTGAACGGGATATATGCACGTATTTATTAACATGGTCAACTCAGCATCAGCATAGTGCAATACTTTGTTTCTGTTTTAAAACATTTTGTAATGGAAGTTTTCAACCATAGGCAGGGGATGAGCTTGTGTTGAAATCACACTGTCAAAATGGAACATGTACCAGCCTCTTGACTACCTTATTTTATCTCTACTCATTTCATTGCTCCCTGTCTCATCCTTACTTACCTTTTAATAAGGCAGTTTTTAGAGATATAAGTGCATGTTTTATGTATATTGTTATAAGATAGGAACTTGTTTTTCTTTTAAAGTATAATAAAAAATCCCACTTCTCTAGGATGAAATGAGAACAATAACATAATATCACCAAATATACAGTTAATGTTAAGATTTCTGAGAGCTGAGGCCAGGGAGAT
>NW_004524682.1:4311388-4337782 GCF_000260255.1 Octodon degus | reverse complement strand
CTGAGAGCCATAAGTACTTTACAGAAATGGTTTGTGACAGGATTCAAACAAGTTCAATACAATATTGTCTTTTAGTTTATATATTTCTTCATTAATTTCTTGAAGACACTGGATTGGGTACCCTGAGAGATTTTCTGAATTTTTAAATTTTCCTCACTCAATCATTAGAAATTGACCAGCTCAGGGCCTTTGTGCTGAGTTATATCCTCAGCCTTTTAAAAATGTTTTGTTTTGGGATGGGGTCTCGCTGAGTCCTTAGGGTTCCCAGGCTGAGGTGGAACTTACTCTTTGTGCTTCAGTTTAAAGAGGCACTGGATTGCAGGCTTGTGTTGTTTTGCTAGGATGTTTTTATAAGTTATTTTTCGTATATTAGGGAAGGATCTACAGGGTGTTCTGGGTCTCACTACTAGATCAAACTCATAGTGATCGACCTGTTTACAGCCTCCCAAGAGCTGGGATTACAGGCATGCACCACCATGCCCAGTTTCAATTGCTGTCTCAGTGTGCCATGGGGTGGAGCTGGCATAGCAGGTCCAGGGATTGAACCCCCGGTCCCTGCACCTACTTGCAGAAACTTTAATTCGCTGAGCTATTTGGCTGCCCCAGTATCTTTGTTAGAATTTTTAAAACATGTTTTCTGTATTCTTTGCTTCTTGTAACCTCTTAGTTTTTAATTAAATTCAGATGTGATGTGATATTTATTATATAGATATGCATGTATGTTATGCATGTGTATAGGTATAGATATAACTCTAGATATAGATATAAATTTAGATATAGATATATCTTCAGTAACTATGTACTTCCTGAGAAACTGATTTCATGATGGGACTACTCCTTAGTGAGGTCAGGCAATATCAAAGGTCTATAAAGTTGCCCATTAGTCTTTTCGCTGAAATCTTTAGAAGGAATTTTCTGTGTGTATTGTTTTATTAAGGATTGCATAGTGGTTCTATCAGTATGTATCATTTATTCTATATCTGTTGGGCTGGCCAGATAGCTCAGCAGACAAAAATGCCTGCTTATGCAGGCTCAGCCACCAGGGTTCCATTCCCAGTGTACTGGGCCCGGCCCACACCTGGGACAGTGTGAGACAGGGCCTAAGACTGGGCATGGTGACATGTGCCTGTAATCCCAGTGCTTGGGAGGCTAAAAACAAGAGGATCACTACGAGTCTGATCTGTATAGTGAGACCCTGTAGGCCCCATACTAAATACATAAAAAAGGACACAGTTCTATATTTGTTAAAATGAATTTCTTTTGGCCTGAGTCTTTAAGTTCTACACCTGTGGATTGAACCAACTGTAGGTTGAAAATATTCAGAAAAAAATGTGGTGTTATAAGATATACTGACTTTGCTCTTGGAATGATTTGCCTTTAAATTACATCCTATACTTGGTAGTATAAGTAATTGGGAGATGATTTAAATTTATAAGGGGCTTGTAGGAGTTGTATGAAAATATGATGTTATTTTAGATGAGACCTGAGCATCTACGGATTTTGGTATCCCCAGAGATGCCATGAAGTCAATTTGTGCTGGAAACAATTCCTGTAGATACTAAGGGAAGACTATATTTTGAACCAACTATTAATTGATTAGTTAATGTAGAAATGGCTTACTCTTTTCTTTTTCAAGCCCTATGAGCATTAGGGTCTCTATTTTGCATGAAAATTTCTAAGTCAAGATTATATAGCTGGGGAGATAACTCAGTGGAATAAGTGCTTGCCTGGCAAGCGAAAGCTCCTGAGTTTGATCTCCCGTACCACCAAAAAAAAAAAAAAAAGAAACAAAAAGAGATTATGTCATTTGCCATGTAGGATCAGAAAAGTTCAAGATTATAAGTAGTCTGTAGTTACCAACAAAAATCATTTCTGCTTTTGGAGGCCTGGCACACATACTACATAACTCGCACACTACTTCCTGTTTGTTTGACTAAAATGTTACTTATTAACTGGCATTAACTTTGTGTTGTTTTATCCTTTTAGATCTTTCCAGAAATTTACATCTGAAAATAAGACATTTGGTAGGTGATTCATTAGATTACTTGTGTAAATTATGTATTTCACATTCTTAAAAGTTCCTTTCTTCTACTGCCATAAAACAACAATAAGTGATTAATGACAGTCAGACTGAGTTTTCTTTGAATTGCATAGAAGGAATTAAAGAAATGTGGTTCCATTCGAACTTCAAATGACTAAGATAAAGAAATCATTGATTTATTTGGGATAATTTCCTTTTATATTCAAAAAGAATCATTTTCTTTGATGGTTTATTGGCTGATTATCTTCCAGCTCTCAACATTTAGCTTGGCAGGCTCCTGGTCAAGGTGACCTGCTAGGGATTTTTTTTTCAGAGGTATGAATTTAGAAGTAAATAAAAGCAGAAAACAGTTTTATTACAAAAGATTCTTCCATAGCCTGTTACACGCCAGATTTCTCCTAGTTTCTGTAATCATAACATCCATAGTAATACTAAGGCCAATTGGTTGGATTTGTATTTTAATTCTAAAGCAGATGCACAATTCTATTAATAACTTTCAGATTGTTAATGAATCAACTTCTTCCTTTCTAGGATATAGTGATTCAATTATTATAAGACATTCACTCAAAACACCTGGTTTATAGTAACTTCAGAAAAAAAAAATTCGGGGTTTTTCTCTATTTCAAGCATTGCTTATAGTTTTAAAAATTTGTTTTTATCAAAATGTGATATTGCATTCTGAGTGATTCACTTTTGGTAAGTAGATTAGGAGAGACACCAGTTCAGCAGTTAGTACCATGCGCTTGTCTGTATGTCTATGTATTACTTTTTTTTTTCTTTTTGGTGGAACCAGGGATTGAACTCAGACACTTGGGCTTGCCAGGCAAGCGCTTATTCTACTGAGCCATCTCCCCAGCCCCTCTATGTCTTGCTTTGTGAGGACAAAGCTTGGCAAATCATGATCCATTCAACCATGCAAAGATTTTATGGTTTCATGAAAATTATCAGAATTCAGCATTCTTCCTGCAGACTTACTTATTTTAAAATAATAGAGAATGTGAAGTATGTGGATATTTTATGTATAAATATGGTTATGAACTAAAATAAAACTACTTACAAAATAATGCACTCGTGTTATCAGGTAGCACTGGCTTAACATCATGTTGCCACGTATTCATGAGTGCTCACTTAGTTCATGAAAATAAAGGCACAGCACACAGGTCACCTGGGGCCATCCGTCAGGGAGCAGGACTCCCCAGAAAGAGCCCCAGAGTCCCTCAACACATTGCTCCTCAAGAAACAACCATGTGGTGCAAGTATTCTGATTTCAAATTTTTTACACTTACTAGACCAATGTTGCTGTAAATTCTGCAAACCAATCCTCTGCTTTGCTCTAGAAGGAATATCTGTGATGGACACATTCTGGCAGGAATCCAGCGAGGCCAAGAAACATCCCCACATCAAAAGGCTCTGTCAGCTCCAAGGTAATTGCTAAATTTAAATCAGCTGATTTTGCATTTTCCAAAGTAGTTTAAAAGGCAGGTAAGGGAAATTTACATTTTTCATCACTAGAATAAATATGGCTTTTTGGTCTGCTTAAATGAAAACAATAAATTAAATAATAATTATTAATACTTATAATTAATAAATATATGCATGTATTTATACATAAAACACATACAACATACACAGGAAATTAAATCTGATTAATTTGTTGTTTGAAACAAGAAGTAAAGAATAAATTACAAATAATATTTGAAAATCTTTATTGGCTGAAAAAATTTTACAATGCCCTACAAATCAGCACATCAAAAACCCTCCAACTTCTCCACTGCTGGTGAGAATGTAGACTGGTGCAACCATTATGGCAATCAGTGTGCAGACTCCTTAAAAAAAGGATAATAAATGAAAACAAGAGACAAAAAAATGTCCAGTCTTAAAATACTAAGACTGGAAATCCTATACAATCAAGCTATACCCCTACTGGGAACTTTCCCAAGGAAGTGCAAATGTCATATAATAGTGATATATGTGCACCTATGTTTATAGAAGCAGTTTGTGATAGCCAAATCTTGGAAACTACCAAGATGCCTGTCACCTGAGGAATGGATGAAAAAGATGTGGTATTTCTATACAATGGAGTATTACTCAGCTATAAAGAATCATAAACTTGAAGGCTTTATATTTAAGTGGATGTCACTTGAAGATATATCCATAAGTGAAATAAACCAGACCCACATGTGCAAATATCACATAGTCTCCTTAGTGTAAGAATGCAAAAGAAGAAATACAAATAGAAAGGTATAGCACAATGAAAAGGAAAGCAAGAATTTAAGGATTAAACAACGAAGAGAGGGCAAGGAGAAAAGCTAGGAAAGATGACAGGGGCAAAGCCATATATTTATATGGGCAAGATGATTAAGGCAAATGATCCTGAGAATCTTCAGCAGGTTTTTGAAACTAGCAGTTAATTGGTAGGATTCTCACCCTGATTAACTATATATGCTGATACCTGTAAACTAAGCAACTACACTAAAGATAGCAATGTGTAATACTAGGGTCATACTTGGAATGCTGGTCTTTCTGCTTTTCTAAATAATTACTGCTTGCATGTCATACCAATTACTGCCATACTGTCTCTCAAGTAAATGTTTGTTTTAAGAAATGGATAATAAATGAAAACAAGAGACAAAAAAATGTCACAGGACTGCCCTGCTACAGTGCTGTATATGGTTAGATTTCTAAACTTCTGTGTAAAAACGTGTAATTGTTTATTTCTATTTTTTAAATTTTTAAATTTTTTTCTTCATATTCTGTAGGCACTTAAACTTTACCATATCAATACTTGATGGAAAATACCTGTCCCATTTTATGTCTAAGATGTTTGACATTCAGAAAGATAGTGAGGTTAAGCTCAACAGCCTATATTGTAGGGTAATAATAATAAGCTTCTCTTCTGAAGGGTTAACAACCTAAGTTTACAGACCAAAAATTAGAGAAAAAAAGGGCTGCAAGGACAGCCAACATTTTGTCCCTAGCCTTTCAAGGTCAGTGAAGACTCAGGACATAGGAGAACCTGTACTGTAACATCATGTAACTCAGTTATGACCCAAATTTTCTGATCAAGGAGATTATAGGGCCACAGAGGAAAGTGATTGATGATGTAGAGTGTGCCAAAGAGAGTCCCATGGACAGAATACATTCTCTAAGGCTTTCACAGAGAGCAAATTGGTCAAGCAATGGCTGTGACTCGTCCACATGGCTGACACTGACAAAGGATCTACAAACTGTGGTACAGGGTTTCAGCGTAAGTCCTGAGGGAACTTGACTGATCTTATCAGATACAAAAGTTATGTTTCTTGCTATAGAGGTCATGTTTTATCTTGATCTTAAGCATCCAGCCTAAAAGTATAAAAACAAAGCATAAAAGGCAAAGCCATATTAATATGCTGAGCTGTAAAAGGCTCAAGTCAAAAATTTCTGATGTTGTCAGTCCTATGGATAACCCACTACTAGTATGGACTATTACACTATATTGGATTGTTTTGCTGAATTCACACACCTATAATATTTAAATGATAATGGAATACCCAAATCTGACAAAAGTAAACAAAAAAGAGGATACAAATGAAGGACCATTTTGTATCTGTATATTCAAAATAGTTAGGATACATATATAGCTATTTTTTCTTAATTCAATGAATAGAAAAATTTGTACTAATAGTGTTTGTGGACAGAATATCATGTCTGTATCCTGTACTGTTAATAAACACTAAGAAGACAACAATATGCAATGTATTAATTGTTGAAACTGTCCTACTAATCAGTTTTGAAAGTGTCTCATTGCTATTTATTTCTCAGTAAAACTATTCCAAAAAAAAGTAAATCCTCGAAAGGTAGCAATATATTTATTAATTGTTAAAATTTAGGTTCCCTAAATTAATTTTAGAGATATAACCTTTGTTATTAATGCAGTATTATGTCATTTCACAATTTGTAATGTCTCAGGAAGATTGAATCAACAATCAGATATAAAAGAAATTATTATTAATAACTTCATGATTAAAAATCATATAACTTCGAATTCCTAAGAATTCACAAAGATAAGTAAGAATGTGAAAGTTGATCTGCTTGGTATTCCCTCCCTCTTCCAAATTTATCAGAATAATAAATAATCAGTAATGTTATTTATTGATAAATCAAAAGTTTCAAATATTTAATGAAAACAATTTTACATTATTTTGGAACAAAAGGAATTTAATGTATTTTGTAATAGGGATTTTAGTAGTTCAATAATACACTCTCACATTTTTGCATTTAATTTTTTCAAAAACTGTTAGACTTACAAAGTAACTCTATAGAAATAATTGTCCTTCCCTTGGAATATTTCCATTGAATCCAAGATTAGGTAACTCTTGTGAGTAATTTCAGTTAGATTTTTAAATATTTAAAATTTTCTCTACAATAAATAAATGAAAGATTTCCGGATTATTTGAGATATTTTACTTACAACAAATGCATACTTTACATCATGTTTGTAGATTTTTCTTTATGATATGGATGCAAATGTATTCATCTGCAACTTGAGTCAAGCATTTATCCATTATTTCTCCATTTGTCTACTTTTCATCCATCCATCATTCTAATCTTTTAGATTATTATATCTGATCAAAGGGTAAAGAAGTTTTAACTGTATTATATAATTTTATTTACATTTTTGTCCTAAATCTTTTAAGTATCCTTTTTTTTATAAAAACGCCCTCCTGTGAAATGCTATGTATGTTTGTTTCAGTTTGCTTTTTAAATGTAGTAGTAATATTAAGATAATTCTGTCATAGATACAGTGACAAAGTAGTGAAGGATCTTGGCCTTAGGTGAGGTCCTTCGGATTGGTGACCTTCTCCTTTTCATAGAAAAAGGAAGAGATGTTACAGAATATTTTCCAGCTTTGATATTTCTCAGGCTACTGAGTGACCATGTGTGTGCAGTGTGTGTGTGTGTGTGAGAGAGAGAGAGAGAGAGAGAGAGAGAGAGAGAGAGAGTCCAAGAAGTTCAGCCAACAGTGCCGCAATAGCAGTTGAGTCACAGGACATTACCTAGGGATTAATGCTGTACTAGGAGGAGTCGATGGCCTGAGACCAAGGCTGCCACTGCCATTATAAATTGAAGGGAGAAATACAGTGTGGGGAGGGACAGTTATAAGTGTCGGCCTCAAATTATATGGGTGTAGTAGCTTCATTTGGAAGGCTCAGAGTATTTCTAAGCAATTAGTGCCCTATGTATCAACCCATAGTATTTCTTTCTCATTTAAACACCACTTTTTAGCTGTTAATTGCATTAATTACTTAAGAGTGGTTTACTGTGACTAAGCGTAAGCAGTGTGGAATGTAGTGAGATGAAAATAGGAACGCACGTCACTGTTCTCAGACAGAGCCCCTGAGTTTTGTTGGTCACTGATGATGAAGCTGTAATGATAGCCACAATAAAACGTTCTTCCGTAAAGTTTACACAATAAACTTCTGTGTAAAAATGTGTAATTGTTTTTTAACATTCTATAGGGATTTAAATTTTAGAACATCCATGGTTGTTGGAAAATAGCAGTTCCATTTTATGTCTAAGGTGTTTGATATTCAGACAGATAGTAAGTTTAAGCTTAACTGCCTCGGTTACAGGGTAGTAATATCATTAAGCTTCTCTTCTGGATGTTTAACAACTAAAGTTTGCAGACCAAAAATTAGAGCGATAGATGGGCTAAGAGGATGGCTAATATTTTGGCCTTGGCCTTTCCAGTGAGGACTCAGGACATAAGAGAACCTCTGCTGTGTCATCCTGTAACTCAGTGGTGTCCCAAATTTTCTGATCAAGGAGATGATGGGGCCACAGAGGAAAGTGATTGATGATGGATAGTATACCTAAGGAAAAAATTCTCTCAGACTTTCACAGAGAGCAAATTTGGTCAAGCAATGGCCATGACTCATCCAAATGGCTGACATTGGGAAAAGATCTACAAGGTTTATGGTTCCAGGTTAAATCCTGAGGAGATCTAATTGACCTTGACAAATAAAAAAGTTACATTTTTAGTTATATAGGTCTTGCTTTATCTTGGTCTTACCATCCAGCAGAAAAGTGTAACCACAAGGTATAAAAAGTAATGCCATAGTAATATGCTGAGCTGTAAAAGGCTCAAGTCAACAACTTCTGACAATTTCCAGTTCTGCTGACGACCCACTACTATTATGGACTATTGGATTACATTGGGCTATTTTGCTGAATTCAAGTACCTACAATCTTTGGACTGACTTCAAGTATGAAAAGGTCCTTAAAAGACTTCTCCAAATACAGCATCTCTAACTGCAATGGAACATCCATCACTGACAAAACAAAACACAAAAGGGGGATATGTTGGGAGCCACAGAAGCTAGAAAACTGATCATACGTGTGTAGGTGGGACTGGGCCTCAGTGCCTAAAGTAAACAAGCTACCTCAGTCCTGAGATAGACATCCTGTCTGATTAAGGCCAACTATTAGTCATTAGGCAACCTTGTGTCTGTGTTAGTAACTTTGCAAAAGTATAAATAAAGAACTACTTTTTTGTTAAAAAAGAAAGAAAAAAAAGAAAGAAAGAAAGCAAACAAGCAAGCAAGCAAATATACAGAGAAACTGTGAGGGACGCTAACAAACTCCTAAAGAATCTGTTATAAACTATACTATTTACACTAGAAAAGATTATTTCCATCAATTTCAGCTTCAAAATGGCATTCACTCATGGTACACATATTAATAGCATTTCAACCCTGAAGAATATTGAGCCCATATATATTTTAAAAAATCCTTTCATATGTTATATTTAATTAAAGGTTTATGTCTGTTGTTGTATTCCTGCAAGATATTTATGTAGCTCATGAACATGACTATGCTTGGATCTGTGAAGCAAAGTTAATCAGAATAAGTTGAGTGCCAGAAGCGTAGTATTCTTAGATTATCTATTCCATTTCCTTTTCCTGAGAAAAATTTTACCTATCGCTACAACTGTACAAGAGACTGCCTCTGTTAAAAAAAAAAAATGAAGGGTAAATTGATTGTTCAAGACTTAACAACTAACAAAATCCACAATGCTTAGGTGTTACCAGAAATTAATCTGTAATTTATGTTAAGTGTACTTTCCACAATATAAACTAGGGCATTATTTATAATATTCATTTTTGTAAGTTAAAGTCAATTTTAACATCTTCAAATTTCTTTTGGTTTGTTTTATCGAAGAAAACTGAGAAAAAAAAATGAAAACTCTATACATTCATTTTATCCATGATCAAGTTACTATTAAATATATACTGAAGAACAAGATTATTTTACTTCAGACCAAAGAGTAAAAGAATGAAAGCAGAGGGCTAGGGAGATAGCTTGGTGGTCTGAGTACTTGCCTGAAAGCTCAAAGACCCAAATTCAATCCCTAGAACCACGTGCCATGTGAGCCCCATAATCCTAGGTGCGCAGTGCCAGCCACCAAAACTGGGCATGGTGAAGCATGCTGGGGAGGCTGAGACAGGACAATCACTATGAGTCCAAGATGTTTAAGAGACCCTGTATCAAATAAATAAATAAATAAATATATTTTAAAAAATTAAGATAAAAATACCAAGGGTAAAGCAACATTTAAACATAATTAAATGGAAACAAAATGTATTTAGGATTTAAAACTTTTTCAGTCAATGTGACTTTCATACAATATTCCATAAAACATATTTGAAAAATATAGTTTATGTTTATAAAAGAAGTTAGGGAATATGGAATAAAGTTAAGAAACATTTTTAGTTAAGAAATGAAATAGTCTTAACTCCACCCACCTTGTTGAAGAATTATTTTAAAAATCGTTCCTCTTTGTGTTAGCTTGGTGATATAATCTAAAGAAAAAATAGCAATAAAATAAAAGAGAGAAAGAACTGTTCTGAGGGCCTTTTGTTTTACCATCCACATATTAATAAGCTAGAAACTTTCATTCTCTCCTGAATTCCAGTTGATATTATCTAGCCAGCCTCTTAAAAGTAAGCAGATAAATATTTTTGGCTTAACTTTTAAAAAATCATTATTCCTTTTTCTTTGTTGGAGTGATACCTAATATCCCCATTTCTATGTGACTAACATAAAGGTATAAATGTATTTTTCCTTTTTATTAATATTTAGAGACAACATTTTTTTCTAGTGCTGTGGGTCAAACCTTGTGTATGGACCCCCCCAGATCGACACATTTAATTACAAACAACAACAACAACGCTACCCAAGAGCCAGCAGTTCAGCCCTGGCTAGAATGGGCTGCCGTGAGGAAAGCCAGTCCAGTCTTTCACCTGAATGCCACTTGGGATGTGGGAATAAGTTCACTGAGCAAAGGCGACTGTGGGAGTGGCACCTCTTAGATTTCCAGGAAGGCTACCTGACTTGGATAATAGCAATATTCAGAGCTCCTGAGTTTTCCACAATGGAATCTTGGGATCCTTCCATTCTTTAGGGAAGTTTCTATGAAGCTCACAGGTTGCCTGCTTGAAAGTTAAGATGGTCATAAATGTTTAGGGCCCGCCAGAGAGCTCAGTGGGTTAAAACATCTGCTTAGGCATATTCAGGCACCAGTGTGCCCTGCCAGCCCTGCTCCTGGAGCGTGCTGAGATGGAGATTGAGACTGGGTGTGGTACACACCCGTAATCCCAGCATTTGGGAGGCTGAAAACAGCAGAATTATAGGATCACTAAAAGCGTGATCTGTGTAGTGAGACACTGTGGAACCTGTACTAGATAGATAGATAGATAGATAGATAGATAGATAGATAGATACATACATACATACATACATACATACATACATTCATACATAGAGATACAGATATAGATATTTAAAAGAAATATTTCTATTAGAATCATCTAGAAGCTGATTGAAAATGAAGATTGCATTTTTACCCTATCTCCCCTTTCTTCTGTCTTTCTACATCTGCATTGGATGGTTGTTGGCCTTTCAGTTTTCGTACTGGATGGTACATCCTGACATTCACCTACCTACATTTGCAAATACGTTTGTGATCTACTAGGTAGTTCATGGATTTCTTATAAACTGTTGCCACAAATAAACCATCCAAATGCTTAGTGGCATAAAACCACACTTTCCTAGGCTCATGAAATGTATCCAAATTCAGGAATTTAGTTAGAGCAGTGCTCACGATGTAGTGTCTGAGGGTTCATCTGGGATGGCTTGAAGGACTAGAAAGAACTTAAGGGGTCAGGGACTGGAATTAGGTTTCCTTACACTACTACATCACCTGGGCGCTCTCTCTCTCTCTCTCTCTCTCTCTCTCTCTCTCTCCTCCCTACATTGTCTTCCCATATGATGTCAGCTTCTCACATCTTAAGAATCAAGTTTGAGAGGGAGTACGGTACCAATAGCTTCACATTTCACACAAGGGCATGTTTGGAAATATGCAGCCTGAGAGACTGAGACAGAAATGGCCAGACTGCTTCTGGCCTGGCCTTGGAAATCACTAAGCACCCCTTCCGGTAGCTACTAGACAGCGAGAGTCTAAGGTCAGCCTGCATTCAGTGAGGGAGGAGGTGGGCTCACTGCTTGCAGAAGTGGCAAGGTCATGTTGCAGAAGAGCATATGCTGTGGGAGATGTGGTGTCCACCGCGCTTGAGAAATACAATGTAAATATCGATAATTCAGCTAGTGTCTCTACTTAGAAATAATTAGCTATGTTTTTCACAAAGTTCTATTTATAGAGTAATATTTGGGAAAGTACAAATAGCAAAACATGTGTAAGACATACCAAAAGATTAGTTTTTACAGAATTCAGTCATCTTGGTAGCTCACCTTTAGTCTAAAATCTTCACAGATCTCCCATTGTGGGGTCTGTGTCCTGGTACCTTTATAACTGATTTTCTTCTAAAGAAAAGCATGATTACAATAGTATAGTATTTTACAAACCAGAAGATTTTGCATCAAAATATATATACTTATATTCTTTTGGAAAGCAATGAATTTTTTGATCAATTTTGTATGCTTATATTTGCTAATCTGAGCGACTAATCTGAACACAACAGTATACACTATAACAACTGTTGTTGAATTCCTATCGTTTTGTTTAGTGAGATGCTGTATCATTTCCAAATCTTTTTTTTATTATTTTTTTACTCTGGTCAAAAAACAAAACCTGAAACCATAAAAAGCATGAAGGAAACCGATAAGCCTGGACAACCCAAAATCTCAGTTGAGAAAGCAGAGGGCCTCTGGCTGGGGACCTGGTCCTGAACATCCTCTAGGATACTCACTGTCTCCTGACCAAACTCACTTCATCTTATTTGCTTGACCATTGCAGATATTTACTTTTGCTGAATTTATTTCATTGAATATATCTAAGTTCTTGCACAAGGTACTGAAGGCTCATGAACATTAAGCTCCACTCAGCAAGCCAGCCTGTGACTGCTCATTCTGCTGTGTCAACTTGATCCTGTTGTATACCTCACCTCTAGGAGACTTCCAAGACTTGAGCCTGGTTGTAGACTGAGAGGCGTAATGAGGGGTGAAGGTGGCTTCTGAGAAGCATCTGCAATGCTTAGCTTGGGAACGACATCAGGGAAGGGTGTTGCTACCAGGGAACAGGATGAGTTTCCTCAAGCAGATCTGGAGAGGCCAACACACATGGGGTGAGGCAGGAATATCTCTCTCATCAAGGGTATGGAAATCTGTCTTACAAAATAAATTCATCAGAATTGAGTTCAGTGTCCCTAGGCTCATCAATTTGCTCCCAAATATCTCCACTCCAGCTATAAGCTGCTATTCTTTTCCAATTAATGTCTCACTTTAACTACCCACATCCTTCCAGTCAGAGGATTAATGTGTGCTGCTGTTTAGTTAATCATGTGGTGACTTATATTCAGATTTCAGCAACTTCAACCCTACCGATACATGAGAGAAGATTCCTCTTCGGGACACATTTAGAGCCATTAGGTCATCTGAGCAAGTTTGGCACTGGGACAATTGAATCTTTGTGCTAATTCTGTTCTTTCACTACTTTGTACAGAGATTCTAGGAACAACCAACCAACTTCATATTTTTGAATCTTCCAAAAACTTTTAAAAATATAATAGATAAAGTCAATAAATTCCTTGCATCTCACAATATATTAGAACTATCAAATGGGTCTATGATTGCTTATTTCTTTCAATTGTCTGCATCATTAGGGGAAGCTATGATGATTTTAAGTTTCATCAAATTGGGGAGCCAACACCAAAGCAGCTATTCCAATTAGAGAAATTCTCGTAACAACTCTTTTCCTAGAGAACCAGTCCTGGTATTGAGATATATATTGGTCAGCATTTTATAGAAGTACAGAACCCATATAAGTTTGTGTGGATTTATTAGGTAACCTTACTGGACCAGAGGCCAAAGAGTCCCCAGGAGTTGCTCAGAGGAGGGAGCCATAGAGAAAGAAGGATCAAGATGGAGTGTCAGTACAAGACTGAAGGCCTGGAAACTTCTTGGAGAGCTGCCTGGATGAGTCTGTGTAGAAAGGCTGAAGCTGAAGTCTGATGTTCCCAGACAGGCAATGATGGTAGCAAAAGGTGCAGCTTTTCCAACAGAGGCAGATTTGTTCCTCCTTTCTCTTTCATTCCACCTAGTCTACAAGTCTATGGGACGGTGTCACCCCAAACCAATGGGGGACTTTGCCCTTCATTTTGCTGATGTACATGGCAATCGTTTTGGAAACATTTTCACAGACATATCCAGGAGCGGGCTTCACTAATCAGCTAGGTGTTTGTTGATCTGGCCGAGCTGACACATCATCATTCATGGTCACACACCTCCACCTCCTCCTGTACCATATCCAAGTTGTACTTTGCATAACTAATTTCGACATCCACACTTATACGTGGTTCACTCTTTCTGCCCCCTAGGACAGTGTTCACAGCATCACCCCTCCTTCTGTACTCCTCTTCTTTCCTTTCACCTTTCCTTACCATATATATTCTGCAAGCTTCCTTTCTGGCCCAGCGAGCACTCATGGTTGTCATGATCTCATTGCATAGGACTATTTTAGAGTCACTTGCTTTACTACCTTGTTATGGAAGTGCGCTGCGTCTAGGTATATCTTATTTGCTCAGGGTGAGTCCATATCCTGGAGCACAGAAGCCAGCTTAATGTTTTCTATGTAGAAATCCTCTCAAAGGAATCTCTGAAAGGAATTTTTCAGAATTCATGTTAATGAGATTTAAAATGGGAAGTGATAGAAAGGGAAAAAAGGGGGAAGAAATTTTTCTTGTTAAATACAGAAATTAAGAATACAAGTTTGACCACAGCTCTGAAAGGGGTTTGGAGAAAGTTCTTCACCTCTTTGTGTTATACAGGGAGGACAGGCCTTGCCTGCCCATTTTCCATCAGAGAGCATGCCAAAAGGAAATAGTGAAAATTTGAAACAACGATTTCAAGTGAAGCCCAAAGTCGGTACCTTGGTGCCAGGTGACTTCTGTAGGTCTCCATGTCCTCATCTGTAAAATAAAAGGCTCATATTAAGTGACCCCTTACATCTTGTCCTCTATTAACACACAGTACAGTACAGACATAAATAAATGAAGCCCTTTTCCACAGGCTGAAAGGAAATTGGTTACTTTTGGAAAGGTTTCTCTTAGCTGCAAGCAAATGGATACCAAATTCCGAAGCTTTTACTAAAGCGTGCACAGAATAATTTTGACATAAATTATTCATGTGGAGAAGACCCAAGCTAATGAAGGACAAAATGCCGGGGAGGGAGGTTTAGTTTAAGAGAAACAGATGAGGTGATACTTGAATGTAATCATGGAGCTTTGAGGTACAAGTGGCTTTCGTAGGTAGGATGCTGTCTTTTTATCACCAGGAGAGAAACTGAGCCACAGTGAGCTCTGCTGGTTTGCTTAAGAACACAGTTACATGGTGGCATTTTTGGATTCGTTCAGTGTACTGCTATTTTACTTTGATCTATTTCATGTAAAAGTAGTATATGTTTAAGAAAAGAAATTTTATGATCAAATCAATGTAATGCTTTAACAGACTAAATAGAAAACGATGAGTATTAAATTACCCACACACTCCCTAAAGAAGGTCATTTGTTTTTTTGTGTGTACAGGGCCTCATACATGTTAGAACAGCCCTTTATACCCCCAGCCTTGAGTCTCATAATTACTGATAATCTGTATGCACTGTTATCTCTTTTCATAGTTCTAAATGAAGATGATTCTCTTTTGAATACTGACATACATATGCTTCAAGAAAAGAAAATTCAAGGACCTTCGTATAAGGTGAATAATGTGAATATCACTGTTTATGTGTAGTGTTGTTAATATCGTCTTCTTGTTAAGTTTCATAATACGCTAGATGTAATGTACAAAATTTATACAGCCTTGTAGCTATTTTGTATTTATTGTTGGTTGTTTGTAATTGATATGCTTATGTCCCTGTGAATTGAAATATAAATTAGAATATCAAATGATAACTGAAGATGATAAAGCATTTTGATTGTGCAAAATATCATGCTGTACAGCCTTGGATAAGTAATTCTGGGCCTGCTAAATTAATATATTGGAGTATTCACTGATGAGACCTATATTAACTGCTTTAAACTTTTTGGCAGTGTGGGTCATGTGCCTGCACCTTCACATTTGATATAAAAAATTACCATGATTCCTGATCTATCTTTTTGAAGTTTGCATTAATTAACCCAAGAATTCAAGCAATTAAGAATATCTAAATGTTGGCCCTCTCTAATGATAATAATAATAATAATAACAAAAGTAATAATTTACAATCAGATTGTTGCTTTTCATCCTGTAACATGAACAGCATATGCATGATTCCGCGGGGGCAACACTTGAGGCACTGAACAGATTCTAAATATTATTTCAACAGCCATACAGTCCTCTTTAATCATTCTGATAGTTTTATTAAAAAACTATCTTTCTTGGTGTAGTAAACTGATCAATAGGGAGGGAATATAGAGCAGCTGAATTGTGAGGGGCTGATTTGGTGAGGGAAAGGCGATCCAGCTCTTAAACACAGCCTACTTTGAGAGCCTACCGGAGGATTTCCGGTAGATTAAACAGTGGCCAGTATTTGTCAACTGCAGCGTTCGCTGGTTTTTGGCATGCTGCTCAAATGATAGAACTGCACCCCTGAGTCCGGTGCACGCATGCGCCAGTGGATTCGCCCTGCCACTCGTGTAAGAGTCTATATATGAGCCAGCAGTTGGTTTGTATCTTGGTTGCTCACGGTCATTATGCAACTTGGCTTCTTTTTTTGCCTCAGTTTTCCTCAGTCTGTAAAATTGGTCTGCACAAGATCCTCTAGCTTAGGATTGTCAAGAAAATGACTGAGATACATCCCTACGGCACCAGCATCAGGCTGGCTTTTGGCTGAGCTTACACAAATTCATTTGTTGTTCTTGTCTCTCTCTTTTCTCCTCTTTCACTCTGCAACTGCTGGGTGACACTTTCACCATCACATCAAGCAGATTATCTGAAGTTTCATTTTCCTAAATTTAAGTTAGGTCTCAGAGTATCTAAAAGAAACATTGTTGGATCCAGGAAAAAAGAAAAAAAAACTGGCTTACAGGAAAGCCTCCCAGCCATAACTTGTGCCAAGAGAAATCATTGCTTAGGTTTTTAGCAGAAAAACAACACTGTTAGAAGAAAATCATGTGGTAAGTCCTCAGAAGGAAGTGGTAAACGATAAATCCTCACCTTAGTACCAATGCTTGTGGGGTATTTAATTGCATAAGAAATGATACTACTTGAATGGTAATCATTCATTTGTACTATGTACTATATATATATATATTTTTTTCAATATATCTATTGAATTGAAGGAGTTCATACCTGCTAACAGACAGGAGCCATGACATTCCAAAATTCTGGCTTGGGAAGAGGGATTGATCTTATCTATCTCTATATTTCTGTTCTTCTTTTAATACTAGGTGTCAATTAAATTGGCTCATGGTCATTATGTGACATTGAGTACTTACATATATGTAATATATATAATATATTACATTACATATAGTATATATTATAGTATATATTACATATGTAATATATACTATAATATGTATTAGTCTCCTTTTATTTTCATAAACATAATTTTTAGTTAAAAGTAATAATAATTTTTAATTGTAAAATAAATTTAAGTAATTTATTTAATTTTAAATAAATTCTTTAATTCTACATTTTAGGGAAAATATGTAATACGTGCCTTTCTTAAGTCTGGCTTATTTTGCACATTTTACATGGTGATTTCTAGTTCCATTTGTTTTCCAATAAATGGCACAATCTTGTTATTCTTTGTGGCTGAAGGATACTCTATTGCACACATTTCACATTCTCTTAGTTATTCATCCACTGATAGGCACATAGACTGCTTCTGTATCTTGGCTGTTTCATGTAGATCTCTGAATGCTGTTCGGTACCTGAACCATTAAATTCATTGTGATGGGGACAGTTGCTGAGCACTTGTCCACAATGTCCCCTGTGTTTTCACATGAAAAGACCAAACTTGTCTCAGGACTATTCTTGAAAGTCAACAGCCTCCTGGAAAAATGAAGTTAACCTGTTCCTTATGGGAATTGTACCTATTTATAGTAGAAATTATTCAAAACTATTTAAACTTACAAATTATTAAGATAATAGCTAACATTTTATCAGAAAGTATATTCATATGGCCGTTTTTATGAATATCAGTAAGATAGGATGAAGCTCACAGTATGTTTTAGGAGTTATCATTATCCTTCGACTATGTCTGCAAAATATAGTGTAGACACTAAAAAGTTCAGAAGAAAAGATTAAATGTAAACTGAATCCTAGCTTAGAAAGTACTCAAGCAGATGTGTTTCCCTGGTCTCAGGTATGGCAAAAGACACAGGGAAGTGAGTTACGGGTGGAGAGAGGCTGCTCATGGAATGCTTTCTTCATGACTGATTTACTCCATGAATATTTCTGTGTACTTGGCCTGGAATAAGCTTACTGTAGGAGATTAGTTTGGAAAGAGGTGTGCTGAAAGACACAGTCTGAAGCGAAGCAGTCTGCCTAGGACAGTGATCCTGCTCCAGCCATAAAGAACATCTTGGGGCAACTTGACTCCCAGCATTCATTTGGTATCTTTGCTCTTGTTTGTTCTTTTGGCAGCATTCATTTGATGGCTCAAGCTTTTTGCAGCATATTGAAAAGGGTATAAAATATGCAGTGATGAAGACTTCAGGCTAATATATTTTCGAAAATGTTGCATGCCTCATTTCTCACGTAAATTTTTAGGTTGCATTCAGCCTTCAGAGCGTCATTCATATTCATGATAGAAAGGAAGGATAACATTTATTACTTTCACTGTTGGTGATGTTAAACACTGCCAAGAAAACTTGCCCAGGACTAGGCCAATACACTTTCTTCCTGTGCACTTTGTTGGGAAAATACAATTGAGGAAATAACTTAATTATAAATAAATATGTAAAATATGCATATATATATATATCATCCCCTCTATGATCATTATTAAAGTCATAGATTACTCTACCTTCAATTCAGCCAATTATTTCTTCACATCATTTACTATGGAAAACGCAAGATTATTTATTTGAATTCTCAATCTTCTCCATAGTTGTGGATAGCCATGGGATCTAGTTAGGGCCAATGAAATGTCAAAACCTTCATAGAGTTTTCTGGGGAATATTTTGCCCTTAGAAAAGGTATAGGGTAGAAAAGAAAAATATAATCCAAAGCATGAAGCATTGTCCTTTGCCTTCTTTCCTTTCTGGAGCTGGATAAAAGATGAGTGGTGAGTTAGCAGCCATGCTTCAAACTTGGGGGAAAGGGACACACGGAAAATGCCAGGGAAGCTGGGGTTGCACCTGCATTGGCTTGCTTCTGTCTGTTTCTTATGTAACAGAAACATAAGTTCCTAACATAGTTAAGCCACTATTGTTGTTTCCTGTGTTCTCCAAAGCTGAATATTTTCTAGCTACTCCATGTCATTTTTAAAGCAGCCACTATGCTAGTGCTAACTTCTAACTTCTCACAAGAATCCTCCAAGTAGTTGTACAGAACTAAGGAGCAGCCTGATGTCTAGACTCGTCTCTGGCTGCACTGTCTAGCTAGACTTCCTTGTGCATGTAGAGTTTAACTAATGCATCTAGAATTAGTCATTTACTCCTGAAGATGAGAATTAGACTAATAAAAATTACATATTGTCATTAATACATATCTAAAATTGTACCCATTGCAGCATACTTTTTTGGGAAAGACAGGTAGTGTGGACCACATGGGGACAGTTGTTTTTGGTGAGCTTAATTGCAGTCCTGGCAGTGAGTTACTGGAGAATCTTGAGGTCATGATGCGCTCTGCTAACAATCAGGAGAGGAAGTTGGAACTAGATTTCATCAGACAAATTTTAAATAGTTCAAAATGGAGATGTGAACAATCCATAAGACAGAAAAAGAAAACAAGGCCAAAATGATAGATTTTTGTCTCAATAGGACTCACACATGAACCAAAGGATCCTCTTTTGGTATGGTGTTCAGGTGTTCATGCTGAGATGAAATAATGATTTTGTGGGGAGATAGCTCAGTAGAATAAGCACTTGTCTGTCAAGTGTAAGGTCTTGAGTTCAATCCCCGGTACTGAAAAAAAAGATATGGTTGGGGCTGGGGAGATGGCTCAGTGGAAAAAGCACTTCCCTAGCAAGTGCAAGGGTCTGAGTTCAATCCCCGGTTCAACCAAAAAAAAAAAAAAAAAAAAAAAAAGATATGGTGTCCTTGACATGTGTTTAGTATTTATTTATGCTTTTATTAGTAATGTTATGTTTTCCCACATTCCATATTCACCTTCATACATCTGTATCTACAGTTGGAGCCATTGCTGGAGCATTAGTCAGCACATTTCCATGATAGTATAACTACCACCCCCAAAATGATGACCCCTTCCTGTATTATTCTGATAACTTAGTTGCATTTTTTAAAGTAATGCTAATGTCAATGTTTCTCTCTCATTTTCTTGTGATGGAGGGTGACTGAACATATGTTCGTCCTATTGCCAATCAAATAGTGCGATAGTTTCCTACAGATTTTCTTATTAGAATAACTTTTCCAGTTTTTCCTCTTCAATTTCCACTTACAGATTTATTTGGAGACAAAGTCTTACTGTGTAATTCAGGCTGGCCTTGAATTCATTATGTAGTCCAATTTTTCAGCAGTCATGTGGAAATGTTTCTAAAGAAAACATATAATTTTGTTATTCTAAGAAAAGCATGAAATTATTTCCTAAAGAATAGGTGTTTAGGTAAAAATTTACTCTAAATTTAATAATTTCTCCTGAAGAAAAGAAAAATTTTATAATATCTGAAAATATATTTTCTTAGTGTGCCAACTTCCTGACATTAACATCTTCAGACATTAAGCAGCTCCTTATGCTTGTGGAGTTCTTGCTGAACAGAGGTTCATGGAAAGGACATGTTTTAGAAGGCCTGGCAAAGTTCCAGGCAATCATGGTTGCCAGTGACTACCACAAGCTTTGGAGTTGGATAGATTGTCCTATTTTTTATTAATTTTATTTAGAAATAAATAGCAATGAGACAGTTTCCAAACCGATAAGTAGGACAGTTTCAATAATTATTCCATTTCATATTTTTATCTTCCTAGTGGTTATTCATAGTACAAGATGCAGACATGATATCCTGTCTAAACACTGTTAATATAAATCTTCTCACTGAATTAAGAGAAAGTAGCTGCATATCTATCCTATTTTGTATAAACATATACAAAAGGGTCCTTCATTTGTATCCCCTTTTTTGCTTAGTTTTGTAAGGGATGGGTATTCCATTGCATTTAAATATTGTAGGTGCGTGAATTCAGCAAAATAATTCAATATACTCCAGTAGTCTGTAATAGTAGTGGGTTATCTGTAGGACTGACAATGTCAGAAGTTGTGCATTTGAGCCTTTTACAGCTCAGCATATTAATATGGCTTTACGTTTTATACCTCGTTTTTATACTTTTCTGCTGGATGGTGAAGACCAAGATAAAGCAAGACCTATATAACAAGAAGTGTAAATTTTGTTAGATTGTCCCATTTATAGCACTTTGTTTGGACAATTTGCTAGAACATTCTAAGTTAAATTATACAACTAATTTGATTATTATTTTGCAATATATAACTATATAATGTAAACTTGTGGAATTTCTTGCCAATAACCACCTTCTGTTAATCATATTTCCCAAAGTAGGCATGAATAGAGTATTTTTATCTTGATGTAGGCAAGGATATTAATTTTATTTGAAGCTCTGTTTTCTCAGACGGAACAACATGTTACTAACATCTAAGTATCTACAACAGATGTTTTTTGCATTTGTAATTTTTTTGACTGAGGAATGATAGCCATACTAGAATGGAATAAAGTACTATTTAAATATTCCTTCATTTTCCTGAAAAATTATTGAGCTCTGCTTTTGGTAGTTTTCATGTCTACTGAGTTTTAATAACTAGTTGAACACCAAAGAGCTGTGATAGAAAAAATTAATCTCAGTGAAAACTAAAAGTAATTCTAAGTGAAACTAAAAATATGCAGTTTTGAGGACTAAGGAAAAACTTAAATATTCAGAGAATAAAGCTGCATTGAGAGATCT
Source organism: Octodon degus (assembly GCF_000260255.1). Taxonomy (NCBI): domain Eukaryota; kingdom Metazoa; phylum Chordata; class Mammalia; order Rodentia; family Octodontidae; genus Octodon; species Octodon degus. Next base: position 4,316,132 of record NW_004524682.1, on the reverse strand, counting down.
ATACCACTGACTGTACCCTCAAACCATTAGTTTCACATTTGTTTGTCCCACTTCCTCATTTCTGAAGTAAGGTTTTGAACTAGGAAAGATTTCTTTCAACTCTAGTGATTTGTCATTTACAGTAGCTCATGTAATCTTTTCTGTGATAATTTTCTAAGATCTGAAAACTCATGTAAAGTAATACAGGGAGACTTATCTATTCTCATGTCCTTGGCTGTATTTGAAGAAAAATGAATTCCTATGATCCAACTTCTTATTTTACAGATGAAAGAGCTGAAGTGTAGAGATGTGAAGCCATTTGCTAAAGCTCACGTGGATAGTCACAAAGCAGAGTATCAAAGCAAAACAGTCATTCTTCTAAGCAAGGCTGCTCATTTCATCAAAATTTCTGATATTTCTCATTTTTTATATATTAAGTTATAATAATAAATACAAAGCTTGAATTTTCTGTTATTTTCCGTAGCTATAGCTCTTGTTGTTATAAATCTAATAGGTACTTAATGTAATTGACATATTATTTCTTAAATTATCCACATTTTTTGACCAGCAAATGAAGAGAAAATGTCTGCCCAAAAGGAAAAATACTCCAATGAACAGTGATAGAAACTTGATCAAATTTTTAGAAAACAAAGCCTTGTAGGAGAATATATTTGATTCCATTAATTACTTGTTCATTCAATTACTTATTCTTTTGATGACATGCTCATTCACCTATCCTTTTTTTCTTTTTCAAGAGATTCCTAATGTTATATTTATTGATAGACACAACACCTATCCTTTTTAAATTTCTATTCCAGTATTAATTTCAGTTTTGTACTAGAAAATGAGTTTTTAAAATGTAATCAGGGCTAGCCAGATAGTTCAGCAGACTAAAGCACCTACTTAGAGCGCAACACCTGGGTTCGATCCCTGGCCTGCTGTGCCAGCCCCGCACCCTGGGTGTTCTGAGACAGTGATTGAGACTGGGCGTGGTGGTGCCTGCCTGTAATCCCAGCATTTGGGAGGCTGAAAACAGAAGAATCACTGAGTTCAGTCTATATAATGAGACCCTATGGACCCTGCACTAAAATATATTTTAAAAAAGTAATCATATGTGAATATTCAATAACAAATTGCCAACTTTCCTACCAATTATAAGGATTACTTTACTCAATATTTTATTTACATAAAAGTTATTTTTCAATTTGTCTTTTATTTAGATAAAGTTCCAAGAAGGAAGTAAAATATATCTCTGACATGAAATGCATTTGCTTTCATGCCTTTACATTGACTGATAGGAGTTCATGATCCTCCTGACTGTATTAGTGTCCCCTGAAGTTGGTAACTGTTAGCTTGTCATTGTGAACTTACAAATTACCATTTTAGAGTAGGTTCTAGGTCAGGAAGAGGCTAACCATTTCATCTAAAATTTAGAGGTGTAGATTTGGAAGTATAGTCATTTACCATTTAATGCTCATTGTTTGTTTCTGTCTTTATTAGGAACATATAATTTTCTCTTTTGTGTCCAGTTCTTAGACACTCTTTCTTTTAGGCAAGTAAAAACAAAATTCAGAGTAGAAGGACTGGATACTTCTTTCTTTCTTGACAGGATCAGATTTGATTATTGAAATACACATTCTAAATGTACTTTAGAATTACAGACTTTCTTCCCAGAATAGAAGTAGTATAACAAGTAATGCATTATTCTATAAGTAACTTTTATATTGAGTCAATGCATTATTCTATAAAATATTATAGAAAACTTATAGCGTATGTAAAATAAACAAGCCATTCATAGTGGTGTTTTATACATTTTATACAAATATTCATTCTGATTTGGCACTTAATATATTTTGAAAATATCAAATAGTTTATAAAGCCCTGTGTTTGATGCTTTTTAAAGAACTAAGTAAGTAGTTATAAGACTAGGGAGTTCAGAGAAAATTGTCAATGCAAAATACCTGAAAGTTTCACTTTATGTTTTTTTATTATAACACTCTTTAGAAATAAACCAAAATAATAATTTAAAGACTCTGTTCTTTCTCCTATTGAAGAAAGTATGTGAAACAGATTTCTTTTTTTTTCCTTCTTTCTTTTTTTATGGAACCAGGGATTGATCTCAGGCCCTTGCACTTGCCAGACAAGATCTTATTCTCCTGAACTATCTCCCAGGTCCCTGAAACAGATTTTAGGTGACAAACACTTCTATTTTAATACATATGAAAGATGATATAGAGGGAAGTTTCTATAAACCTGAAAATTAAAAACTAAAGAAAAGAGGAATTTTTATGCTTCATTTAAGGTCTGTCACATGGCATTGCCCAGCATCCTTATATTGTGAGGTAAAGAAAAAATGAATCAAACTGGTTACTTGGATTTAGTGCGGCTTTATAAGACTCTTTCTCTATGGGCCCATAAATCTGAGAACATCTGCCTAGTGCTTATCATCCATATTAGAAGCCCATACTGATTTTATAGATCAAAAGCCTGAATGTAGTGGTCTTCATTTGGTTGTCAATATTAGGTAACTAGTCCTGAAACTTTAGTAAGAAAGGACATTGGATCAAGAGTCAGAAAATACCAGTCTCAATTGAGTGTCATTGTTAATAAATTATTGGTCTTTGCATTCTGCTATTCAGAATTTCTTTACTTTCTAAACAGGCTAGAAGACTAGTTGTCCAATAATTTCTATTCCAGATCATAAAATTTTATTGTAATATAACCCAGTTCAGGAGCTGAAGAATATAGTTCAGCAGTCAAAATACCTGCCTGGCAAGTGCAAGAACCCGGCTTCGGTCCCTGGTATCAGACGCCATGCCAATCCCAGAGCCCCAGGCGTGCCATCCTGGCCATTGAAACCAGACATAGTGGTGCATGCCTGTAATCCCAGAGCTGGTGAGACTGAGACAGGAAGAATACTAAGAGTCTGCGCTGAACACTGAGTGTAGCGAGACCCTGTACTAAGTAGGTATGTAGATAAAAGATTAAAAAAGAAAGATAACCCAGTTCCATAATTCATTGGTGCCATTTTCAAAAATTTATAACCATGATAGTCAAGTAAAATGCCAGAAAAGGAGATATATTTACTTAAGTACTTCTAACAAAAATTTTACATTATTTAAAGAAGTGTGTGAATGGCCGTGACTCATCCACATGGCTGACGCTGACAAAGGATCTGCAAACTGTAGTACAGGGTTACAGGATAAATCCTGAGGGTACTTGACTGGCCTTATCAGATACAAAAGGTGCAGTTCTTGTTATCTTGGTCTTAACAATCCAGAAGAAAAGTATAAAAGCAAGGTATAAAAAGTAAAGTCATATTAATATGCTGAGCTGTGAAAGGCTCAAGTCAACAACTTCTGCGGATAACCCACTACTATTGTGGACTGCTGGACTGTGTTGGATTGTTTTGCTGAATTTACACACCTATAGTATTTAGATGCCAATAGAATACCCATGTCTGGCAGGACTAAACAAAAAAAGGGGATAAAAGGAAGGGCCATTTTGTGTCTGTATGTACAGAATAGTTAGGAGAGATACACAGCTACTTTCGCTTAACTCAAGGAGAAAATGATTTGTGCTAATAGTGTTTGGACAGGATATCCTGTCTGCATCTTGCACTATAGATAACCACTAAGAAGATAACAATATACAATGTATTTATTATTGATACTGTCCTATTAATGTTTTGAAACTGTCTCATTGCTATTTGTTTCTCAATAAAATAAAAAATTAAAAAAAAAAATGCCTGTTCCGTATTATGTCTAAGATGTTTGATATTGAGATAGATAGTGAAGTTAAGCTCAACTACCTATGTTATACGGCAATAATATCATTAATCTTCTCTTCTGGAGGGTTAAAAACTTAAGTTTGCAGACCAAAATTAGAGAAAAAGAAGGGCTACAAGGACAGCCAACATTTTGGCCCTAGCCTTTCAAGGTCAGTGAGGACTCAGGATATAAGAGAACCTGTACTATAACATCCTGTAACTCAGTTGTGACCCAAATTTACTGTTCAAGGAGATTATGGGGCCACAGAGGAATGTGATCAGTGATGTAGAGTGTGACTAAGGAGAGTCACATGAAGAGAAAGCATTCTCTCAGGCTTTCACAGAGAGCAAATTGGTCAAGCAATGGCCATGACTTATCCACATGGCTGACATTGACAAAGGATCTACAAACTGCGGTACAGGGTTTCAGGGTAACCTGAGGGGATTTGACTGACCTTGTCAGATAGAGAAGATACATTTCATGTTATATAGGTCTTGCTTTATCTTGATTTTAACTATCCGGCAGAAAAGTATAAAAATCAGGTATAGAAGTAAAGCCATATTAATATGCTGAGTTGTGAAAGGCTCAAGTCAACAACTTCTGACATGGCCAGTCCTACAGAAAACCAACTACTATTATGGACTACTAGACTATATTGGATTATTTTTTTTGAAATCACACACCTACAATATTTAAATGGCAAGGGAATACCCATCTGTGACAAAACTAAACAAAAAAGGGGATACAAAAGGAAGACCATTTTGTATCTGTATATACAAAATAGTTAGAATAGATATACAGTTACTTTCTCTTAATTCAATGAGAAGAAAGATTTGAACTAATAATGTTTAGACAAGACATCATGTCTGCATCTTGTACTATGAATAACAACTATGAAGACAATATGCAATGTATTAATTATTGAAACTGTCCTACTAATCGGTTTGGAAACTGTCTCATTGCTATTTGTTTTTCAATGAAGTTAATAATGAATA
>NW_004524682.1:4287894-4306372 GCF_000260255.1 Octodon degus | reverse complement strand
AGAGAGACAGAGAGAGAGAATTAGGCCAGAGGATATCTGAATGTTATCTGAATGTTATTGGGAAGAATTTATTGAAAAAGACAAATAAAAAGGTAGACCACAAGGGTCACTCCTTTTGGTGTTATAGGGTATATAATTCAATTTGCTCTATAAAAGCCTCATTAAAGGACTTCTGTTCATCCATGGTCTCATACATGGTATTCTCCCCATTTTTCTCTTCTTGGATACATGTTAATAGTTCTTCCAGGAATTGCAGCTTTAGAATCTTTACAGAAGTTGTTTTTTTTCCAGGACTTTCTTCTGTTAACTTCTTTTTTGTTTTTGTTCTTATGCAGGTGATAACCTTTTTGATCATTTGTTAAATTCAAAACCATCTTCAGGTCTTCATGTCTGATTCCTTCTTGCCAGTCAGGCTTCAGTTTTAGTATTTTCACTGAAGTTCCTATTAAACACCTGATCTAAATAAGTGAACCATCCTTAATATCCGCACACAATCAGACATTCCTAGCCTACTATATTTTAAAAAATATTTTAACTATTTTATTTATTTATTCATTTGGGGGTCTCTATGTAGCTCCAACTCCTAGTCATCTTCCTGTCTCAGCCTCTCCAGCACTGTGATTAGAGACATGTGCCACCATTCCCAGTTTCTGTGACCAGCACAGCATGGGGGCTGGTACAGCATGTGGTTCCGGGTATTGAACCCAAATCTTTGCCCTTTCCAGACAGGTGCTTAGACTGCTAGCCCCTCTGTTCTGCTAGTTTTTATCTCATGTTTTGTGCTCTTTCACCTTCCTCTAGAATGTAGACAGCATAAAGCCAATGATCTTATTGCACTCATTTAATGTGCTATCTCTAGAGACAGTGCTTAACTTATAATAGTACTAAATAAAGTTATTGATTTTTTTGAATGCTGTTTCATTAATGTCGAAGTTTTCTCAAAATATATCTAGAGTTAAAAATATAGAATTAAAGAACGGATTAAAAGAATATAGAATTAGTAAAGGAATATAGAATTTAAAAGAATATTTTACTTTTTCAGTACAAACATAAATGTCATAGTAGGACAACAAGATAAACAAGGCAATTTCAAAACTATTCCAAATGATTTCATTTTTTTGAGGATTTATTTTGAATTAATTGTTTTCATGATTTTTATAAATGTTAATATCAACTCTAACATTTGTCCTCAAGTATATACTAACTAAAGGCAAGAGATGAGGTTGTACAGAAAGTACCCAAACTTATTATAAAACATTGCTATGTATAAACATATTTATATTAGGCAAACATTTTATTAAGCCATGTACTATCATGAACACATGGAATTAAAAACTGATTAAAAGGTAGTAGACTGGGCACAGCAAGATAGCTTGGCTGACTAAGCACCTGCTTAGGCAAGCACAGGGACTGGGGTTCGATTCCCGGCACCACATGCTGCACCTGCTCCACCCCTGGGCACACTGGGTTGGCCACCGAGATCAGGTGTGGTGGTGCACACTTGTAACCCCAGCACTAGGGAGGCTGAAAACAGGAGGATCACTGTGAGTCTGAGCTCCATACTGAGACCCTGTACAAAATACATAAAGGAAAAAAAAGGTAGTAGATTGAGTAACTCAGAGACAAATATGTGAATAAAGACACAAAGATTAGCAATATTGCATTTCAAAAAGGTTATCCTAGAATGTGAACAAAATAGTAGGGGGCCAGCTTGTTTTAAAATCTCTGGGCCATGAGATCTCATGCACGAATGTAGACAACTTCCAAATGCTTTTCTTCATCATGGGCAGAAGACATTATTATGAAGTTCAGTTTCCGTGGTATATACCTTTTCCAAAACAATAGGCAATGCTTTTTTCATAAAGCAAGGAAAGAGAGAAGGCGATTTTTGATGCCAGAACTCCAGTGGAGTAATTAAGCTTGGGCTGTAGCAGACAGAGATTGCCATAAGTAAAGAAGAACAGAACAGGAAAAGTGGTTGTGCAGTGTCAGCTTATTATTTCTGGAAGGAGCTAAAGATTAGAAAATAGCTCTTCCAAGTAGTGAGAGGTCTATAAAACTGAATAACTCAAAAGTGCTGAAAAGTATTGCTGAGAAAATAACACAAAAAATAAATAGCAACAGAAAATCTACAGAACCAAACACGACCTTTGGAAAGAGAGCGAAGATTTTGCATATCTGTACAATCACAACCCTCTTGAAAGGTTAAAATGATTTCAGAACTTTCCCATTGATTTAAGGCGAACAGGTCTGGGCTGCTGGGGCAAGACATCGCATTTCCTACTTCAGTGCTAGTATGCGGAAAGAGAATGGGTTTATATTCATTGTTCAAAGTCATTTTTAAAGACCAAAATAAAATCTTATTATAAGTACCGGAAATGTTTGCATGTCAAAGAGCTTTATTTTCAAATATTTCACTGGGCTTATAGTCTCTCTCAGAGGGTTGGAAAGCACTATTGTAAATGTATCTCCTTCAAACATTGAGGAAGAAGCAAATGACTCGCCTTTTCAAAATTGCAGTATCTATTTAGCAGTCACTAATCCGCTGTTCAATGAAAAGGAGGCAAAAGCAAGGGGGAATATGAGAGTAGAGTTTTAAGCATATATGTATTTTTAGATGTAAATGTATATATACGTGTACACATATGTATGTTGTGTGTGCATATATATACATATTCCTCCATAATATATGTTTATATATGTATGCATTCTCAATTAAACAATTAGAATAAACCTTGGCATATAAAGCATTAATTTCCAAAGAAATGGGGGATACTTCTGCATCCTTAAAGAAATCTTGTCACTAAAATATTGTCTTTTAACCTATATTTTGCTGTAATAAACAATTAATTCTGATATACTAACCTAATATGGCACACTGTGGCTATATTTTGCTTTAGTTAGTGCATATTTTTTTAGAAAACTAGAGGCTATTTAAATGAAAGAATGTCATTTGAAAATTTCACATGCTTGAAACAAAATGCTGTTTTCCCATTAATTTTTGAAACAAAAATTTAAATTACATTTAAAAAAATTAAATTCTGCTTTTTCTGACATCAACAACTGTATCGGTTCATTTTAATGACTTTGATTTCATGTATTTATTTAGAAAAAATGGCTAATGAATCACAATGTAGTTTGTATGAATTGAACATTTAAATTTATAGAAATTGAGTGACTTAGAGCAATTTACTTTGGGTGATACACAACTTTGTTCTCTTTAATATTACAAGGACCGAGTTTAAACCTATTATTCCACCTATTTTCTGCTGAAGACCTTGTTCCTTTCTGCCATTTCACATTGGGCAGTAGTGAGTGAGTCATTTTTAGATGACTCTGGGTTCAATTCATTTTGCTACATTCTGAGTTACAACAACTGGTAAAAATTGCACTGTTTTAGTATAACTGGTCAGCCATAACCTATTTTAAAAATATAAAAACAAAAAATGTGGTGTGTATGCTTTCAAGTTATTGCTTAAATAATTCAGGTTTTAAGGCCATGTTATTAATTTCCCCACCTTTATGATCTTGACATATTTTATATTAAATCTTTTATGAAGAATAATTTGTCTTTATCTTGAGCTGTGTTTGTGCTAGGCCATTAAACTGGGTTGTGACCCAGTGGAATCAACGGGGACATTAAAGCGACTACAGAAACTGGTGTGGACCAAGAAAGCCAGGATGTCCCATCAGGATGAGGTGAAACCGACGTTAATAAATCTCCGTAAGTGAAAACTCAATAAGCTCTTGAAAGTTCGCTGAGGGAGAACTGATGAAGCATATATTAATGAAGTTCATTTTGATAAGGTCTTAAAAATATCCATTAAACTGTAAGCCTTTTTATTGCATATTATTTTAAAACATATCCTAATGCTATTTGTGAATTTCACCCTGTATCTCTTCTATCTTTTGTCTTCATTTCAGAACCAAATTTAGGGATAGAATAAGAGACAGCTATGAGTGAAACTCAAAGAGAAAATATGTATCAGAAATGTCCACTACCATAATTCTGTGACCATAGAAAACCATATTTTGGAATTTTAGCATGAATGCAACAAATTGATAGATCTATCAAAAGCCAATATCATGTGACTTTGATTTCATGTATTTATTTAGAAAAAATGGCTAATGAATCACAATGTAGTTTGTACGAGATGAACATTTAAATTTATAGAAATTGAGTGACTTAGAGCAATTTACTTTGGGTGATACTGAACTTTGTTCTCTTTTATATGTTAAAATCATCTCTCCTTATCTGAAGTTTTACTTCCTACAGTGTCAGTTAACTGTGGTTAACAGTGGTTTCAAAATATTAATGGAAAGTTCCAGAAGTAAATGCTTCACAAGTTTTGAATTCTGAGCCATTCTGAGTAATCTAATGAAATCTGACATTGACTGGCTTTGTCTAGTCATGGGCATGAATCATCCTTTTGTAGACATCTCGTGCTACATAGTTTACCTGGCCAAAGGCAACTGGGACATAAGCACATACCTGGGCCTATTCTAGGAGAGAAAGAGCCATATTGTCATAACTGTAAATATAATATAGTGTTACAATTGGTCTATTTTATTAATGCTTTTAATATTTTCTCTACCCAATGTACAAGTCTAATTTTATCATTGGTATATACATGTAAAAATACGGTATGTATAAGGTTTGGTATCCAGTTTCAGGTATCCACAGGATTCTTAGGTCCTATCCTCTATGAATAAGAGAGGAATGGTTCACTAGAAAAGTCATCAGCTAAATCACCATACTGTGGAAGTATTGATCTCACTAGTAAACTTTATAGTACTTAAGATATGCCTCGGGCTGGCCAGATAGCTCAGTGGATTAAAGTGTCTTCTTAGGCAGATGCACGGAGTGGGGTTCAATTCTCGGTGTGTGGTACCAGCCCTGCTTCCTGGGGTGCACTGAGACTGAGCATAGTGGCACACACCTGTAATCCCAGCACTTGGGAGGCTGAAAACAGAAGGATCATTATGAATCTGATCTGTGTAGTGAGACCCTGTAGACCTTGTACTAAATCCATTAAAAAAAAAAAAGGTATACCTCTGTTTTTCATTGTCTCAGGTTTTTTTCTGCTTTTCCAATATATTTCACTGTGAGTCCAGCTTCTCAAATAAAGCTCTTTGCAGATTGTTTTGCAAAAGGAAAAATTTAAGATGACCATTGTATTTCTGCCATAGACCACTGATTTCATTCCTTTAAGTAAGGCAAAGAATTTCATTTGCTTCCTTGTGATTGTCTCTTATACATATGACCCCAAACTCTATTCATGCTTAAGAATAGAAGCTCACTATTTTATGTTTACAAAATGTGGGCAATGCTTTTAAATTGTGATTTTTCTCAACTGTCAAGAGGTTTACTTTTGGCATGTAGCTTCTATTCATTCCAGTCCAATTAATATGAATCAATGTATATGGTTTCCAAATGTTTGAGGTAAGTTCAATTTTATAAAACTTGTAAAATAATTTATTTTTAAAGAAATAATACTGTAAATTAGTAAAATTACAGAACTTCTGGTTTATTTTAGTCTTATATTTATTTTTAGCATACCAAGAGTAGAATTTTCATTATTTCTATGTATGGAAACATACTAGATAGATTTACTTTTTAACTTACATTTATGTCATTCAGATAATGAAGATGACACAATTATTTCCTGTATCAAATTAAATAAATCACAAGAAAAGAAAGCCAGAAATGCTAATATAAGGAGGAAGGAAGAAATGGATATTAGATCGGAGTCTCTTTCTTCATCCTTGAGTAGATCCAGCATGTCAAGTGGATACAACTTGGAAGACATGTTATCTCGTTGCAAAAGTGAAGTTCCAGTGGGGAACAGATGGAATCTTTTTCCAGAAAACTCTCTTGGGACATGTATCGATCTACATACTGCCAGAGTTGGACTTTGGGGCAACTGCTTCTCCTGTACTCATCATCCGTATCTCAAAGCGTCTTACACAGATACCGATCTCTTACATTTGTGGGTAAGTCTGTAAACTACGGAAACGCATCATCTGAATCTGGGTGTGCAGACAGGAAAGAAACAGATATCAAACGTGCTAATCAGCAGTGTTCATCAGTTTCAGGAAAATTACCAGAGCTAAAGTTGTCTTTCCAAAAAGCAGAGCAACTCTTACGGCTTTGGACAGTGTTTTTTTTGCATAAGTTCCTCTGAGTACAAATATTTGACTGCATAACATTTTTCAGAACTTTCTTTTTAATTGAAGGGAAACATGGGATAGCAATTCAGGTGAAGAAAATGTCTATTGAATTATCTAAATTTTTGTGAATGTACCACAGTTGCATTGAAGTTCCTCAAGGCACCCGTTGTATCTAAGTTTCCATGCAGGAAGTTATCATTTGTGTTTGCAGGGAATGAGCAGAAAAGCTTTGTACATCTAGGAAGCTTGCTCTATTCAATTTTCCTGTGAGCATCAGTCTTTCATTAGAGAGGGCCTACATTTTATGTTGCATTAGAGATCTCTCAAAAGGTTTATTATCTTGTGGACTCATTTCACCTTTTAAGATTTATATATTAAGCCTGTGGAGGCTAGAGTGAAGATTACCCTTGATTAAAGCAATGTATTACATATTACAAGTGTCTGGTAACAGACTCTACTCAATACTAAGCATTATGCCTTTTCTATTCCTTTAGTCCCCCTAAAGAAGGGGGTGGCTGGATATCACTGGCTTCTTTTCAGTGGATTCTTACAGTGATAATATAGTTAATTAATTAGGATCCATTTCAGAAGACTGTTTCTAGTATCCTTAGAAGTAAGATCAAATGGCAAAGATAAAAAAAAATAGTATAAACAGGAATATGTGAACTTTTCTACAAGAATAAAATCTGTACTTCCCCACTTGGTATATCTAGATATCAACAGTTTTACTCAAGTGTCACTTTTCAATCTTATTTTATTGCTGCTTTTTCCTCCTCTGTTTCTATGCTGGTCTACTAAACAGAATAGTTCAGTCTTACTAAAAGCTTTCTAGAACTTTCCTGCTTCTGTACCTCTGTGTTTGTGTTATGGCTTCTGACAGTGCTGGCCTCTGTTTGTCTTTTGTGCTTTGCTGTCTATGTTTGGAGCCACTGGCCTATCCCTTAGATTCATATTGCATACTTTGTCTTCCTAAAAGCCTTATTTAATCACACGAGATAGAAGTAATCTTTCCTTCCTTTGCACATCTAGACATTTCAATGTTTTATTTTTTCACCGTATATTTACCACACATGTATCAGCATCTACCCTCTGCCAAGTCACAATATTATGCAATGGAGAAATATATATATTGAAGACAAGTAACTTATCTCTATAGCCTTCATAGTTGCTAGAATACAGTATAATAAATATCTTAGTAGTATTTCCTGCCTAAACGAATGAAATTTTAAAACCCAAGATATCTTTTTCCAAAAGACTTATGTCTTAGGGGCTGGGAGATGGCTCAGTAGAATAAGCCCTTCCCTGGCAAGCACAAGGGCCTGAGTTGAATCCCTGCTTCTGACAAAAAAAAAAAAAAAAAAAAAAGAACCAATCCCAACAGACTTATGTCTTTATGTATTTCCCACATACATCCCTCCTTACTAGTTTTTCTATTCTTATAGCCAAAATCTCATTCATTGCAATTAATCCACTCCTGTGTAAAGCTCAGCTAATATGTGAGTTTTTCTGTATCTCTGTGTGTAGAATTAGGAAAGTACACATCATCATCACGGTTTTCTTTTTCCCTTTACATAATTTTGTCTATTTTAGTACATCACTCAATGATTGAAGGAGTTTCATCCTCCAAAGGTCAAACATATCAGCAGAATGCTCAGAATTTCAAATGGTAATGTTCAGCATTTGTGACAAAAAGGCCTCCCCGGACTTGGAGAGAAGGTTCAAGATCATGTTGGAGTTAAATTGGTTTGGTAAACTTAATGAGACCATTTACACTCAGGGATTTGAGACGCTAGTGTGAAAGAAGTTGGATGAGTGTGAATTATTATTTTTATATTTTATACATATATTCTCTATTGATAACAAGTAAAACTATCCAGTTTCATTTTAGCATAGCTGTGTTTTTCTGTAATAATTGCAAAGCTATTATTTTGGGCTATTTCACTTTCATTCGGTAGAAGGTACAGAAGGTAGGTAGTGCTGAGGGAAAAGACGTGCTTCTGAAATGAGAGTTACCATTAGTGACAGGTAGTGAAAGGTGACATTTTTGCAATCTTAAAAGGGTAAAAGTGTGACCTGATTTCTTTAAAAGTGTGCCAGCCTAGGCAGATACCCTGCAGCCAGGCCTGAAACCCCGCAATTCATGGGAAATAACTAACACACAAGGACATTAGTTCTCCTTGAAGTTAGAAATATCAGGAGTGGTAGATTTTAGTGTCTTTAATTTCATTATCAAAATAAATTTTTAAAGTGGTCTGGTTAAAGTGGTCTGACATAAATCTATCTTCCTTATTCACTCAGCTATGATCTGGCTAAGCTCGGTGTAGCCTGGCACTTGTGTAGATGGGTTCTAATCAATTAAGCCCAGCTCTGATATTAGCAGCAGAGCACATTTCATGATTCCTGACATTTTGTGAACCACATTGTATGGTGATTTCATTCTCTGCTCTTTCCCTTTCCTCTAAGAGAATCCTTATATAGCAAAGAAACCCACTTGTAAAGTTTTCAATATTTGTTATGCTGGACTCTTGGGTTGAGTCAATGAAATGATGTCAGGACTCACTCAATAGTAACAAATATTTATCCCAAAATTAAAGGATCCACCTGTGTACCTTCAGATGGAAAGAAGCAACATGTTATTCTGTTGGAACACCATACACCAAATAAATCAGACAGAGAAGTGCATTGTTTGTGAAGGGCTCTTGATAGAGGTCAACAGGTGAATGAGACACACAGATGTTTAACAGGCTGTTCAGTACTGTTGTTGTAGTAGTAATTGTTTCAAATGTGAGAGATCTGAGGAGTGGGGAGAGATGTTAGTGTGGAATTGATACAAACTGAGAGGGGTAAAATATCATAGTTTGAAAATGTGTATTCCACAAAAGAAACTGGAAAGGAAAAACTAGGGATGCAGGTCTTTTGTAATACCTGAGATGAGTGGTTTTGAGAGGAATTTCAGATGCCTCTTAAGAAATATAATAGTGGCGTAACAAAAAATAATATTTAAAGCCAAGTGTTTAGAATCGAGTTACAAGAAGATAGATTGAAGGGTGCTTGTGATGCTCAGCATGCTAAGATCTTGAAACATCTTAACATAAAGAAGAAAGAAGAAAGTGAGCTACAGACTTGGTAGGGCAGGAGGGTAAGAAAGAAAGGATATGACACCTTCCTTTGCTAAAATATGATAGTAGAAAGCATGATTTTTAAAATCTGGGAGACATTTTCAAGAAGAAAAAGCAAATTAGTTTTTCAGTACTAACAAATGAAAATGATCTGTATGAAAAGGTAAATAACTATCCATGCATCCCCTTAAATTTCTAAACTATTTTGAAACCTGTTTAATAAAAATAGTATGTCTATCAAGTGACAGTAACAAAAGGTTTTACATAAAAGAAAGCCAAAAACCTGAAAGCACAATATAGTCACCTAAGTAGAATTCAAATCTGGTTAGGTAGAAAAACTACATTAGTAAGAGACAAATATCACATGTCAAAAGTCAAACAAAAGTAAATCATATCTTTATATAACATCTCAGGGTGAGAAAATAAATGTCATTCCACATGAAGATGTGAAGAAGAGGATAAAGAAATCCTTTTAGAAGAACATATAAACTAAATAAAATGGTGTGAAAAGAGAAAGTGTAAGCAATGGGAAAAAATGGAACTATTTGCATGAGAGGAATTGGATGTGTGTTAATGCTCTCCACAGGCAGACACGATGCATTTAGCTCAGATGTGGGACAGTCGGTGCTGACTCTTTAGACCAGCAGTCCATGGAAGAGAGGTGATAAGATCCCAATAAACTGTAGCCATCTTCTGCTTTGGCTCAATCTCCTACCACTCGGAGATTTCACCTGGTCTCTGTCTTTCCAGTGAGCCATTAAAGCACCATGACACCTTGTTACCAGATTGATTTGATAGCCAAATAATTCTGCCTAATGACCCTGCAGCCTATACCTACTAATGCCACTTTTGACCTTACAAAAATTTCAGTGTCTTTCCAAGACCTATGAGTCAATTCAGCCTGTTTGTTTCAGGTGCCTTCCTTCTAACAGAGCCCTGAGTTTCTCTCACATGCTCTTTACTTCAGCCAAAGTGAGCACCATCTTTTTACTAAATGGCAGTATATTTCAGTTATCTTCATCTCTTTGTACTGTTTCCTCATTTGGGCTTTCATTCTTCAACTTTTAATGAACTTTCCTCAGCACTGTGGAAGACAGAGGCAGGAGAATGAAAGTTTAAGGCCAGTGACTTAGTGAGACCCTGTCTCAAAATCAATTTGTGAAAAAGGACAGGAGTTTAGCTCAGTGTGAAGTCTCAGGATTCAATCCTCAGTACCAAAAGAATAAATAAAGTATGCTAAAATAAAATAAATAGGGGCCAGCAAAATAGCTCAGCAGACTAAAGTGCTTGCCTTACACAAGCTTAGGCAAGCACAGGGACCGTGGTTCGATCCCTGGCTCCACATGCCACACCAGCCCCACCCCCAAGGTAGACTGAGCCAGCTACTTTGGGAGTAGCAGCACATGCCTGTAATCCCAGCACTGGGGAGGCTGAAAGCAGGAGGATCACCACAAGTCCAGGCTGCATAGTGAGACCCTGCAACGACCAAATACATTTAAAATGATAATGATAATAATAAAATAAAATATTGAAATAAATAAATATAAAGTCTTAAAGATAAATGAACCTGATGCTGGAAAAATAAAAAAGATGGGTAGAAAGGGAAAATAAATGAAATGTATCATATACACAAACCAATTTCCTGCAGTGAATTCAGTCATTATGCACTACAGGCATGGATTGATAAAAGTTAAAAAAAGAGTTGATAAACAAGGATAAAGTTATATATGTACTCTGAAAAAAGTCAATAGTTGAAAAGGAATTAGGGTAGAGAAAACCAACAAAACGTATTCTTTGTACATTCATGATGTTAGACTCCTGCTAAAGAGCCTCTGTGGTCTCAGGGGTCCAGGCATAATTTTTCTGGCCCTGTAAATGGAATGTACTAAAAAGATAATTCACATAGCCAACAAGAAGGTAGACTATAAGCAATGAAGTATAATTACTCATAGTTTAATATTTTTGTGTTTTCACTCTATGACGGCAAAAATCATATGTTTAAAGAGCTTTAAAATCTACGTGCGTACATTAGAATTATTGCAGGATGGAAGGTAAACAAGTTATTAGGCAACTTGTAAAAAGGAAGGCCCAGTAAGCGTTACTCTGTGTGGAATTTTGAAGGGAAAATGTAGTACATGTCTATTATGTTTTAGATCAAAAATGCCTCTCAAAAGTCCCATGTTAAAAAAAAAAGTTCCATGTTGAAAGGTGGGGCTTTGCCTGATGCCACAGAGCACTGGGGCACAGCCTGGAAGGGTGTATTGTTGTCCCCAACTTCTCCCTTCTCCCTCTGCTTCCTGACTGTCCACTCGATAAGCTTCCCTTCCACAGCAGGCTTTCTACGCTATATCTACCACAGACCGTGGACAGACCTCATGGAAACTGTAAGCCAAAATACACTTCTGCTTTGAAGCTACAGGCATCCGGCATTTTGTCTAAGCCATAAGAAAGATGACTATTACAATGATAAGTGGAAGGGCTCTTATTAAAAAGAAAGCTTAAAAATGGATATTAATTCATCACACTTTTTTTTTTGGCGAAACCAGGGATTGAACTCAGGTCCTTGGGCTTGCCGGGCAAGCACTTATTCTACTAAACCATCTCCTTGGCACGTTAAATAATCATACTTGTTGGTGTAATAATTACCTAAGATGACAAACACAGTGCAATACTTGTATAGAAATAAGTCTAGGGAATGATTTAGTAACACACTTCTCATTGTTTAAAAAAAAGCTTATAGAAGAAACACTTAAAATATGATACATTGCCATGTAATAAAATCTCTAGGTTTATGAAAATTACTCAGGCTGAATTTGAAGAAAGTAGATTGTGTGTACCAAATGTTTCAATGTCCTGTCTTAACAGTTTTCATAACAAAAATAAAGTTAAAATGAGAAAATGCAATTGCTCTATAAGAGTGAAATATTATTCCAGAGTTCCAGTATAGAGATATTATTAAATTAGAGTTTAAAGAACAGCAATGTTATATTAAAATCAATCTAGTGATTTGGGTGAATGTTAGACATTTTCAGACACACAGACCTTATGTATGTTGGTGAAAATAATAGACTTGTGATTTAGGTCTAAAACTATTATAGAAACCCAGAATATCTCTTTCATGAATTGTCTTAAAGCTTTTGCCACTTTTATGTCTTTATGTGTATTAAATTAACTGGATCAAATTAAGGACAAGTTAAATTGATACTGCCCATAATAAAATGTCCTCGACACCATACAGCGTCTGACATTTAGGTAGTTCTTATGATAAGGAAATAGCACCCATGATAATTAACTGTAACTGGATTTTGGTTTTCACAAAGGAGTTGAAGTTTGTTCCCCCAGACAGTGAGAGAAGAAGTACTTTAAGTAAATTATTGGCTATATGTCTTCTACTGTAATAATCTTTTAAAATTTAAGCTGTCCTTACATGTATTGATGATATCTCTCATTTTCAAAGACCATTGTTACTATTACTTGTAACTCATAATTATGTATTTATGCTTAACCTTCATTTAGTGAACAATAACATAATGTCTATGATACATCAGGTATTTTCTTGGACTATGGATCCATAAAGATTACAAAGATGAGTACTTGCTGTTATAGTACTGTCATTCCAATTTTTCAGAAGTTCTATGCCAAATGAGATAATGTTGATTTAAATGTACTTTACTGATTTTCACTACTTTTTGATATTTTTTTCTTTGAATATTTTGTTTTGGTGGTACTGAGGATCAAACTCAGGACCTTGTGCTTGCCAGGCAGGTGCATATGCCACTGAGCTATCTCCCCTGCCCTAAATATATTTTATTTTTTCTATTAATTTTATTAAGAAAGAAATAGCAATGAAACAGTTTCAAAACAGGTGAGTAGGACAGTTGCAATAATTAATACACTGTATATTGTTGTCTTCATAGTAGTCGTTCATAGTACATGATACAAATATGATATCTTGTCTAAACACTATTAGTACAAATCTTGCTGCTCACTGAACTAAGAAAAAGTAGCTGTATATCTATCCTAATATATATATATATATATATATATATATATATATATATATTTCACTACAAAATGGTCCTTCATTTCTATCCTCTTTTTTTGTTTAGCTTTGTCAGAGATGGGTATTCCTTGCCATTCAAATATTGTAGGTGTGTGAATTCAGCAAAGTAATCCAATATAGTCCCATAGTCCTTATAGTTCATTGACTTTTCTCCCTGCAGATATGAAAACCAGAACTACTTTATTGACATGTACACATTTAGGCTAGGTTGAGCCTGCTTGTTCTTTTCCCAGGGTACCATTGTGTTTCTAGACCTCTCTATCTCTGGGACCAGCAGACAGACGAAGCACAGGACTGGAGATGGGCGTTGGGTTCACTATCGTGATTTCCTGCCTTCCCCAATGATCTGTGCATTTATGTTATCTTACATATGTAAAATTATTTTAGCTTTTGAAAACTCCTCTTGTACAATATAGTAGAACCACATCACATAAACACTTCATGGTATTTTATTTCAGAATAAACTGTCGGATATAACCACATTTTTCAGAATACAATGAAAATTGAAGCAAAGTAATTCATGTTCACTTTTCTTCCTGAATAGTTATAAAGCAAGTGGTTTAATTCATTCTAATATCCCGTATGAATATTCAGTGTAAGTTCTTTATGCATCTCATGGTTCTGAGCTATGAAATACAACCATACTGATGAATAGAACAATTGGATTAAAAATATGCCTTTAGTACATCTTACCTCAAGCCCAACATAAACTGAAACAATGTACAACCCATAGAAATGGGGTGTGGCCAAGATGCAAAAGCATTAAAATTAAGAAGTCATTTGCTCATTCACTCCACAACTCATTTTGGAGTCTTCATACTCTACCAAACAATGGTGAAATATTGAGCAGAAACATACCTTGTGGACAGCATGGTCAAATAAGGAACAAAAAATCGAAAAATATTTTTAAGAAATATAAAATTGGTATCACAAATTTCAGAGCTATAAGCATGGGAACACATATACTACTGTGGTAGGATGATTTTAGTTCTATAAAATACCCAAGAAGGGAATAGCTTGTTTGAATGGGACCTCCAATCCTAGATTTTTGAGGCATCTCCACACTGATTTCCAGAATGGTTTTACTGTCTGCACTCCCACCAACAGTGGAGAAGTGTTCCTTTTTCCCCACAGCTCTTCCTACATTTGTTATTGATTGACTTCTTGATGATAGCCATTCATTCTGATGTAAGGTACTATTCAGCAATATTTTAATTTGCATCTCTTGAATGACCAATGATGTTGAACTTTTTTTCATATATTCATTTGACATTTGTATATCTTCATTTGTGAAGTATATATTCATCTCAGATGCTCGTTTTTGGATTGGGTCTTTGAATTTTGGGGCCCTGTGTTACTTTTATACAATAGAGTATTACTCAGCTATAAAAAAGGTAAATTTGAGACCTTTGTAGATAAATGGATGCAACTAGAGACTATATTGTTAAGTGAAATAAATCAGACTAGCATGTGCAAACATAGTATTGTTTCACTAGTGTGAGAATCTGAAAAAGTAAAAAAAAAAAATCTGAAAGATACAATGGATATCATGCAAGGGAAAGCATTTGTTCAATGTGAAGGAAAAACTACGATTAGGAAAAGGACAAAAAAAAGAAGGGGAAAAGATATAGTCATGTATATGTGGAGGAGGGCTTTGATATGTACTGCTGATTTCTGTTGGCCTTTTGAAAGGAGCAATTAATGCTTAATCTTTCTTTTCATGTGTTTTTTTTTTTTTTTGCTTTTAAATTTCATATAGCCTTTTTGTTCTTATTGTTTTGTTTTATTTTTTTCAATCAATTTTTCAGGTTTATATCTGGTAACCTAAACAATTAATTTGAAGATAACATCATGCAATACAACAACCAATGTTGAATTCCTATTACTTTTTTAAGTAAAATTTTGTATCATTTCTAGTGATTTTTAAAACTATTTGTATTCTTTAAAAAATAAAAGCAGATGGGCCAGGCCAGGTAGCTCAGAGGACTAAAGCGCATGCTTAGGCAGAACACAGCATCCGGGGTTTGATCCCCTGCATGCGATGCCGGCCCTGCCCCCAGGACACACTGAGAAGGTGATTGAGACTGGGTATGGTGGCTCACGCCTGTAACCCAGGGTTTGGGAGGCTGAAAACAAGAAAATCACTTTGAGTCCGATCTACGTAGTGTGACCATGTAGACTCTATAGACCCTGTACTAAAAATACATAAAATAAAATCAAATAAAAGCAGAAGCATGAAATTG
This sequence comes from Octodon degus, assembly GCF_000260255.1. Taxonomy (NCBI): domain Eukaryota; kingdom Metazoa; phylum Chordata; class Mammalia; order Rodentia; family Octodontidae; genus Octodon; species Octodon degus. The sequence goes on along the minus strand of NW_004524682.1, from coordinate 4,290,776 downwards.
CAACTTCAATAGTTGCTACATATAATCTCAACATGGTTCTATGAAATTTTATAAGGGGCAGATTTGACGTAACCACGAGGTCAGAAAACAGCTTCAGGACTACTGATGTTTGACCCCAAGTGAAACTAAAAGTCAAATACGCCTAGACAAAAATAGGTAGAATAAAATTATTGTCAGAATGGCTGTGAGAAGGGCTGGCCAAATAGCTCAGCACATTAAAGCACCTGCAAGAAGGTGCAGGGGCTGAGGGTTTGATCCTGGGGCCTGCAATGCCAGCCCTCCTCTCCCCCAGGGTGCCCTGAGAAGGTAATTGAGACTGGGCGTGGGGTGCATGCCTGTAATCCCAGCACTTGAGAGGCTGTAAAGAGGAGAATCACTATGACTCTGATTTAGTAGTGAGACCCTGAACACCTTGTAGACCCTTCCCTAAAATATAGGAAAAAATAAAAAAAAGAAGAATGGCTGTGAGAGAAAACAATATGTGGTGCAAAGTCTAAGGTTGGGGAAGTAGCACACAATGTAGCACCTTATAGATTAGGCTCTTTGCTGAACCTCTAAAGGCAACAGGGAACAATGCAATACTTGTTTTAAATGATCATCTTGATTTTCTTCTTGTTTGTTGATGGTCTGAGGTGCTGTGGGAAAGTCTGCATTTTGAAAAAAATCGCTCTTCTGCGTACAGTGAAGGGAATGTCTGCAGGTGAAAAATAGACAAAAGACGGTAGTGACTTGAACAGTGCAGTGAGAAGAGAGACGTTAATGTGTGGCTCTCAAGCCCCTAGGTCTATGTGTCCAACATGCACATTTTTCTAAAGTAAAGAAATGTCGGCTTGAAAAGTCATCTCCTGCGATGCAACAAAAAGTCCCATCCCCTCCACGACACACGGTCATGGATGATTTTAGGAAAGTGATACAATGACAGGACTACACATCCCAAATCGGTCCTTTAATTTTTAAAAATCAGAAGCTCATAGCCACTGCAGAAGTGTAATGGAATCATTACCAGCGGATAAGGAAATGTCATCCACTTTCCTCCCCGGATTCCACTTGGACATAGGCCATTGTTTCTACAGAAAGTGGCTTCGAGCCATGCGAGGTTCCAGGGCAAACTGGCCTTTCAGAGGGGCATTAGAATAGACAATGCATATTGCCACCGTAAAATCCCTAATGAATATTGAGGGTGGCTTTCATCTGTGCTGACTGAAATGAAGTCATAAATTCTCTCTAGGATGCGGGAATTTTTTTTCTCCCTGTGGAGAGATTTAATGGATTTGCGGCATTCCGAATGATTTGCCAAGAAATCAGAGGTACGTGTGCAGTCACCCTCAAAGGGCACTTAGTTTTTGCGTGTGATAGTCAACCACAACAAAATATTTTCTGTGAGAGCCCGGAATGATTGATGCAACCTACTGTAAGTCATGCCAAGATGTCAACTGAAAACCTAGAAAAAGAAGTGGTTAAAGACACCACAGCTTTAAAAACAAATTTGACTGTTAGAGAAGGGTTATTTCCTTTCAGCCAAAAAAAGAAAAAAATGTTAACCTGCCACCTACAGAAATGTAGATCGGTTGTTTCTGGCAAGGGCCATCATATTTTGAGCTTTTGAGAGCTCCTGCTGCTCCCGGTACGGAGTAGATTAAACTGTTCCCACACAGTGATGAATATATCACCAAAAGCTCTAACAGGAATATAGTACTTGTAATAGTTAATGGTACAACTTCCAGTTAGAACAATATTCTCGGACCTTCTTGGGACAGTCTTCATTTTCTGTGAACTATTTTTTTTCCTTGGTAAGTTAAGTTTTCCCATTTACAGAATCAATAACGTTCAAAGCTTTCTAAAACTGAAATAGAAAATTGAAGGTGAGAATTTTAAGAGGTTCTTGGCTATGGAGGATTGGGATAACAGAGCATGTTCCGAAAAGAGAAAGAATAATCTATCAAGACATCAGGTGATGAGTTGGACTAAAAGTATTTTGAACAGGAGGAAGGAAAATGAAGAAACAACCCAGCACATTCCAAGCTCACCCTTACGCAGCAGCAGTTACCCAAGATGCAGCCATCCATTTTGCTATGGTGTGTGGAAGACAGTCTCTTGTCAGATAAAGCAATGCTCTAATGCTTTTCTAATGTTGGAATTTCAAGTACCAGAAGTAAAGTGGAATTCTGGGTAATTTTATTCAGTTGCAGGAGTGTATTCCTTTGTAAAATTAATTTGTGATCTTTTTTCTGATTTCTTATTGCATGTGTAACATATTCTCAAAAAGTTAATCTAAATATCCAACTTTTATTTACATGCAAGAATTACTGCCATGATTTATGGCATCAGATGCTCTTTAAATATTGGATGATGGCGATTGGTTTAGCAGGGAATTTCTTCTGACTATAGAACTAGCTCTACATCATGCTTTCAATGAGTGGGAAATGTTTTCATTTGTGATGATTCTGGGTTGGCAAAACCAAATGCTCTTGGCTATGGTTACTTAGCTTTAAAATAAATAAATAGTTCTAACTGATACTAAGATCTCTTCCATGAATAAATATAATTAATCAACTTTCCAAAGGAGTGAATAGTAGTTGTGGGTTATGTTAATCTCTCATCTCTGAGGAAGGACCTATCCCAAGAAAATATTCCCAAACTCACTTGCTTATATGGCAGCATGATGAGCAATCAATTTCAAAATAACTAAACAAGAAGTAAGGTGTAAGGGCCAGTTAAATAGCTCAGCAGACTAAAGTGCCTGTTTAGGTAGAGCTCCATGACTGGGGTTAGGTTCCCAGCCTGCTGTGCTGGCCCCACCCTTGGGACACACTGAGACACTGACTGAGACTGGGTGTGGTGGCGTGCACCTGTAACTCTCGCTTTTGGGAGGCTGAACACAG
>NW_004524682.1:4255896-4285875 GCF_000260255.1 Octodon degus | reverse complement strand
GGAGTGATTTTATTTCATTCACCAGGAATAGCCTCTCCCTAATTTTCTTTTTATAAAAAAATGGTAATTTTAAGCATCATTATGTGCTGGCATCCATAGAAAATGCAACAGATTTGTTTAAAAATGCCTTTAAATGGCAAAATAGATTTTGGTAAATGAAAAAAACCTGTTAAATGAGAACAAAACTATGATATTTAAATATATTAAAAAGTAATTTTTTTGCAATTGAACACTTAGCATATACAATGTGCTTTATCTGACAATCTTGCAACCCTAGAATATTCTCACTCAACACAATTAGTAAATCTGATGGCTGGACTCATGATACATTAATTCAGCTGATGAAAATGGGGAGGAATCTCCCTTGACTAAACACAGATGACTCTGAATTGAACCAAAAGAACTACAGTGTAAATGTGGTTGCTGTAGGTGAGTTTTCACTCCAAGGAACAGCTTAGTGTTTGTGTCTGGGAAAACTGATAGAAAGGTAAAATTACTTTTGTCCCAGTAACAAAATGTAATTAATTAGAAAGCCATCTACATAGATATAATGGGAGATGAAGAAACTACACTATGTCCTTGTCACTTTCATTGTAACAGGAAATGGCAACTGATATCTCATTGTCATATAGAGGCAACACATTGGTTTGTCTTTTATTTAAACATACCAAACAATCAGCAAATAATTATTAAACTCCCAGGATCTGCCAAGCATTTTTGTATTTTACTGTAGCTACTCCTTCATTTACTATAATGCATAGGAATATATGTGATGCACTGTAAGGAAGAAACCTTTAAAGAAGCAATTCTGAGCTGAAATTTGTAATTCAGGGTCTACATGGTCACATAACTGTTGTCCCTAATGCTTCCTTCTGTGTAACAGAAAGATCATAGCCTTTGACTAAGACTCACTGGGGTGTCAAGATGTCTCAGTTTCTTCTGTGTTGTGTTGCTATAAAACAAATAACCAAGGATGGATCAAAGAGAGAGGCACATCCAGCAACATGCTTCTGGAGACCATAAAAATTCTTGGAAGTTCAAAGCCAGGACACTGTACTTGCTAGGCTTCTGCATGTTGCTTCACCTCATGGCAGACAAGGCAGAAGGGCACATGGTCATGCATGAAGAAAGAAGACATGGGGCTCCAGGGAAGCTTGCTTGGAAACAAGCCACTCTCATGATACAATACCTGAGAACTTTGTGAGAGGGAGAACTCACTCAAGAGACAAAGGCGTGAGTCCCCTCACAAGGGCAGTGTCCCCTGATCCAGGTAACTCCCTTTATGCCCCACAGCCCAAGGCTGCCACACTGAGGGATGAAGCTGGCTGTGAACTGGTTGGGACTCCATTCAAAGCATAGCAGTCTGGCATGCGGCTTGGCTTTCTGCTTAGTGTACAGATGTTGTTCAGCTATGAGGGATGGTGGGTTCAGAGCGTGATGGGTTTAAGTCTTCACTAGTTGCTAGCCTTTTCTAACCTTAGGTGAGGTTGGTGTTTTAGGCCTCAGTTTCTGCTTTGCAAAACAAGAGATTAAAACTTCATAGTGTTGCTGAAAGGATTAAAGAAAATGCAGCTATTCTAGAAGAGTATCAGTATATGTTGCTCATTTAACTCATCCTAGAAATCTCCCTTTTCCCTATCTTCTGCTACACTTTCGTAATGAAGTACATGGAGCATGTGAGGATGAGACATCGTAGCTGTCTAACCCCCCAACCGCAGGCTCCACCTGGATTTCTGTGTAACTATTCACTCAAGTCTGTACAGAGGCATATATTCTCCTCCTAGAATTGTGTGATCCAAAACAAATTGCATTGCTTCAGACTACATATTACTCTTCCTAGAAGATCTAGATACTATACTCAGAATAGACCTCTCGAACCTTTGCAAGCAGGAAGAGGAGCACCGAGACATGCAGGGAGGAGGCAAGAAGAGGACAGGAAAGTGCTAAAAAAGAAGGAAGATGTTACATACATGCACCAACTCTCCACAATGAATGTAACTGTTTGTTATATGCTGTGAATACACACTAATAAAAAGTAAATAAATCGTCAAATGAAGATAATTGCAGATATGGGACACCTATCAAAGATTAAAGATGGTATTTGAAGAAATTTAAAAAATGAGCAGACAGCAGTGAATAAATCTACACAACTCAGCCACACCACATATATATTAGGTACAGGGTCTTACTACACAACTCAGACTTGTAGTGATTCTACTTTTTCAGCCTCCCCAGCACTGGGATTATAGGCCTGCACTACCACGCCAGGTCTTGGTGGCCAGCTCAGAGCACCCAGGACAGGGCCAGAATGGCATATGGTACAGGGGATCCAACCTGGGTCTTGTGCTTGCCTGGGCAGGCACTCAGTCCACTAAACTATCTCCACAGCGCTGTACTTGGATCTTTGTTCAGTCTTTTTCTGTTCAGTTACCAAGCAACCACTGTCAGTTACCTAGAAACAGGGCACACTTTATCAATACACACATTCTAGCTCTTTCCCAATATTTTAAGTCTGCTTTTTACTTGGAGAAAATATAATTTGCATGGTAAGAAACTATGACACAGTCCTAATTAAGGTCCTTGACCTCTCTAACATGTGCAAAAACTCATGCTGCTTCTGGCCACAGGGACTTATCCACTGGAGGAGTCATGTGCCAATAGTAGGGAACTACTGCACATTTGTACCAACATGAAAGGACTTGGGCCACAGAGTCAGATTTGCCCTCAACCCCCTTTATTTCTTTAAATCAAGCATCTTCACATCTTCTCTGAGCCCTTATATTCCCAGATGAAATTATCTGAATTAGTGAAATGACAAGTCTGAGTATTAAATTATACATAAAATTTTTTCAGGTTTAGAAAAAAATCTTCACTGAATAATATTGCTTTTAAATTTTATTATGCTAGTTACTTCACATCTAAAACAAAGAGATTGTATTAAATTTTTCCTTCAACATAATTCAATTAGAAATACACACTTCATAGTTTTGACTACATCATATAGTTAGTATTTTTGTAATAATGTCAACTATGTTACTCTAGGAAATGACTGGAAGGAAATAATGAAATATCCCATATTCATTAAATGATTTACTCACATACGAAATATATCATTTCTCAGGAGGCTGTAATGAAATTTAAGAATGTGAATCAGAGTGCTTTAACTGTCTTCCTGCTCTCTAGTGAATTCTGTCATTTCAGTAAAGAATATTACTTAAAATGTCTGTGCGCACAGATTTTTTTGTTGCTTCAAATACTGAAAATATATTAAAGACTTCTCTATTTATAATAGGAATTACTTAAGCTACTCAAGGTTAGAAACTATTAAAGAATACATGGCCTTACATATGTCATAGGTTCGGATGCCACTTACCCAAATTAGGAAGAAGTCATTTTCTCACAACAAACTTACAATTATCATCACAGTTCATGACATTTGGAGGAAGCATGCCTAGAAAATTATACTTCTACTCCAACATCCTTGGTATTGATCTTAGCTATATTGTATGTCTGAGGAGCTTTGCCTGCATAGGGATAGACATTTCAAACTGTAGATATAAATCAGGTTCTCCAATTAGGATAAAGATCATGGAAAACAATTCTGGGAACTCAAAGGGCTAGTGCCTGGAAAATTAGTTTTATATATTTCATGCCTAGGAGTTTTCAAATGAATTATTTTTATCAGCATCAAACTATCAATATCAAAATAATTTAAATGACTATATCAGGGCCAGCCTGATAGCTCAGCGGACTAAAGCTCCTGCTTAGGCAGAGTGCAGTGGCTAGAGTTTGATCCCCCGAGTGCTGTGGTGGCCCCACCCCCAGGCCGCACTGAGACAGCGTGAGACTGGATGTGGTGGCGCGCACCTGTAATCCCAGGGCTTGGGAGGCTGAAAGCAGGAGAATCACTAAGAGTCCGCTCTATGTAGTGAGACCCTGTAGACCCTGTAGACCCTGTCCTAAATACAGGAAAGGAAAAAAAAGGATTAAATGTCTAGATCATAGAGCTGTGCCTTTTTACCGCAACAATCCCATCATTAACAATAAATTCTCATAGGATTGAAGGCCAAAGTATACCTCTGCTGTATCCAGGTATTATACAGCAAAAAAGAGAACCCTAATGGAGCATTATGGGTCATGTTGGGAGAAGGTGAAAGGTCATACTTTCCTCCATTTCATTTGCTTGTTTCACAGACGAGGGAGCGGTTAGGAGGTGTAGTGCTCAACAAGCTCTGACCACTTTTGTAGACTGGGGAAAAAGTATGCATTCCGCTCACTACTCATCACTAATCTATGTTCCACAAAATTTTATCTAACACAGAAATCGAATTATGTTCCTCTCTTGCTTTGGCAACAGGCCCTCATTCCATCCGAGTGTATCCTTCCATTCCTTTAAACTCTGCCAAACTTAATGTAGAATAATGGACTCCTATAGCTGCCATAGTGAGTTAGCAGACCTTGATTGACTTAAAATAAGAAATCATATTGTCTCACAGTTCCTGATACTATAAGTCCAAAATCAGGATGTTGCTAGAACCATGACTTCTAATCCACTTGAGAGATTCAGTCCTTCTTGTCTCTTCCGGCTTCTGACTATCCAAGGCTGTCCTTGATTTGTGGCGGCATAACTCTAACTTCTGTGGCATCACATGGACCCCCCCTCTGTGTGATCTTGTCTAGTGTTTGCTTAATGCATATTTCCCTTTTCTATTAACTAACCAGTCTTGTTGAGTTAAAGTCTCACCCTGCCACATCAAGACCTCCTGTTAGCTAATCTAAATAGATTTGCAACAACCTCATTTCCAAATAAGATCACATGCTGGAGGTTAGCATTTCAGCATATACTTTCTGGTTGAATAAAACCCATATTGCATGCCATTTAAATCTCATAATCTGGCCTTAACCTAACACCTGTCAGACTTTTCTTCTATCTTTCTCCTTATAGAGCATAGACATTTGCTGTAAGAAATTAACTTTCATTTCCAGATCATAGCAAATGCAATCAGCCCTCTGGTCCTATCACATAGTCTGTCCACTGCTTCACTTTTTACTTGCCTATGTGGCAAATTCCTATTTTGCTCAATATTTATGCAAACTGTACCCCATCAGTGAGACACTTCCTTACTTCTTTAGGCTGATTAGCAGTTTTCCCTCTGTGTTTTACTGCTTATTATATCTTGCATTGATGCAGAACAGATTACAGTACATTGATTTCTCATCGGTTATTGGCCTTCCTGATTTCCAGTGAAATATATATCCTCTTGGAAGGCAGAGTGTGTGTCTTTCTATCTTTGGACATCTGGCACAGTTCCTGACCCAGAGAAGATACATAATAAATACTTTTAAACAGATAAGGTCACTCTCCAAATCTTTGAACATATCAAGAATGACAGGAAGAGCCTGAATGAAGTATGCCCATGGAAAATTCATATTGCATTCAATCTTCTCTCTGCCTGATCTAAAATAATGACTTTATGGAGGGGCTCTCACTGGGGCAAGAAAAGCATATGAAATGTCCTTGAGTGCCTTAGAATTCCCCAAGTTTATGACTGCATTGAATTAAGGGGTCTGCAGTTTGCAAGTAGGTTCCATGGCAAGATCATACTATCAAGGGGAAATTGTTCACCTCCTGCTTGTTGGTAGAGAGATGACCTTTGCTAGCTAAAATAAAGAAGTTGGCTTTAAATGATTGCAACATGAACAGGAACATAAATGTTTATTTTTCCCCCTGACATTTATCATCTTACACAGAAAGTTTCTTTTCTCTTTTGAAATAGAAAAGTAGTTTCTTTTCTCTTTTGAAAGAGAAAAGTTGATTTTCTAAAGTATCATCTCCACAAATATGAGTTGGCAAATTCAAGTCAACATCTAATAGAGAATTACAGGGCCAAGATTTTTTGGATCTTTCTTTCATAGCCAGATATCTCATTTCAATGAATAAATTGCAGGAAAGACTGTAAACTCAAAATTAGAAGTCCTGGAAGCAAGAGCTGAGTAGGTAAAAAGGAAAAGCCAAACAGGTTCTCATATGTGCAAAATCAAGTCAAATACTTTACAGGAAAGCTGTTTGAGTAAAATAATTAATGATAAAAATTTTGGAGCTTTGGAAAACAATGGCAAATAGATCAATAATAGATTACTATTATCATTAGGAAAGTATTTTGATATGTCTTGCAGATTAATCTATACAACAGGAAATACTTTTAAAGTGGTTTGTAGTCTGCATTTCAAAATTTTATATAGTTTTTCATTATTTAATTCAATAGTTATCCCACTTGCTATATGTTTCTTAGTTTTAAGGGTCACAAAATCTGAGGTTTTGCTCCTAATGTTTGTCAGTCCCAAGAGGTAGCCTACTGTGTATGTGTTTTTGTAGAAGTGAGTTTATGTATTCATTGGACAAATACTTCTGGAGCCTCACTTCTCCAGGCTCTATATCAGTACAAGCAACAGTATTGGCTTTTGCCCTTCCAGGTACCCAAAATTAACCAATAAACAGAATAATAATAAAAGCAATGAATTGCTTTTATATAATGGTTTGGAAAAGCACTTTTGTTTAAATGAAATGAAAGCTGATGACAGGGATTCAGTCCTATGAAAAGTAAAGGGAAAAACACTTCATGTAGAGGGGAGACAGAGAGAGAAAGAGAGTTCACCAAAATCTAACACTAAGAAGAACCAAATAGCTGTTCAAGCACAGAAAGAGAAGATCAGTATGATCAGCTTACAGAGGAAAAAACCAGAAAATAATAAGCAGGCCAAGAGCAAAACTGTTCAACACTTCCTGGTCCTGGGAGAGACTGGAATTAAAGGTCAACTGCAAACCTACGGTTAAATGCCATCATCAAATCTAAGTGAAAGCAGAACTGAATTCCCCTATAGAAATTTCCTCTATCCAGCAGATCAGGATGAAAAGAATATTTAAATTTTAACATGTGACAGAAGAGGAACAAGTTACACTAGCCAGATATATGCACAGACTTTGGAAATTAGGTTCAATGTGTTACCAGAAAGTTGAGTCACACAGTGACCACATCCTAACATGAAATTGTGGCTTGAATCCTGGAATCTCCTGCTTTCCTTTGTAAACAATAGAATTAGTGCTAATTAAAAATTTCTGTGTCAAGAATTTTATCTTTCTTTTAAAGTAGTACAAATCAGAAGCAAAACAAAAAATTTCAAGTGATATGTATTTGCATTTAACAAAGTAATAAGAATTTCACAGTATTTGTTGCAATACATAGTGTTGTCTTACAACCAGTTATTCGTAATACCAGTTATAAGCAGGTAAAATTGGAAGAAATAAAAAGAAAATGTATAAGAAATTAAGAAGACAAAAAGGAGAAACAATTGAAAAAAGGAGATTAAAGCATTAACTGCTTCTTTCCATAAATCAGCAGAAATGCACAGTACAGTTGTCCAAACCATCCTGCTTACATACATAGGTAAATCTCTTTCCCCCACTCCCTCTCCTGTCCTCCTCAACTCATTTTATATTCTTACTGATTTAATTATAACAACAGTCTTGTAAGGGAATATCTGCGCTAAATCTTCCAAACTTCACTCACTTTTGTCGTTCGACAGGCGCTCCATGAAGGAGTGGCAAAAGAGAATACACACCACAGGGGCTATGCTTTTTCTGCACATAGGTCCTCAATGTAACTGAGTGTAAGGGTCACCTCAGGTGGTCACAATTCCTAGCTTTAGAATATTGGATGAGTATCTGTTTTCTCTCCTTACAAATATTGTTTTTCAGTTAATTATGTGTTTTCTCAGGCTGCGAGCGCAGATATTACATTGGCTATTTGACTCAGCATACTGCTTATTTAACAAAGAAAACCAAGGCTTTTTAAAAAATTTCTTACCAGTTTAGCTGCAAAAGTCATGGAAAGTTTTCTTCTGAGAAAGAAAAGTAGCATTGACTTACAAGTAGCAAACTTGTAAAATCTTATAAATGATCACTTGAATGTTCCCTTCTTATAAATGACATGTGCAAATACTTCAAAAACAGAACACAAGGGGGTTTTTGAGCAGATGAACTGCACTGTGGCTTCACACTTCATGTGGAAGTTTCATTTTGTGTGTTTGTGTGTTGGATGGGGGAAGGCAGTGAGCCGCTATTTACACTATGTCTAGTTTTCTAAGAATTGCTCCTGTTACCCTTCATGTCAAAAGGAAAAACACTTCTCTCTAAATGAAGTGTGTCCATATATTTACACTTGTGCAATACATTTGATTATCATGTAATTTCATTTTGCTATGGTGAGCATTCTAAATCAAAAGCATCTGCCATAATTCTATTCATTTGCAATGAAAATGATATAAAATAGTAATATTTTTCCTTATAACAGTGCTATAGTGAGAGATGAGAGTGTGAACATCATGCAAAGGTTTTGATTATTTTAAAAATAGACTACACAATTGATACTTTTTATGGCCGTGCATTAGCAGAGTTTCTTAGGAAAAGGGCTAAACCATAATCTGCTATAAATTTTGCTTATGAGTAGATGTAGAAAGGAAGTAGAAATTATCTTGCTCTTAGGGTTTAAGAATGGCTTTTCTGAGAAAAGGAAGTTCGTATTTATGTCTTCAGTAGTATTTTATTAATTACATTTTTCTTCAGTAGGTAGAGACAGGGAATCATGGTCTATTGATCAGTGCGCTTACCTCCCTCCTGTGCTTCTGAAGAGCAAAATACAAATGAAGCAGGGGATTTCAAAACCACATGTGGAGTGTGCTGGGCTCAAGTAAAAGTGGCTAAAAATACCTGCTGGAGAAGCTCTGTTTCTTAGGTCCCTGTTCTACTATGAACACAAATTACTTGTAATCAAACAAAGAACAGTTTGGCTGATGCTGACTAATGCTCTTAGTTTAGAATTGTTTTAAAGGTTGTTAACATCAGCACAAGTCTTGGGCTATTGTTTTATATTATCTTGTAAAGAATGAAAGTGTGAACTATGATATAGGACAAGTTCCTTGTCTTCGAGAGAAGACTAGGGCAAGGTGAAGAGAAAATAATTCTTTGAATGTGACAATGGGGTTCCTTACAAGTGTTTGTATTTGTGCCATGTGTTTTTTCTACAGTACCACACCAGTGGCTATGTCATTATGTTGTATTGTGAAGTACAAAGGGTGGTGACAATGATCAGTTTTAAATAATCAGCTATATGTTTATTTATCAGATAAGAGTGAGTGTAAATGTTCTAAAGGATGGCATGAAAAATGAGAATCAGAGATGGTGACACTGTGAAGAAATATAGTTGGTGAAACTAGATTTCTTAGGTCCAGATGCCATGATTGGCACCTTCCATGGCCCACATGTGTTGGACCTTTGGCCACCAGCCTGTGGCATTACTGAGAGCTAGTAGAATCTTCATGAAGGGCACACATTGGACAGAAGTGAGGTCACTGCAGTCAGGGCCTTGACGCAGGCGTGGCTGGGCTCATCCTCTCTCTGTTTGCCTCTTGGCCACCATGAAGTGAACAGGCCTTCTCTAGAACATATCCTGGCTATGATCAATTATTCCCCAATAAACTGAAAACAGTAAAGCCGTGAAGGCATGGACAGAAACCTCTCAAATGATGATCTAAACTAAATGTTTCTGCCTGTTAAATTATCTTGGGTGTTTTGTCACAGTGATGCAAAGCTGACTGGGACACTTAGGGATTAGCCACATGTATTTTTTTAACTTTTTTTCTTCATATTCTGTAGGGACTTAAAGTTTAATATATCAATACTTGATGGAAAATACCTGTTCCATGTTATGCCTAAGATGTTTTATATTCAGACAGATAGTGAGGTTAAGCTCAACTGCCTATGTTGTAGGGTAATATTAATAAGCTTCTCTTCTGCATGATTAACAACCTAAGTTTGCAGACCAAAAATTAGAGAAAAGGAAGGGCTGCAAGGACAGCCGACATTTTGACCTTAGCCTTTCAAGGTCAGTGAGGACTCAGGACATAGGAGATCCCATATTCTAACATCCTGTAACTCAGTTGTGTTCCAAATTTTCTGATCAAGGAGATTATAGGGCCACAGAGGAAAGTGATCGATGTTGTATAGTGTGCCTAAGGAGAGTCTCATGGAGAGAAAACATTCTCTCAGGCTTTCACAGAGAGCAAATTAGTCAAGCAATGGCCGTGACTCATCCACATGGCTGACACTGACAGGATCTACAAAGTGTGGTAGAGGGTTTCAGGATAAATCCTGAGGGGATTTGACTGACCTTATCAGATACAAAAGGTACATTTCATGTTTTACAGGTCTTGCTTTATCTTGGCCATCCAGCAGAAAGGTATAAAAATGAAGTGTAAAAAGTAAAGCCATATTAATATGCTGAGCTGTAAAAGGCTCAAGTCAACAACTTCTGTCATTGTCAGTCTTGCGGAAAACCCACTACTGTTACTGACTACTGGAGAATATTGGAATATTTTGCTGAATTCAGGCACCTACAGTATTTAAATGACAATGGAATACCCTTCTTTGACAAAACTAAACAAAAAATAGGTATACAAATGAATGACCATTTTGTATATGTATGTTCAAAATAGGATAGATACACAGCTACATTCTCTTAATTCAATGAATAGAGAGATTTGTTCTAATAGTGTTTGTGGACAGATTATCATGTCTGCATCTTATACAATGAATAACCACTAAGACACCAATATGAAATGTATCAATTATTATAACTGTGCTAGTAAGCAGTTTTGAAACTATCTCATTGCTAATTGTTTCTCAATAAAATTATTTTTAAAAAATCAACAGAAGGATGCAACCCACAGTAGTATAGTGAATTTGGAAAACATAATGGGGAAGAGATGTCGACTAATGCTTTCAATGATGAAGGTTAAAGGATCAGAGCAAGTAAGTGGCATGTCACAAACTGCAGTAGCAGCTGCAAGGAGCAAGTCAGTGTGCATCATCAAGCCCTGACATCCCCTGAACTAGAAAGAGGATTTGGGAGGATTTTCACCCGCACAACCTGAATGTTCTCAGAGAAAACAAGTGCAGAAACTGCTGGTGGAGGATGATCTGGTGTCAGGACGCCCATGCTTTCTGATTGCCTGACAACTACATCTGCTTACACAGAGACTCCAGTTGGCTTTCCATGTTACACTCTTAGGGATGTACCTGCTACCAGGACATGGTGGACATTTGGTGATAGCTCTAAGGTAGAAGACAGAAAGTAGACAGAAGAAAGAAATAAAAACATAAGCAAAGGAAATAAATAGAATAGATGAAACTTCTAAGCATGATAATTCATTAGCTGCAGAGACAAATATTTCATGTATTTGTTTACTTGTTATCTAGTGTGTTACATATATATATATATATATATATATATATATATATATATTATATATACATATCAGGCAGTTTTCTACTAACTATATGATAGAATTTCAGTTAATCTCCATAACAATACCTGTCAGGTAGATATTAATATTATGCATTTTAAGGGAGGACTAAGTAAGTTATTAATGTTACTTCAGTAAATAGCAGGGGCAGGACCCACAGCAGGAAGTCTATCCTCTTTGTTTGTTGGTTGGTTTGCTGTTTGAGAGTCTGGCTGCATAAATTAAGTTGACCTTGATCTCACAATGTAACCCATGCTGGCCTCAAATTCATAACCACCCTGGCCATCCGCTGCCTCACCCTCTCCAGTGCTGTAGTTCTAGGCATGGGTCACCTTGCTAGCCTAGCTTCCTAATGACTATGTCTAACTGCCTATCCAACATTTCAGAACAGAATATGATGAAAAGGGGAGGGGACAAGCAGAAAAAAAAGCTTTTGCAATCTAAAAATACTGAAAGTAAAATAAAATATTTATAACAAGGATTAATAGAAAAAAAAGGAAATGTTGCAGACTGTGCAACAAAATCAAAACAAAGAAAAAATTAAAAATTTAAACACAGCAGAGAATCTTTGATGTCCAACAGTAGAGTAATTCATTTTTCAAAATAGAGAACAGAGAGATGAAGGATTTATTAAGGAAACACAGATCTTCAGGGAATAAAAAAAATATTCTTATTGAGACACATAATATGACATTTTGAAATGCACCAAGGATAAAGGAAAAATATGGACAGAGAGAGAAGAGAGAATGGATCAGGGGAGGGGATAATCCATTCACAATAAAGGAAGGATTTGAAAGACATCAGACCTCTCCACAGGTCTGGAAACTAGAAAGCAAATGAGGAGGTCTAAATCCTGAGAAAATAAAAACCATTTGCAGTCTAGAATCCTATTTCAAGTCAAAATACCATTCAAATGTGGAGGGTCTGAAAGGAGCCGGGTGGCCTTTTTCCATTAGGCAGGTTTCTGCAAATGAGAGAATAGACTCGGGCCAGAGAGTCTTAGAGGAGATTGAGGAGCTTAATTTTAGCCACAGTAGACAACAGTCAAGCTACATTAAAGAGAGGGAAAAAAATTAAAGTGCCTGACCAGTTGAAATTACAAGTATGTTGATTAAAATAAATACTCAAAACAAATCACTTAACAGATTTTCTGGACTGCTTATTTGGGAAACTTTAGCAATAATGCATAGGCAAACAATCATATAATCAGAGACATTAATTCCAAAAATAGATAGCAAAGGAAACATGAAACAGTAACTACTGTTTGACTTAGCTGTTATTATTTACCCAAGATAATGTAAATAATGACTAATTGTTTAATGATTTTAAAGGAGTTGGAGAGTGAGAAGAGGAAAAAATCCTCAAGGACAAGAACAGGAATCGATATGCAACATGTCATACATAGAACAAGAAAGTACTGGCCTATTGTTTGAAGAAATGAATTTAACCAAGTAGAAAAATTCAGTTAACTTGGGAGGGGTAAAAGCAGGTTGCAACAAGAAGTTTCAGTGAGGTGGAAATGGATGAGAATAGAAGCTTTTGCTTAATTGTTTTTTACTGTAGCATTTTTATTTTCTCAAAACTAAGTATGACATTTAAAGGAAAGAAGGAAAATACTACAGAGATACAATGATTATGATCACAGTTTGGATGTGATGTTAAAGTAAATAAAAACTGTTAAAGTCCAAGATTAAAGGGATAACAACAATTTTCTAGAAAGAGAAGTTGGAGAGTTATAAATGCAAACCAAAGAGAAAGTGGATAGAAGGTAGTGATGATAATAATTTACGCATAGACATTTATCAAAGGTTAATACCAGATGTTCAGGCTGCTATAATGACATAATATGAATGGAGTAGTTTTTAAGCAACAAATACTTATTTTCTATAGTTCTAAAGACCAAGAAGTCCAAGATCAAATCCCCAACAAATTATTGCCAAGTGATGTCTTATTTCGTGGTCGATAAGCATTGCCTTCTTGCTATGTCCTCACATAGTGAAAAGAAAGAAGGGTCTCTCCAATCCCCCTTACTCATCAGGGATCTACTGTCATGACCTAATCATCATGAAAGACTCTTTCCCAGAGACTATCATCTTGAGGGGGAGGATTTTAACATACGCATTTTGAAAGAATACAAACATTCAGAACATATCGCCAAGGAACTTCAGAACCTGAGGAATTTCATAAAGTATAACTTCTGCTCTTAGTCTGATTTACCTACACATTTTTATATGAATAAAATTAGAGGAAATGATATAATTGTATTTAACATTGAAGAATGTAGGTTGGGTTGAAAAATAGCAGCCCTGTCCTCTTAGGGTTGAATCTTAGCTGCAGAAGAAGATTCTGGATTGTTTGCAAACTTTTTCTTTTACACAAGTAATGATTGAATCCATTTTCTCCACAAGCAGCTGCCAACAGCTCAGCATTACGCTTTCCCTAGTCCTTTCTATTCTTGACCCCAACTGCCGTGTAAATCACTGTTTTATGCCAGGTTTGTAAGTTGGCCAAGACATTGTTATGACATGGAATGATGGTGATGAGCTGAAGTTTGGATTGAATCCTACTCAAGCACTTCAAAGATGATAACATTAGTAGCAGCTCATGAAGCCCTGTGAGGATTACATGAGAAATAATATATAAATTGCATAGCTTATTCATGGTGTATAATAAACACTCAAAATGAAAATCATCATTAATGATATTATGTAGTTTTGGAATAAGATTACTTCAGGAATATTATGACTTAATCATAAATGAGTGGCTTTATTTTATTGTTATTTATTGTGACAACTACAATAAAAACCCTAATATAACTTTGAAATCATTTGTAAGTGTATGTTTGTAAGTTATTGAATCAATTTGAGTAATTTGTATTGAACTTCATCAGCTCCTCTAAATATTTCAAACACATTTGGAGTAATAGTTCTCATTTTTTGTTTTACTCAAACTTCTTACACTGTATTTTCAAACATTTTGTCATATGTACATGAGATTTAACGAGTTATTTGTCTCAAGGCAGTTTCACCCTGAACAATTCTTTAGCTTCATTGTAAATCTTGGATCATTGGTCTTTTTTATTTATCTATACTCTCAATTTCATCAGCAAACAAAATAATGAAGTGCTGCATTGTTTCTTTAGAAATTTAGAAAACGAAGTCATTTGGCAGACGCAAGCTGTCTCCAAAAGGTTTCCCAAGATAAACAGAACCAGAGTAGAACTCCCATCTCTCAAAACATTTTAAGCACAATGATAGATCCTTTTGGGGGACATACTCTAATTAACTACCATGGAGATTTTTACATTTAAAACTAGAAGTAGCAATTACAGTGTTCCAGATTCTTAGTGTGGATATTCTTCTGAAATATATATATATATATATATATATATATATATGGAATCAAACTTTAATTTTTAAATAAAGCTTAAGGTCAAAGAAAGGGAAATAATTACACAAATCTATATTCACAGAAATCCATCTAAAATGTCTTAATGAATATCTCTCCTCATGTTGGATAATTTCACAAGACTTGAAAATTCACCAAGGCTTTCTTTTTCTTAACCCTAGCAGCTTCCATTGCAATACTAATATTCACCTGTGTTATTCTTTTTCTTGCAAGGCAAAACTAATTAAAGTTCCTACCCCTTTCTAATTATTTAAAAGTGTTTCTGGGCATCACATCTTCATTGGGAAGAGTGTATGGGGACTCCGCAATGAAACTCAGGCAAGGCAGCATATCATAAAGAGAAATTAGGAGTTAATTTCTAAGCTAAACTTTCCTCCTGTAGACTCACTTGAAATGAGCTCAGAAACTGCGTAAGAAGAAAAATCCCTAAAATAAAAAGAGAAGTAAATAGGGGTTCCACAGCCAGAATTGGTAAATAGTTTTGGAGAAGAAAGAAATGTAAGGAGGGCACAGGAAAGTCATTACTCCCTTCCCTGACCCCCACTGTCTGCCTCGTGGAACCGTTATGCTAGCTTTCCTTTGTAAATTCCCAATGCAAATAAAGGAAAACATTTTATTAAGAATAAGATTGGGGACCTGGGGTAGAGCTCAGCAGCATAAGCTCCTGCCTGGGAAGTACAAGGTCCCAAGTTTTACCCCTGGTACCAGAACCAAAAAAAAAGAATAACATAGATAATGACAGAAGAAAACAATACCCAGTTCCCCATGTGCCTTTAAAACTAACATCTAAATTATTCCAGAACTTCACAGAATTTCTTCAGATGCCAGTAATCGACTGCTTTAGGAAATCCTGAGTAGAATTCATATGATAGTACACTATATCTGGATCATAAGGTTTTATTCTATCATACAAATGGAATAGTTAGGGTTTATATGATAGTGTAGGATCTCTGTCCTACTAATCCATAAACAGAGAGGGAAAACAGTAGTGGAACCTGAACTTCTATTAATTTCCCTTTTCTACTGAAAAAAAAAGTAATCTAGTTTCGGGAGCCACATAGAAAGGAGAACCTTTTAAAATGATATTTCTTTTATGACTGATTCTTTTTGTTCACCATACATGATTCTATTCTTCAGATTTAAATATAATATGGCCTGCTCTATTTCTATACAATGTTCAATCTATTTCACATTCAATGTTGACTTCAAAATTGAAGTCTATGATGATCTTATTTCCTTTATTTTAAAGTTCTTAGAAGACCTCACTCTGTTGTCCTACTCCATCAAAGCACTTGAGATACATTCAGTTGTCTTCCAGGCTTTTCTTTCTCAATTAGCTTTCAGTCCTGGTTATCCAAGCAATCCATGGAGTAATAGGATTGACTGTGGCCAAATCTACTTGTTAGAGAACATGTACCTGTTCAGTCCCATTGTTGAGGTTTGATTTCAAACTCTTTAATCATTAAACAATCAAAAGTGACCTCAGATAAAATATAGAGTAGGATTCATCCATGTAGTACTACGTTTATTGTTCAGCTTGGTTATAGAAGATGCAAAGATGTAGGTGCAGCTCAGCACTCAATCTGTGTCTCATGATTCAGGTCAACAGATTTTTCCTCAATAGCAACTTTTCTGAATCTTACAATTTTCATGAAATCTTACCATTTTAGCACTCTGCTAAGTAAATATTTGTAGGTTTGCTGAAACAACCCATATGCTTCTTCATACTTTCCCATAAACTACACCTCAAAGTGTCATTTGGTTGCAGTTTCTTTAACATTTGACTCACCACCCATGACGCAGGTATTACCTGATATTTAGGCCTCAAAGCCCCAACCTTGTTCACCCTCTCTGGGTTATAAAACTGTTGAAGTAATATGTGAAGGCAACGTGCTTGAGATGGCTGTTTCACAATTTCCCTCTTTCAGTACAGCTCTTAAGCAACATGTGGCCTAGTGCTTTAATGATCAGCTGGATTCAGGGAGCTCAGTATCGATTTCCGTCTGAATCCTGTTCTGCCTTTGATGTTTGAGATTGTTGAGTTAGTCTGTGTCACTCACTAAATATCTCAGTGTCTTCAGAATTCCATCAAATAGAAAAAGGGTGAAAACAAAATTTTGCTTAACATCAGAGAGTTTAACATCATGAGGTCATAATAGGCCCTCAAGTGTCATACCTGTTTTTTGATCTTCAAGAAACACTTAGCCCGAGTAGAAGACTGATTGGAAATTACTTCTGTATTGTTGAAGGAAAATATTCATTTTATTTAGATTCTAAATATTTATTATGGTATTAATGATGGATAAATACCTGGAGATTATAAACTGAGATTTTATGCAGAGTCCCTGAGCAAAATACCTTTTAAAATAGAATCCAATCCAGCTGGGTTACCAGGAATATGGGTGTTTAATATTCATTAGGCATCACTGAAGAAATAGAGACTGGAACAGATACTATCGCAAATGTAACTGTTTGCCATTTCATGCCTTTTTAAGACCCATGAAATAATGTTGACATGAAACGTTTTTGAAGTAAGTCACATAAGTAAGTATGGCCTTTATTGGTATTGATACTTGTTTTCAAAAAAATTCTATCATATAATAAATGAAGCATTATCTTTCACATTTTATTGATTAAGCATTGTTGAACCAATGTATATTCATAAAGAACTTTAGATTCAAAAAGTGCAAATGTTTCATTTAAGAAATGAACTATTTCATGATTTTCTATTTATTAAAAGATGGACTAAAGTATTTCCTTAGGTTACTGCCTTAAAACTCAAACAGAAAGTTTAAAAGAAAGAAAACTTCTAGGGAAATATCCAAATGTAACATGTTCAAGTCTCTCAATGTTATTTCATCAGTATTTTGAAAATTTTAGCCTATTAATTTTCAAAAATATATTACCAGTCAGTCACAGTGACACTTGCCTGTACGCCCCAAACTCTGGGAGCAAAGCCTGAAGGCTTGGAAATTTAAGCCCAGCCTGGGAGCCCTGGTTGGACAGTTTAGCAACTTAGTAAGTCCTGTCTCAAATGGAGATGGATGGAGAAGAAGGAAGGAAAGGCAAAAAGAGGCAAAAAGAGAAAGGAATTAAAATGTATTATGCACATATACCTATTTCCCACAGGGGTGTAAGCATTATGTATTAGAAACATGTACTAATCAAAATAAAATAAAACAAAAAAGAGCTGTGGATGTAGGTTAGTGTGAATGTCCTGGTTTTAATCCTCAGACACCCTATTGCAAAAATGAAGAAAAGGGCCAGCCAGGTAGCTCAGCAGACTAAAGCCCCTGCTTAGGTAGAACACAGGGACCGGGGTTCGTTCCCCAGAGTGCCATGCTGGCCCTGCCCTCAGGGTACACTGAGAAGGCGATTGAGACTGGGCATGATGGCACATGCCTGTAATCCTAGTGATTGGGAGGGTGAAAAAAGGAGAATCACTGGGAGCCTGATCTCTGTAGTGAGACCCTGTAAATTCTATAGTAAATACATAAAAAAACTCACCAAAAATAAAGAAAAGAAAGGAAGTATAACCCTATTTTTAATATCTGATAGAAGCACAGGTACTATAATTTTGAAAGCATATTTATCTGATACTATTGTAGGACAGAAATATTAAATTTGTCGCTGTTAGTGAAGGGATTTGCTATAGTATCAACTGGCAAATAGCGGACACCCAATTTAATAATTTTAAAATAAGTTAGTAAAATTTGAACACAAACTGCATCAATCAGGAGAGGCTCAGCGATGTGAGGGGAAACTGAAAAATAGAGCCAGCTGATTTGGCACCTAATCAAGCTACCAGTTACGAATGTGGCACCACCACCTTAAAATTCTAGAAATTTACGAGTAGAAATCTGAGCTGGATTCCTTAAAGTTGACCAGTTTTATGAGAGTGAGCATTTCAGATGTTATTTGAAACTTGCTTTGGAATATTCTCATTTTAGCAGGAAGCTTGAAATTCTTGCTTTTACTTGGAAATAAAAGCCTTTATAATAAAGCTTGGGGTTGCCTTTATAATAAAATCTTTAATTTGATAAGGAAGTTTTTCTAACTCATATTAACACTATTCCAAGCCTATTAAAGAGAGAGTTTAAATACTTCATTGATCCACTGGGTCATCACCATAACAGCAATTATGTACAAGAATAAGTCATTATACTTGTGGCAGGAAGACATCTAGCTAATTGGGGGTTCATTTAATTGATTTCTTCATTAATCAGGACTTTACAACAGAGAAATACATCTAAAAAGTAACATGCATAATCATTTACTTGTGGAGTTACTTCTGCATTTATATTTAAAGTAATTTCATTGATACTCTATTTACAAACATGCATTAAATAGGGTTAACATTGTCCAAATTCTCATTGTTTCTATATTCTAACAATATTTATTTAGAAATGTAAAATTGAATACTCTGAGTATTCTCTCATTTTAATAATAAAAAGAAAATTTTGCATATTTTAACCTGTTGACTGAGATATTTTCTTCCTTATTCCTGGAGATCGTCCATAGGTTTTTGTTTTTATGTGAACTGAGAAAATGAGTTTTCTTAGATGTCTTTAAAACTTCAAGCATATCACAGTGTGAAACTTGAGAATTGATTCCCAGAACATAGCAGAAACAGAGCTATGAAGAGTTACCAAATATTTATGGTTAAAAAAAAAAAGAAAAAAAAAAAAACAAAACAAAACACTATCCATGTAGATCTTGAGGTCATATCCTGACCGAAAGAGGAAGTGGCAGATCATTAGTCTAAACTTATCTGATGCTGCACCTCACAGAAGCCAACTGCTGACTGGTTTTAGTCGTTTCTCCAACGGCAAAAAGTATACTAAGTAGCAGTAATCTGTACTCACAATGTTGAAGAGAAAACCATCCAATGTATCAGAGAAGGAGAAACATCAGAAACCAAAGGTAAGATAGATTCACCATAATTAAATAAATAAAACTACGCCATATTATAGAAAACACACCCAGGGTTCTAGCTGTTGGTTGTAAGTTGGTTCAAGTACAGAATTGAATGCAATGGCAAATACGGAAGAATGACACTGGGAAGTAAGATGTTACCAACTAACAGTTACTGTGTCTGAAGGGTTTTTTCTTCTTATAATTTGATCAGTTACATCTTTAGCTGAAGCGTGAATAGATGAACTCCACAAATTGAATTTGATTTTCTGTGTTTGAGAGGTTCGATGGTTGAACTCTTCAATGA
Source organism: Octodon degus (assembly GCF_000260255.1). Taxonomy (NCBI): domain Eukaryota; kingdom Metazoa; phylum Chordata; class Mammalia; order Rodentia; family Octodontidae; genus Octodon; species Octodon degus. The sequence continues at coordinate 4,265,885 of NW_004524682.1, read as the reverse complement.
CTGTGAGCGTGTCGGCATTTTACCTCTTAAGAGTTTAGCTTTTCTTAATGTATTTAATTATGAGAAGCTTGTAAATGGAGTTACTTAAATTAAGGCATGAATGTTAAAATATCATAGTTTGTTTTTAGACATGCATTTTTCCTACTCTTTTCCTTAAACTAAAAATTTTTACTGGAAAGAGGATTAGGCTATGTTTTGAGAAATATCCAAATCCCATTAACTGCTACACTTGACTAGTTGGTGTTACATAGAGTGTTATTTTACACATTGTCTTGACATTAATTGTACCTTAAACAGTATGATATAGGATGATAAAATTTAAATTCTGTCCCAGAATTTAAATTTTGTCATCCTATGTCATAGGATGATCCTAAATGAGATTAAAAATATTAAAAATTTATGAAGTACTCAGACCTGAAAACATCTCCAATAATTGTACATGTTTTGAGTTTCTTAGGTTAAGAAAATTTTCAATCTCTGAGTTACACAATAGTAAATCCAGATGTCTTTTTAAATGATTGATTTATTGCTTGGTATCAGCCTTTGTTAGGCACTTGTTTTAGACAACTGGGTTGGGAATTGATTGCGATTTTTCAAATTAATATGGCATTGGACAATGATCAACATTTTGAGATGTTTTTGAAGTTACTGCACAGCATTTTCAAAGGAAACCAGAAAAAATTATTTTTAATTTTTAAACCAAGAATACTGAAACTTTATTAATTTTGATATTTTCTGATAGATATAAAAATCTTATAAAACCTTGATGAATATCTTCAGTTGAAAATTTAGCTGTGTAACATATTATGAGTTCTGTGTCTTCTAATAAAATGAAAACCGAAAGTAACATTTTCCAAAGTATACAAAAAGGTTTTTTAAAGCATCATTTAATTCCTAATTCAGAATTAATTTTACATAAAATATATTTGATTAAACCTATCAAGTATTTACTTGGAGGTGGTTGGGGAATATTGTAAAAATTAATATGAAGCCATAGCTTTCCTCAAATATTTAAATTTTAAATTATTTTGTAAATGCTCAAGTATGTAGTGAAATTCTATCATGTTTATGGCACTGAATTATTTCCATATTGATGTTTGTCACTATTTGGCTCAATAACAAAGCTCATTTCAACACATGTAAAATACTTTCCATGTCATTGACTTTCTTATTCATGAAATAAAAACAGACTTGACAAAATTTACACCAAAGAACAAAATATATCAAAGAAAATAATCATATTAAGACGTATGTTTTTCTTTGAGTGAATTTTCATTTTCTTTAGGTAGATGTTTTCATCCTGTGTGAATTTTAAGAGATGTGAGTTAAATGTATGAGTGTAGCTATTTCATACCTCAGATCTTGTGGGTCTTTCGTCTTTTATAACTTTGTCTGTACATGTGTGCCATCTATGACATTTACATGTGCATATAAATACTCCATATCCCTTTCCTGACCCCAGTCCTATTCTCCAAATGTCTGTTTTTTATTTTACTCTTTATTTGGGTGTTTTCTTTTTAATGTGGAAGGAATATTTTTCACATTATTATGTTTCCTTTTTTTTACTGTTTTAAAATTCATTTTAATGAGAAAAAAGATAAAATAGCAATGAAACAATTTCAAAATAGGTCAGGAGGACAGTTACAATAATAAATACATTGTACATTGTTGTCTTCGTAGTAGTTATTCAGAGGACAAGATGCAGACATGATATCTTGTCTAGACAATATTAGTACAAACCTTTCTTCTCAATGAACTAAGAGAAAGGAGCTGTCTGTTTCTTAATTGATAGTTATTTCACTGTATAATTTTTTTGAATATTTTAATTATGGATGATACGATGATCCTCACAAATTAGTGACTAGCCAAAGGAAGAGTACAAATCCCTTCATCTATTGAAAAGGAATATAAGACCTAGATCTTTCAAATAGAATATAACCACAATGTAATTGGTCTGAAATATGAGAAATCATTCACTACCAGTTACACAGTACATGATACTATCGCCTGGTGGATAAACACAAACCCTTAGTAATATACTCTCAAAATTTTGGAAAGAAATTTTTTGTTATAGGAAGTGTTAAACAGTTGAGAAGTAACAATGTCAAGAATAAAAGAAAAGATTGTTTAATAATTTAGTCCATGTTAAGTCCCATACGTAACAGTTCAGGTGACCTACTACCCAATGCACACGTAAAGCACATGACGTCACGTACTACCTACCGGAAAAATTATGCAACTTTGCATTCAAAAGAAAGAGAATGGAAACAAATTAAAGTTAAGTAAGTGTAATAATAGATGAGACCATACTGTACATTTTGAAACCTCTAAAAAAGAAATCTAAGTGTTTCACTCTAAAGAAATGATGGAAATAGATATGTTTAGCATGATTTAAAATTTTACAGAATCCATATATACATTAGAATGTCACATTGGATCTCAATTATATATATATATGTATATATATATATATATGGGAAGCATAAAATATACTAAAGGAAATAAATGGAAGATTTTGTTATTAGCATTTTCGAATAGGTTCTATATTTATGGTAAGATTAACAACATTCATGCACTAACAGGTATAAAAATCCTGTAGCCAAAGTGACATTATTTTTTATATTGACAATACTTACTAATTAACATACCTATTACTAAAAGACAAGTAAATCAAAATACATATTAAAATAGTTTTACTATTATAATTTTATCATTAATATGATACCTTTTTCATTTATTCCCCTGTTTATTTTTGTTATGGGTTTTTCCTTTGCATCTCTCACAAGGCCAATAGATTCAAATTTATCAGAAAACATTCATAGCATAGATTGAGAGTCAGATCAAAGATATTGCCCAACGGAACACTGAAGTATTTGGAGAATTGTGATAGAATCAACCCATTATATGCACTGAAAGTTAATGTATTCTACTAAACGTAATATGTGCTTCAGCATGGTCTAGGCATACAGGAAAACTCCAATTTTAAAAGAAATAAGTGTGCATTAATTTATTTGGTATCTGTGAAAACTTTGTGAAAGAATCACTCCTATTTGACCCCATAAATGAAGTACCCTAGACATATACAAGGTTAATTCTCATTGAAAAAGACAAATAGATAAAACAATGTCATGTGAAATACACACAATGCCAATTTCCAATATTGTCATTCTCAATTTTCTTTCCCCATGCTATTACAAATAACTACACTGCCAGTATTACTTCCGTATCTGACTTATTTGACAGATCAATTTTAAGGAGACAAGGGAGTCCATATTGTTAACAGGTTCTTATAATTTGAAAAACTGTCCATTTCTTTCTCTGATTAAACATGGAAAGTTCATCTATGTAATCTCTCCATGTGTCTACCCAAGTTTCCAAACTTAGAATTATTTTTAAAATCCCAGAGCTTTCCTGATATTCAAATACTTAGAAGAAAATCAGGACAACTAGTGTTTAAATGAATATAAACATGTATCTTTCTTCTGCACCTAGTATAAGACTTTCAGAGTAGGAGGCTTTCAATAAATATTTCTAAATGAATAAAGTCTTTAATCTACCTAAAGAGACCTGGTTCATGGATAGATACTTATAAATACTATATATTTTTGTTATTCTTGATAGCAAGTCTGTCAATGGGCATGTAATAAAGTTTGTAAGCAGAACTGTAATTTATTTGTAAGTTGTATTGTATCAACTCCAGGATACCAAATTTTGCACAATCCTGGAGAAGCACACTATTACATAATAGTGTACCTCTGTACCACTTTATGGTATAATGAAGATTATGGCATAAACTTTGGGAAAGAAAAAAGGAACGGATCCTGCAAATAAAACTTAGTAAATGTAATTAGAACAACTTGGCCTTTATTTGGCTGGATTAATGATCCGTGGTAATAAATTTTAACTGAGATTTTCTTTGCCTTAAGGAGATTCTAGTACCACTGTTATTGTAAAGGGAAACGTGGGAACGATGTCACTTCCTAAAATAGCTATTTTTGTACCGTTCTTTTTAATCTAAAGTGCATACTAAATGAGACACCATTAGTGTCACAGATGCTAATTTTTACTAGCAATGACTGAAGTGGCATTCTTTCCCATTTGCATTTGATCCTAGCAGTGATGAGAGGTGATGAGTTGATTATGAGCTGTTTTCACTGCAATGCCCGCTGTGCAAATTTAGGCTCCTAGACAAGCATGACACATAGCTGTGGCATTAAAAAGCTTGCTTCGTTGTTTTTTTCTATCAAGCCTGTTAAAATATACTTTAACTCTTATCTAACCAGTTGTAAGAAAGAGTTATCTCCTTGTGCTGGTGCTTATTTCAGGACAGGCTCTTGCATGAGGCACTCAAATCCCTAGCTTTCAAAATCTTCTCAGGGCTCTTATGAGATAGACATTATTTTCTCCAAATTTACCGGGAAGTAAATCGTCCTATAGATGCCAAATGTTTTGGATATATTTTGGGGATACGGTGATGCCCTTAGGTATCATTGCTAGTAAAAAACAAAAACAAACAAACAAACAAACAAACAAAAAAAAGGTGGGGAGATATCTAGGACAGTTTTTCAGCTTCTGAGACTGGGCCCCTCTAGTACCTCTACTGCTTTTTCTGGACTGTAATTTCACGTGAAATACACACGCTTCTTCTGAATGGAAATAGATATGTTTAGCATGATTTAAATTTAGATTATTTACTTGACGCTGGATTTTAAAATAGAACTCTGTAGATTATAGGTAATATACTAGATTAGCTCTTTCCCTACTTAAAAAATGCTCTGTATAAATGAATGTTTATTTTTCCTTTTGGTTATTCCTACCTTCTTTCATAAAAGAATCTCTTACACAGGTTCTCTTCATTTATGTATTCGCTTAGTATTTGCTTCCCAAATGCCAAAATTTTGGAAGTAAATTGCAATGCAAATGCACACCAAATAAGAAAAGGCGGGAGAAACTGAAGTAGAGACCATTTTGAAAGATATCCAACAGTTATGAAAATCGGGTTTAACGTAGTGTTCCCAAGTACTGGGCACTGTGGTCCTAGAGGCCGGCAACACGGGCCTAGCAGTGGAGTAATGCAGACCCTCTGCCCTCCTGCTCCACCCCTGCGCAATCAGGACATGCGTTTTCACAAGATGTGCAGGCGTTGTACAACCACTTCAAAATTTGGAAATGATATTCCAGATTGTTCATTTTAAACTTAAATTGAACTTTCCACTAAGCACAGCCACTAGAAATTAACCACAAAATTGGTATGCCACTTCCAAACACATTTTTTTTTCCCCTTCAAACTGAAATTTCCAATTGGATTTGATTGTAGATTTTAGATTTTGATTTTAGGGCACTTAAAATTTGGAGAGATGAAATCATAATTTGCTCTTTTCACCAACTTCAATTGATTAAAATGTTGATTTAAGTTTAGCCATAAAAACTTTCCAAGAAAGTCTGGGTTCATTTTAGTGTTCCCAGTTTACAGATTAACCAGCAATCATTTTATTCCAAGCAATTACACAGCAAAAGATTTGGGACCAAACATTTTTTATTTATTTGAAAAGTGCATAGACAATATGCAAAGAGATCAGAAGATAAGTAGTTGAGAGATGATGGAGTTTATTCTCTTCTTTGTTTTGCAATTTGGATATTATATATAGCAAGAGTAAGAACTTATGATATTGATTTTTAATATACTTGATTTGTTAAAAATCAATTTAATGGAATCTTATTTCTTATTTCTTTAATCTTTCTTTTCCTTAAAGATAAATGGCTTCATTAACTGAGACTATTGTGTTTATTAAATAATGAAATGTAGGGGCTGGAGAGATGGCTCAGTGGTTTAAAGCACCTACTTGGAACAAGCTTGGCAAAGCACGGGGACCAGGTTCAATCCCCCAGCACCACATGCCAGCCAGCCAGTTCCACCCCCTGGTGGGCTAAGCTGGCCACACACACACACACACACACACACACACACTAAATAAATGTTTAAAAATAAATAAATAAAATAAATAAATAAATAAATAATGGAATTTAGTCCATATTTTACATATCTAAATTTTTTAATTTAGCACTGCAAAGTAATCCATTTCTCTTCATGTTAAGAATTCAGTTAAATTTTTAGAAATAAGATATTTATATTAGCTTCTAATAAACAACAAACATATTGCCCATTAAAAACTGATTGGTAATAGTAGAAGAAGTTGTAAAGCTGCCTCTGGTAGTAGATGATATGATTCTTAAATAAGGAGAGTCCTTTGTCGAAGAGCAGGCAGGTGGGGGCGGGCAATGTTCTCCTCATCTCTCAATAAGCCTTTTCAGAGTTTTCACTCCTCTGCATGAGTTTTCCGGGGCTGCCACAACAGTTGGGTGGTGAAAGAAAGTCCCAAACCAAGGTGTTCAGAAAGTTGACGTTCACTGTGGGGGGGAGGGGGAAGGATGTGTCCCAAGCTCCTCCCTTTGCTCCGCAGGCGAGTCCTCCTCTGCACTGGAAGCTCCTGGTGCCTCTCCCTGTGGATGCTTATATTATCTGATAGCAAACTGCAAGGCTCAGATGAGCGCCCACACCGTAGTGGCCATGTTTCTAATTATCATATAATGGCCTTATCTGCAAATGTAATCACCTTGTGAGGTCTTAAGAGTTAGGATCATAGTGCATACATTTGGCAGAATACAATTCTGCCCACCCATATGAGCTACTACTAATTGGAAGTGAGGATTTCGTTTTTAGCTGCATCTTTCACTTGGATTTCTGCCACTTTCAGTTGATGAATGCGTTATCCTCCCATGTGAACTAGACTCCTCAATACAGTGACTCCCCTTTACCTACACTAGCTAGGATTCTCCCTTACTCATTCCCTTCTCATTGAAATGCACTTCAACTGCATCCCAGGAGACCTCCACTAGGAATCATTAGAAACTGGTCAAAAAATCGTACATCTGTTCTACTTGTTGGCCAGTGCTTTGTGACCACATAATAAATTCAGCTGGTTGCTTTCCTGTGTCTGGAGCCACAACGTTTGATATTCTGGTTTAGTTGGTTCACAGAGGCCCATGTTCCTGGTGCTCTGATCACTGTCACATTTTTATGTCTCTACTTCCTTTGCCTAAAATGTTACTGTGCAACTTTTTCCAACCCAAGAACTTCTTTCCACTTGAATACCTAGCTATACTATCACCTTCTCCAGAAAGCCTCAGCCACTGACCCAAAGGCTCAGTATTGCAGGGCACTCTGGCAGAACAATAGGGAACATAGGCTAAAATGATTCAGGCCTGGATTTGAACATACTACTTTGACATCTCCCTAGTAGAGGACACTGAACATATAATTAAAACTCTTTTGAACACGAGTGCTATAATTTGGAAAATGGGCAGTATTAAAACTTGTTACAAAAGTTGATACAAAAATAAGTCAACTACCTTCTATGAATTTGTTAGCCCATGGTATACATTGCTTAATAATCTCTTCCATTTTTCCCTAATTTTGCAGTACTTGTTCGACAAACTTACTGTTTCCCCTGGCATAGTTGTTTACATTGTATCTTTCAGAGTGGACCCACCCCCAGCAACAGGGCGTGTATCTTATTCATATTTGTATCTCTGGCATTTTGGGGAATTCAGTAGAATTCAACTCAATCTCTCTGGCTTTTAGACTCAATCTGTTTTCTATTACATATCAGTTACCTCTGAAAACATTTACAGAACAAGTATAATAATCCTTTCTCAATCTATGCATAAGGAGAGAGGGATAATATTACTCACAGAAGTGGCCTATTCCAGAGATGAATAGTGATCCCAGCTGTGCCTATACCAAAATAAAGTAATTGTTTCTAGAATCAAAATATAATAAAACAAAGCAATAAGCAAATATTGTAATGTAAACTACCTAAAGGGCAATCATTAAGAAATCAAGCCAACTCAAGGGTTAAAGCACCTGCAGGCAAGCACAGGAGTTGGGGGTTCAATCCCCAGCCCTGCTGTGCTGGTCCCACCCCAGGGGCAGGCTGAAATGGTGAGTGAGACTGGGCATGGTGGTGTGCGCCTGTAATCCCTGCTCTTGGGAAGCTGTCAACAGGCAGATCACTAGGAGTCTGATCTAGTACTGAAACCCTGAACACCATGTAGATCTTTCCCTAAAATTAAAAAAAGGAAAAGAAATCAAATAATCAGTGCTAATGAGGCTGTGGAGAAAAAAGAAAACTGTTATAGTTTGTGTCTTGTTGTCCCCCACCTCCCCCAAGTCTCATGCAGTTCTGGGTTGAGGACTTCTAGAGTTTGAGATTAACTCATGATCAACTGGGATTAGGAGTCTTAGTACACCTGGGATTATGGGTGTGAGTACTTCCCCCAGCCTGGGGCAAATAGCCTGAAAGCAATTTAAGAAAGACTTCTCTTTGTGGGTGTGGTTGTGCTACTCCACCATTTTGCTCTCTTGCTCTTTGCCACCACCATGAAAGGTTGGTCTCTGCCATGTGCTGCTCTACTTTGGAGCCTGCTGAATATGGACTGAAATCCCCAGTAACTCTGAGCTAAATAAACCTTTCCTTCCTTTATTTTGGGTGTTGGGTATTTGTCCCAGCAATGAGAGAAAAGTAACTGAGACAAAACCTTTCTACATTATTGATGATAATTCAGAGTAGTACAATCACTATGGAAATCAGCATAGAGATTCCTCGGAACTTTAAATTAGAAATCCTTGACTTGACTTAGCTATTCCTCTTTTATGTATTTTTCCAAAAGAGTTAAATACATCACATTAGAGTAACATATATGTACCCTTGTTAATAGCAGCATAATTCATTCTAGCCTAATTTAAGAAATAGCCTGTCTGTCCATCAGGAGAAGAGTAGATAAAGAAAATGGGGTATTTACACACTCTGCCATAAAGGAGGCTAAGCATGAGTGATTTGTAGAAAAAAGGGTGCACATTGAGACCATAATGTTAAATGAAATAAATCAGACATGTTTGCCTACATATCAACTGCTTTCTCTTATGTGAGAAAGTCGGTATATTAATAATGAGCAAAATAAAAATATGATAATGGAGATATCAGGATATACCTTTCTCAAACATGGAGGGGGAGGAGGGGGAGGGAGAGGAGAAGAAGAGGATGAGAAAAGTTAAGATGTGGTATGCACGTGGGCCAACTTCCCATAAAGAATGTAATTATTACATAATGTAAATATAACTAATAAAAACTATAAACTAAATAGAAAAGAAAACAAAAGAAGTCCCTGTATCTGTTGAGGTGAGGGACTGACACTGTGCTCAGGAACTTTACTCAGAATAATGGCTTCTTAGAGGGTTTGACTGAGGTTGCTGCATGGTGTCACTTCCAGTACATTTTCTCTATGCAACAAAGCGAAGACAAGAAAATGATTAAATTTCTTTTTTGTTTATTTTTGATGGAACCGGGGATTGAACCTAGGCCCTTGCACTTGCCAGGGAAGTGTTTATTCTACTGAGCCATCTCCCTGGCCCCCTTTGTTTTCTTTACTTTTTAAAATTTTAGTGGTTTAAATTGCTGGAGTTAAGATTCAAGGAAAATTAGATAAAATTTTATTTTATTTTATTTTTTGCAGTACTAGGAATTGAACTCAGGGCCTTGCACTTGCCAGGCAAGTGCTTATTCTACTCAGCTATTTCCCTGGCCTAACAATATTTCATATATTATCTATTTTTATAGTCAAATCTGTTGCTCACATTTAATCTGCTGAACTATTTGGCCAGTTTCTTTCTCCTTTCTCCTTTCTCTATTCTCCTTTGTCCTTTGTCCTTTGTCCTTTCTCCTTTCTCGTCTCCATCTCCGTCTTCGTCTCCTTCTTCTTGGTCCTCCTCCTCCTCCTTCTTCTTGCTATATATTAAGCTCATGAGCTGCATATGAGTGGAAAAAATATGCTGTTCTCTCTTTCTACACTAGACAAAAAAGAACACTGATTTCTGTCTAAATGTGAAACTCAGCAAACCTATGCCAATTCTCTTGTTTTAAGATGCTATG
>NW_004524682.1:4248081-4255796 GCF_000260255.1 Octodon degus | reverse complement strand
ATATTATCTGAATATTTTATACTTTATGACTATGTAGCTGGTTTATTTTATTTTATTGTATTTTAGGATAGGGTCTACGGGGTCTAAAGTGTCTCATTATGTAGATCGGACCCGTAGTAATCTGCCTATGTTCAGCTTCCCAAGAGCTGGGATTACAGGTGCACACCACCACACCCAGTCTCAGTAGCCATCTCAGAGCACCCCGGGGGCATGCTGGCATGGAGCTGGGGATCGAACCCTGGCCGCTGTGTCTGTCTAAGCAAGTGCTTTAATCCACTGAGCTATTTGGCCATCCCTGTAACTGATTTTAAATTAAGTAAAAATAATAAAATATGCAATTAGATACATACATTTGCAACGTTTATAGCTATATGTTCTTTATATTCTTAATTATTACATAGATATCATGTATTTTATGGTTGAGTGATCCCTGAAAAAGCATTTTTTTTCTTTTTTTTTAACTTCCCTTAGTACATAACATATTTGCACCATGTAATGATTTCATTCATTGTATGGAATTGGTACATGTATATATCACATCAAAATTGTTTTCTCCCTTTCTCTCCTCCCTCTTTTTCATTTTCCCAGAATCAGATTCATCGCCTATATGACCTTATAAAGATAATCACCATGTATACAAATTATAAACAAAACAAAAAGGCCAAAAATATATACATATAAAATGTGTAAGACAGGGGCTGGGGAGGTGGCTCAGTGGAATAAGCGCTTCCCTGGCAAGCGCAGGGGCCTGAGTTCAATCCCTGGCTCTGCCAAAAAAAAGAAAAATGTGTAAGACAAGTGCACTAAGCCAAGGTACACTTTTAGATACATTGTACATAATGGACTACAATAACGATTTTTCTCTCTTTTTTCCTATAACTGTTATTTTATATTTTATTTATATAATTTCCATAAAAGAGAAACCATGTGATATTCAAACTTGTATGTCTGATCACTTCATGTTAGAGTCTCACAGCTTTTGCTTTATTTACTTTATCAGCGTACCTAAAATCTTCAACTTAATTTGAGATAATGAATGTCTAATCACAATTATTTATGAGTTCTAAAGCAGCTATTGGGGGGCTGGGGAGATGGCTCAGTGGAATAAGCGCTTCCCTGGCAAACGCAAAGGCCTGAGTTCAATCCCTGGTTCCACCAAGCATAAAAAATAAATAAATAAATTTAAAAAATAAAGCAGCCTTTATCTGCAAAACAAATGTTTGAAATTTTAAAATATAGCTTCTGGGGCTGTGCTTGTAGCTCAGCGGTATGAGTAACTGGTACAGGCCATTGCCTGGGTCCGCTGAGACGCAAACACACATAGAGCAGGGGCATCCTCGGGTCACTATGCTGCAATTATTTGACATCACACTGTAGGTCAAGAAACTACCGCAAACTGAATTCATTTCAACGTTCAGTATTTATCCCTGAATTGACTAAAATATTGATACAGCCAAATTCAAATTTGCTGAAAGTAAAATAAATGTAATCGATAAAGAAAAAGTTATAGAACCCAACTATCTCTTCCAAATGTCCTAGCAGAAGCTTCCTCCTATTTTTGCCACCCATTCTTTCCCTGTATAGGGTTATGTATCATATATTTGCCCCACATAAACATGTCTGTTCTTACTTAGAAAAAAAAACGTTTAAATTCCTAAGTCTGGTGGCAGCGGGTGTTGCTTCAGATGCGAATGTTTATAAGCTTTATGATATTAACTGCAGCACTCAACCTCAGGTGGCATAAAGCATGCAGAAAAGAACTTTCTGTCAGTTTTATTATTTCTAAAAAGGTTCCCCTTGAAGCAGAAGAGTGACCTTGTTCTGCTGAGCTGACACATGCCACTGGATTAATGGTCGAGCTCTGCTGGAGGGAAGCTCGTGGAAACATTACAACTCCAAGAGCTGGGCTGGCAGTGACCATTAATCAGGAAATCCAAAATCATGCATCAAACACACTCATTTAAAAGTAGTAAAAATGACTTTAAGAAAAAAAAAGTTTTCAAGAATTAGCTTATTGTTTGTCATTACTGGTGTTCAAGGAGACGGGTGCATGACTAAACTATCCCCTGGGGAGACCTTCAGAAAGGTACACCCAGAGGCCAGGTGAATACCGAGTGTTTCTAAGATTAACAGAAGTTACAGCGGGGGCCTTGTTCCAGAGTACTGGATTAGAAAGTTTATTAAAATAGATTGTATTTCCATACTTTAACTTTCACAACTTTATTTAGCTGGAATTTAAAAGTAATGAGTACTAGAGATGTTTACCTTTTTGTCAAAATTTTATTTTAGCTTTGAAACTGAGTTAACAAGATTTTGTGGTACTGACATATGACTCATGATTGTACTTGGAAAGTTTTCAGGACCAAATGATTAAGTCAAAGTGTTAAGCTACTAAATATGTTGAAAAAAAGTGTCTTACCCTTAAGAGTACTATACATTCTTCTATCATATTAGCTAATAATTTTTGGGGGAATTTTTCTTTCTCTGATGACTAAAAATAAAAAAGAGCTTACTTATAAGATCCTGAAAGATGTTCAACTTAACTAAGCTGATAGCAAGTTATTCTTGTCATTTAAGCCCCCTTAATGTTAAAATTGAACACACATAATTTCTCTTTTATTCTTCAATAGTTGTCATTTAGATTAATGATACTGCATATAATCTATCTGATATAATTTCATTAATAGGTAGTACAAATGGAAGAATCAATCATTTATTAAGAAAACCAGAATCAATTTATTTTTAAGAGTATAGATTTTAAGATTATATAATGTAAGAGTTTTTAGGGTTATAATTATCATAGTTTTCTAAGATTATAGTTAATGTAGGAAAGGTCTATTGAGAGTGGCATTGAACATTGCTTCTTCTAATAGCTACCTATTTTTACCATGATCACCAGTATTATCTTTCATTTTCTAACTATATCTTACACAAAATTATTTATGTAGAATCATTTATAAAGTATTTGCTTTTCAAATTTATATAGGATTGAAATGGTTGATAATGGTATGACAAATTAAAATGTTATTAGATATTTGGCTATAAGTAGAAAAATTATATGCCATATATTCAATTTTTAAGTTTATGGGAAGATAATGTAAAGATTTTGGCATTGGAAATTTCAATCACCCTTCCTTGGTGCCATCTTCACTGTATCAAATTATATAGAAAAAACTAGTAATATAAAATTTGCTCGTGTCAAATTTTGCCCAGTTCCACCGGAAAAAAAAAAAAAGAAAGAAAGAAAGAAAAAATTAAAAAAACAAAAACTTTGGGGGCCAGGGAGATGGCTTAGTGGAATAAGCGCTTCCCTGGCAAGAGCAAGGGCCTGAGTTCAACCCCCAGTTCTGAAAAAAAAAAAATTGCTCAGGGGAATTAGGATACAATGGCAAATGCATGAAACATATGGTACCTTTATTATTCATATTTCTTTCCCCAAATACTATACTTGATAACCATGGTGGTTATGGTAAATCATGACTTTTTGAACTCTGAGAAAGGTTCCAGAATCTTTCCTGCATGCCTCCCATCAGGTTTTGTAACAAAATATATACCCTGGTACAAGAATGTAAATTTTGGGTACAAAGATAGTCTCTCTAGACAACAGATAATCCTATGTATCAAATACAGAAACACTTGGAATCAGTGAATGTGTCCATCAGCAGATGTGTAGATAAAGAAAATGTAGTTGTATAAAATGCATTACTGATCTACTATAAAGGATAAAGTTCAGTCATTTATTGGACAATAAATGCACTCGGAACCATAATGTTAATTGAAGTAAATCAGACATGCAGCTTAAATATCACATAAACTCTCTTGTTGGAGAAACCTAAAATATAATTTTTTTTAAAAAAGGAAAGACAATAGGAAACATGATAGTTGTTTTGTTTGTTTTTTGTTTTTTCATTTGGGAAGAGGATTTAGAGACTTGGGGGAGGAAAGTGAATAAAAAAATAAAGTGCATGTGGCTACTCCCTGCAATGAGTGGAAACATTATGTGCTGCATGCAGGTACCATAATGAAGAATAAACATTTACAAAATAAACATAAAACACTATCATAGTGACTAAGGTCAATTATGTTCACTCGAGACAGTATCAATATTTCTCTCCTCTGAAATTTTGGCATATAATTATTCTAGATACTAGTCACATTCTTGGTCATTCAAGGATCTTTCTTTATAACGTGTGTTCCAGCTTCTTTTTTTTTCTGTTGTCTATATTTTAACAACCATCACTTTATATGGGGGAAATTCTAATTAGTCTTTAAATCACCAAATATAAAATGTTTAAGAGTGAATAATTTTACAGTTCTTTAAGCAAATTCAAATTACATTAATGTCAGTTAATTTCTTCCAAAATCTGTAATTATTTTGTACCATTCTGTATACTATGCAACTAAATATTTGTACATGAATGAAAATAGATCCCCAGGTTGACATTTGGTGGACATTTGACTTCATTTATTTATTATGTACATATAATCTAGTTCCAAGAATTGCTTCCATATGTATATACCTAACAACTGAACAAGACTTTATTGAGCTCATTTGGGTTGAAATGATTTGGTTAATTAAACTGATAGAGCATACATTTTTCCAAGGTAGGTCCTTGTTTTATTCCTACAGACAACCCTTGTCCCAAGTACAACCATTATTCACCAGTGCTGCTTAGTTTCCTTAGAAAAAAAAGGCACAATACAAACAGTGCGGTTTAATTGAACAACAAATTATCTTTACTAGCTGTTAACATGATGAAAGAAAGCATAATTTATTGTAGTATGAATCTCAAACCCATGAGTTTCATCATTTAACTTGAAGAATGATGTAGACTTTTGCACCTGCTGTGGTCCCCTCTTGTAGGATAATTGTAGAATTTTCTCTCGAGTATCTATGGCACTCGAGAGCAGAAGTAATCATCATGTGTGGCATTGACACCAGAAACTGGTTTCTTAGGAATGGTGGGACTAGGTTTTGCCTCTGAGTAATGGACTAGAGAGAGTTTGTGGAAGAAAAAAAAAAGTAGCATTCTGTGGAAGAAAAACAACATGAACAAAAGCTTAGAAGCCCAATGGGTGTATTCATGGTGGCCAGTATGAAGTGGTAGGAGTTCTACTTAGTTGGACTAGCATTGCCCTGTGATGAGGAATCATGACTGTGCTGCATACTGGGTTTGAGATTTATTTTGTTGACTAAGAAAGAGTTATTTCTACATAGAAAACCTCAGTCTTCCTCACCTTAAGCTGAAGAAATCAGTATGTATCCCTGAGGTACAAGGTTTTCATTTAATGATATGATTAGAGATTAGCTTGGCACAGAGCTTAGCACATAACAAGCTCTCAGTAATGGGCATACAATGTGGAACAAGCTTTATGTTTTCAGAGGGTGAATGAATGTAGGAATGAGTATTCTAGACAATCAGTTTAGTCATGTGATGTTAGATGATTGGAGGGGCAAAAATCTGGAGACAGAATAGATGAAGTTTGACTTCACTCAGGAATAAACACGTATTTGAGTAGAAATAATGACTAAAGACCCTGTAATAGGATCTGAAGAAAATATGGAGCTCATGGGCAGGCTAGAAGACTGTGTGTGTTGGGTGCCTTCCAAATATGTGTTCAAATTCCTCAAAATGAACATTGAGGAAATACAAATTTTAAGAGTGCAAAGATAGGACTCCGAAGTAGGACCCAAACAGATGTCCAGGGGTGTCAGCGAGCTCCCTGTTAGCACACCTGCCTCCTACCCCAAAGGCAGGGGGACAGCGACTCTGGAATAGAAGAGGTGTAAAGTGGGTTCCCTAGAGAAATTCCCAGACATTTCAAGGAAGTTTTAACATAGTAAGAGAACTACAGGAGGATCAAGAAGGCCCATTTACTCTACTTGTTTATGAATTTAGTAATTCATAAAGAAAGAAAGAGACAGAAGAAATAAAAAGAATAAATTAAAGCCATGTAGGAGAGGTGAGCTAGGTAGAAGCTTTGTAATAAGAAAATTAAAAATCTCAGAAGTTCAGGGTGAGATATAACTGTCACTTTGTTTTAAAGCTGTTTGCATTTTATATTATTTTATAATATTTTAGATGGTTAGTCACAACGGATAATTAACTCTCTCTGCATTGCTCTTTTAGCTGAGAAAAGATACTTAAAATATTGTTTAAGAACTTTCAACTAAAGTAAAATTTCAGGGCTGGGAAGATATCTCAGTAGAATAAGTGCTTGCCTGGCAAGTGCAGGGGCCTGAGTTCAATCCCCAGTTCCACCAAAAATAAAATAAAATAAAGTAAAATTTCATTGCTATTCAATTACAAAAATGCGACATGATTTATAGTCCTTGTATGCAGTGTAAATAATGGGACATTGATGTAAATTATGCAGAGGTGGAATGGAGAAGTTTAAATGTTTGAAATTTTTAACTCATTTTTTTCTTACATTAAATAGTTTGCAGTGAATAGCTATTATTGCAAGTTATGGATCATTCCTCGTTACTTTTTGTTCTTTGAAAAATTCCTAGGGCTGTCCAAATAGCTTGGCAGATTAAAGCGCCTGCTTAGGCAGAGTGCAGTGGCTGGGGTTCAGTTGCTTGCCATGCCCTGCTGGCCCACCCCTGGGGCACGCTGAGACCACGCTTGAGACTCGGTGTGGTGGGGCGCTTCTGTAATCCCAGCTGTTGGGAGGCTGAACACAGGCCTCCTTTGATTCCTATCTACATGGTGAGACCCTGAAGACACTGTCCAAAAAAAAAATTCTAATCCTCTCATAACCTCCACCCCACATACATTTAAGTAATTTGTTAGGTATTTTAAATTTTCGGAAACATTTTAGTAGTTCATAAACTTCTGACAGAAAGCTCTAACATGGAAATTCTATCTGCATTATTTTTTTTTCTTTTAAAGAGGATAAAACATTCTTAAAACGTTAAAATGATACAGAATTTCAAAGTAGTTGTTCAGATTACTAGATATAAGCATGTAAAATTTGGCCACTTTTTAAAGCAGTGGTAGATTCTGAATTTTGTATTTCTTCTACGTATTTTGCAGTCGATATAAAGGTATTGAATCAGAGAGATCAAGTTGACTAAGTTTTGTTCTTAGAATATAGATAAACATCAAACATATCTAGAGTTCTGATGCAGGTTTGAGCTGTGGGTTGCCTTTATCCAGAGTTAAGATGCTAGTGTTGAAGATAAGATTTTACAGTTCTGGTTGATTTTTACTTGTAAGCTTCCTGACAACTCCACATACCATCTTCACTGGCCTCACATGAGAGTCTAATTATTTAACACTGAGGCAGTTGTGACAGTTATTTTAAGTGAGCTAAATTTGATACCCACTCTTCAAAAGATGTTCATACCTGCATTAGAACAACTGAATCCTCGAATGCTTTTGGGAAAAAGCTGACAAACTTATTCAGATGTAGAATTTTGTAATAGAATATTCATACAAGGATATACTGAAACAGAATTTGGATTTTGAAAAGCACATTACTAACCAACGCTTTATGGGCAATATTTAGAAGATGTGAGAACGTGTTGGCAGAGCACATATAATTTTAAATTTGCCAGTATATTTCAAAACACTACAGATGCCTGACTCACTTATGCAAAATTTTCTTTGATCTAGACTGTGAAATTTTTCCCCTACTGCCTTACCCAAATACTAAATCATTCTAAACATGTGATTTTATTTGATGAGCTCCAAACTTGCTAGCTAGAA